>NC_142168.1:8327734-8666251 GCF_029865625.1 Vigna umbellata
CTTTATTCTCATTGCATCATATTGACATTCCTCTATCACTACAAGAAAATGATTAATTACCGAAGGTATATTTCCGACGGTCTTTTGACCTTCGATAAAGTTGATTTTACCGAAGGACTTTAACCTTCGGTATTGGTATAGTGATTTTACCGAAAGAATGTGGCCGTCGGTGTAAGGTTCGACTTATGAAATTAGAATTTGAGATTTTTCTCTCTCGTTCTCCCAAATTTTGTCTTCCTTAAAACTCTCCCGCACTCCCTCGCCTACCTCCCGCGCCACCCAGAGCCGCCTCCGTTCCTACCACCTCATCGTCCGGCTCCGCCGACCGCACCGTGGACTCTGCCGACCGCGCCGTCGACTCCGCCCTTGCCGCTGACCTCGGCCTTCGCCTCGTCCACGTCGACACCTCGCGCACCGAGGAGATCGCAGACACCGTCATGGGGCTCTTCCTCGGCCTCCTCCGCCGCCATCGAAGTCATGAAAATGCTCTCCATTCGATCCGTCGGCCTCTCGCTCTCCCTGCAGAAGGGCCTGCCTTTGGGAAGCGGTCTGGGATCGAGCGCCGCCAGCGCCGCCGCTGCGGCCGTGGCGGTGAACGAGATGTTTGGGAAGAGATTGAGCGTGGAGGATCTTGTTGTGGCGTCGTTGAAATCGGAAGAGAAGGTTTCGGGGTATCACGCGGACAACGTGGCCCCATCGATCATGGAGGGTTTCGTGCTGATTCAGAGCTACGAGCCGCTGCAGTTGATAGAGCTAATGTTTCCGGCGGAGAAGGAGCTGTATTTCGTGCTGGTGAGTCCTGAATTTGAAGCCCCGACGAAGAAGATGCGGGCAGCGCTCCCCAGCGAGATTGGGATGGCGCACCACGTTTGGAATTGCAGCCAGGCTGGCGCTCTGGTGGCGGCGGTGTTGAAGGGTGACGTGGTTGGTTTGGGGAAGGCTTTGTCCTCTGACAAGATCGTTGAGCCCCGGCGTGCCCCCTTAATTCCCGGCATTGAGGCTGTTAAGAAGGCTGCCCTTCAGGCTGGGGCCTTTGGCTGTACCATCAGTGGCGCTGGCCCCACCGCCGTTGCCGTCATCGATGATGAGTCTACCGGACATGCCATTGCCCAACACATGATTCAAGCCTTTCTCAGCCACGGCAATTTGAAGGCTTCTGCAAAAGTCTTGCAGCTCGATCGCCTTGGTGCTAGACGCATTCTAGATTGACTTCTATCTCAGTGCCTTCCTTCTAATGGTACCTTCTCTTCTCTTCCCTCCTCCACTGTTTGATCACCCTAATAACATTTCATATCTCACATACATTTTTCATCATTGCTTCTGTTACTCTCTGACGCCACCATTTTACCGTAATGCTTCTTACATCCTTTTGCGTTTTTGGACTACTTCCTTGCACAAATTGTTCTGTTATGATGAATCACTCTACTGACTCTCTTTGTCAAAGAAAAAACGGTTGCCATGTTCTTGCCATGTCTCAACTCTCCACTTTTCTCCTTCGCATCAGAAACTTGAATGGATTTGTTGTTCAGTCCGTGCAAACAAGCATTTTTGTTACTGGAATAGTGTTAGCTGGAATAGTGTAGCGACCATTGATGTTGATATGGTGTGTATTGCTTATTCACTGTAAACTACTGACTTGCTATTTATTTAATTTTATATTATGTAGTTAATTTGCTTTATAAGTGAACTATTGTCATATACTGTCATGTGTTGGTAAGTCATATGTATGATTTGTGTAGACCTGCACTGCAAAAGAAAGGACACCTTGTTGAAATTGTGCTTCCCAAATATGATTGTAAGCAATATGATCGTGTCTGCAACTTACGGGTATGCCATTTCATTAAGAAAATAATTGAACGTGTTGATAGTCTTGGTAGTTGGTATCCTGCACTACTTGAAATAATGTGATTATTCATTCAGGCTTTGAGCGTGGAGATAGAATCATACTTTGATCACCAATTATACAAAAGTAAAATCTGGGTTGGCAGTGTTGTAGGTATTTTATTAGATATTTTCGTTTTAATTGATTGTCTTTTACTGGTTCAGTAACTTCACTTTGACTGTGCAGGTCTTCCTGTTTATTTTATTGAGCCCCAGCATCCTTCTAAGTTCTTTTGGAGAGGAAAATTTTATGGCGAGCATGATGATTTCAGACGATTTTCATTTTTTAGCCGTGCTGCTCTTGAGTTTCTTCTACAAGCTGGCAAGAAGCCAAATATCATTCATTGCCATGATTGGCAGACAACATTTATTGTTCCAATAAAAATGCAGGGAGGACATGGTCTCCATTCAACACTCTCTTCCCACTCCAGAAAGTTCATTGGCATTCTTAATGGTATTGATACTGATGCATGGAATCCTGCCACTGATGAATTTCTTCCAGTCCAGTACAATGCAACTGATCTGCACGGGAAAGTAGAGAATAAGCAAGCCTTGAGAAGGAAACTAGGTCTTTCATCTGCAGATATTAGGAGGCCATTGGTAATTGGTAGAATATTAAATGGTAGTTGGTAGAATATTAAATGTTTTACTGGAAGGTACTAGAAGTTGTTATAGGTTTTTAGAAGATTATAGAGATCTCTTTGTAATTATTACTGTAGGGTTAAGTTCTCTATTTATAGAGACCGCTGTACTGTTTAAAATTAATCAATTTGAATAACAATCTTCTTTCAAGTTGGTACTAGAGCTCCGAACTTGTAATTGAAATTTGATATACAGGTCTGGGTTGCACAGGAAATGCCATTTCTCTGAAACCTGCTCTGCAATTTACCGAAGGCTTTTGCCCTTCGGTAAATGCCCACTGTTGGTCATTACCGAAGGCTTCTGCCCTTCGGTAAATACCCTCGTTTGGTCATTACCGAAGGCTTTTGACCCTCGGTAATTACCGAAGGCTTTTGGCCCTCGGTAATTACCGAAGGGCGAAAGCCCTCGGTAATTGTTAGCGACAAGGGATTTACCGAAGGATTTTTGGCCGTCGATAAGCCTTCGGTAAACACCCATTATCGACGGCCTGTGGCTTTTACCGAGGGCTTCTGCCCTTCGGTAATGCCCTACTTTTTTGTAGTGTATTTCCGAATAATCAAACAAGAACATATACATATCAACGCACGTTTGTTAGATGTATAAATTTTAAATCTAATTAATGTTTTCGTGAGTTAACATTAGTAGTAATATAAGGTGCAAAATAATTTTCATATTGGTCATTCCATATGAAAAAGGAAGAATTCTTGTTAAGAAAAAGCTAGTGCCAAGCATATACATTGATGAAAACTCCACCCTTTGTATGATCCTTGTTATTCCAGAATTACAAAATCCGGTGAAAATAAAAAAAGAAGCATCCCAATGATCTATCTGTCCACATGTTAATCACCAAAATTCACAGCAAATGGTTCTGCCATGACTAAACTTGAGGCTAGCTAGATTACTTAGACCAGACCCTAGTGAAATAAGGATCTGCAAGTTAGAGATGATGAAAGAAACACTATATTCTCGTCTTCAAAAGGTGCACACTGTCAAATTAGCAACTTCATATAAGGAGGAAGAAGGAAAGTCAGAAATATATGCATCATTGTCATCATCCCCAGTTTTCCACCTATTCATGCAATAACGAGAAGGGTGGAACACCATGGCAGAGAGTCATGCTGGTAGACCTAGGTGCAAGAGTTGGAATTGCAGTTGGAACCCAAGTGTTGCATGCAGAGCCTTGATCGTATGCACTACCCTTCACTGCATCTACAGAAGCTGATTGTTGTTGGGAAAGATAATACAAGTTCCTTGCATGTGCATGATAAGCATCATTCGATCCATAAAGACCTTCATAACCAAGTACCTTCATCTCATTATCACCAAAACCATTACTTCCTCTTATATTACTATGATCACCGTCACTTGCAACAACAGTACCAGTCCCAATAGGTATCAGATAGCCCCCACCAGCTCCATAACCATCATAAACCACCGAGTTAGACGAAGAGCTATTGTCAATGGAAGCAGAATCCATGTTCATGATAGGGTGCAAGCCGGAATTTGCGTGGAAAAAGTTGTGTGTGCCGTTATTCCCTAGCTGTAGTTGATGAATCTCAGGATAAGACAAAGGATGAGAGGTATCAGAATTGTCGTGCTGTTCTTGCTTGCACCATAGTCTCTGTCCATAAGGGTAGTGCATGGTGGTGCAAGGCTGAGGTTGGTGGAATGAAAGACCGTTGTGCCAGTTATGATGAGCTGTTGCTGTTCCTCCTGCATAGTTGTTACTGATACCTTGAGTAAGGTGAGAGTTCAAGATGCTGCTGTGATCTTCTTGGTCTGTTCTATGAGCTTCCACGTTCAGTTCCACCTGTTCCATGTCCTTCAAACGCTTGGCGGCACCACCAATCGGCAAGGTAGTGCTCTCAAGTATGCTCTTCACATCGTATCTGCTCATGTCGAAGTTTGTAACGGCACTCAGTCCTCGGAATTTTATGGCCGCAACATCATAAGCCTCTGCTGCTTCTTCTTGAGTGCCTGAAAATTTTATCATCATCATCAGTAAAAAAACATAGATGCAGTTTCATAGGTTTTGGATCAAATGCATGCACTGCAACTGCGTTAATTTCGTCAGTTATCAAACATGCACATTTACTTTATGAAATTAATATTTCTGCAGATCATTATTAACATTTGGTCATCTGAATGGCAATAAATGTTGTCTTTAATTTCTTCATTTTTGTTGCTTCGAGGTGATGTTCACTTTTTACCTACCTTCGTCTATCTAGTTGCTTCTCACAACAGACTCTATGATTAAGTTTTTCAAAGTTCTTCCTTTAAAAAATAAAATCGGATGACTGAAATTATTCTATGTATATGCATCTTCAAATTTGATGAAAGACTGTCATATCTGCTTCAAATGATTTTGGGTGCAAAACATATTAATATCTAAAATATAAACTTACTGAATGTTCCCAAGTAAAGATCCTTGTTGCCTGCAACTCTCCCAATCCTTGCTTGCCATCTACCATGTTGATGGTGTCTGCAATCATATCATTTAAATTAACACAAGATATAAACATAGCATATTCATATACATATTATAACTTCAATATTACAAATGACACAGTGGGTTAACACAAATGACATAGTGGGCTAACAAATTTTTGCAAAGCATTGCCAGTTAAAATTCAAATACCAAATTATTGCAAATACTTCAAATAAAAAAAAATTAATAATTTTAATTTACCATTGTGATCACATATATATTATAGACTTTTGTGTACATATTAGAGTCTATATAGTCAACTATATACCTTGTTACTCCTCGATAAATGGATGCACCGCGAGAAAACCCACTACTCTTCCTGCATCAATGAGATTTTTTATTGTGAATAAGATAGTTTAAAAAATTAATAAAAGTTGTATTTGGTGAGTATAGACACTTGCAAATACCTTCTCAATGACGCAACGTACTCTTGCCTGGTCATGTGCTTCATTTCTTCCACCTCTTTCTCATAGTGGCTAATCTAAAATGCATTGATTGTTGAGGGAGACATAAATTATTCCATGTCAAAAGATTACATCAAGTGATCATGTACACATACATAGTTTGCATTATCAGACAAATAACAGTTCCTCCTAGGAAAAGACACATCCCATCAAATGAGGAAACTTTTTTCATCCCACAGGGACACCAACTAAACAATGTGCCCTCGAGTACCATGATGCCATAACTTGTTTCGTTAATACCGATACCAACTTTGTATAAAGCAATGTGTGCAAACAACAACCTTAATTTAGTGAACATAAACAGGAAAAAAAAAGCAAAAAAAGTGGCAAAACAAAATCAAGAAATGACAGCTTACTGGAAAATTTGTTGTTGTGGTTGTTCCCCAGTATTTTAGTGCTGCCAAATCATAGGCTCTAGCTGCCTTTTCTTCTTTGTCATAGCCTCCTGAAAGTAGTGACGACAAATGATCACCAATAATAACTAATTTTATGGTTCTTTTCTTTACTTTTTAAGGAAAAAAGATAGAGATAATTCAACATAAGAAGTGTATATTCTTTTACTCACCCAAGTAAACTAAAAGGTCATCATGTTGAAGAAAGTCATTGTCCCATAATGGATGTCGAGACGAGGAACACAGATTAACAGTGTCGGTTAGTTATAAAGACTCAAAAGGCAAAGAAAGAAAATGAAAAACATTGACAACATTAACCATAGAACTGTAGAGGAACACGGTAGATCATTTACCTTGTCTTCCTTTGCGAGTTTGTCCCTCTCTTCTGCAGCTATTATCCCATAGATGAGCCTCGTATCTTCCAGTCCACCTATGCCTTCGATAAAGTAAAAACAGAACGGAATAATTTCATCATCATTTCAAAATAAAAAGTAAAAAAAAAAAGAAAAAAGAAAAAAGAAAAAAAGGGAACTTGTTCCAACAACAATGAAACTGACTGAGGTAACCTTTTAACTGAGATTTGAAGCAGTTATGAAAGATTTGGGACAGTTAATTTAAAATATAGTAATACAGATTTTTTATTAGGGTAAATAAAATGAGAAAAAACCTTGTTACACCACGGTATATAGAAGTTCTTTGTCCAAACGTGTCAATGGACTTTCTGGGTGCAGATTCAGTGGCTCCTGTTGGGATGGTATCAAGTGCAGCAGTGGTTGGTGGTTGTTTGTTATCTGAAGAACTCTCTCCATTTTCCACATTTGCAGAGAGAACAGGAAGTGAAGTGTTGGATTGTGAACCAGTACTCATAGAAAGTGAGAGAGTCTGCACACTGCTTCCACTGTTCCCACCACTTTCATTGTTGTTGTTTTCTGACGGTGGCGGTTGGTTCCTCAGCCATGTCTTTATCATGGATAACCCTATGGAGTTACTATTGCCTGTGCTACTGCCGCCACTGGTGGCCACTGGCTGACTCGGAAACATGTAATCTGTTGAGGCTGAGTTACCGCCGTAGGTTTGGTCATGTTCTCCAAAAGAATGTCCTCCCAGAAAGTTTTCAAGCTTTGGTTGCTGTTGTTGTTGTTGATGTTGATTGTTGTTCATGTTTTGGTCACTGCATGAAGTTCCTAACAGCAAGTTCTGACTGTTGTAGTTCTCTTTCCAATCTGAGAAATGAGAAGCAAAGATTAAAAGAACAGCAAAAGACCAACCACTTTCAAATATATAGTATTAACCAAAAATAAATCCTTCTTAAGATTTGCACTGGTGGAAAATCCAAGAAAAGCAAGATATGTTATATGTAAAGTAATGAAAGAGAAGTGAAAACCTTGAGGGGTGTTGTGAATGTCATTGTTTCTGTGAAATGCTTCATATATGCCATAAGAAGGAAGATTGAGTAGATGAGGAGTTGATTCAGAAGTGAGATCAAAACAGTTTCCTGCAACATCAGTGCTTGAGATTCCAGCAGGGTTGAAGCCAAAACGGGAAGGTGGTGTTTGAGAGTGATCTTGACTAGAAGGGTGTTCTTGAGGAGAGAGAGAAAACCCCAACAAGTTCATAGACCCCATGTGTGTGGTGTGATAATGGTTATTGAATATCACAAAGAGATCACAAAAGCTTGAAAGAACTCTTGAGAAGTAGATTATATATAGGATGAAAGTAGTAGCAGTTTTGCATGTAGAAGAAGAAGCAGCAACAGCGTATAGTTTTTATATGAAAAGGGTATGAAGAAAAGCAGAAGGAGGAGAAGAAGAAGGGTCAAATTCTTGAAGAGCTCAAAGATTGAAAAAAAAACATTTATAGCATAGAGATGAGAGACCATTTATAGTATATTTAAACTATATTTATATACTCTGAATTTTCTCTTTCTGGACGATATGCATACACACGCGCATACAATAGAAAGGAGACGCGTAGGAGATATCCTAGGGCACTTTGAAAATCTTTGAACCACTTCGGTTCAAAGGCTAATGAAAAGATATAACCACACACAAACACATTCAGAGAACCGTTTCGTAATAAATACTCCAAACACAACCCTAGTTGCTCTCGGCATTGCAAAATAATAACTTTTTCTCATCAGTTATGACTTGTGACACATGAAAACAATTTCTGATGTGATATGTGATATCACCCTTTTCTTAGTAAGGTGAAAAGTTAGATATTATGAACTTTGATTTCATAATTATTTTTTTTTTCAAAGTGATGGAAAAGACATCGATGGTTAAGAAACCCATAAATGAACTTGTTTTATTAAAGAAATCTAGCTAGTATGTGTATAAATACTGTTAAATGTTTTAGTTCTGATATCTTGTTATTATTTTATGTAGGATCATCATTATAAAAATTGTATAAAATGATTTTTCTGACAGGTTAATTTGATTTTTTTTGACTGTTTGTAACTAAGGTTGAAGATTAGATTTTGCAGTATTGTAGTTTTTTCAAAGATAAGCTACTCATTGTTCATATGCATAAACACGTGTGGACATGAATGATCAGTCTGGTGCATAATTGAACATGTATTTTTTAGTATATATTTGTGTACGGACACTGATCAAGTTATTATGTATGAAATTTATTGTATGCATGAGTTATTTTTAATCCAGTGTGTATTAAAAAAACAGTACAAATGTATGTTCACTCCATACATAGAATGTTTAAGAAAGAAAAGTCACATGTAGAAGAATAAAGTAATATCGATGATCTATATGGACATGTAGCAGTGTTTTCACAAAGGTTGTGTGAGAGGAACCTTGTAAAATGTTATTTTGTAGTTAAAAATGATGTTGAATTATGTGGTCTGGGAGAAGAATGGTTGTTGCATTCTCTTTCATGGCTGTAAACACCTGTAGTGTAGGGGAAGTTGAAATAATAATTATCTGACAAAATAGCGTGACAAAAAACCACACGCAGCCCCTCGCCACACCCATTTATTCAAGCCCACTTGGACATTAGTCACCTCATGTCAGACCTATTATCACCATCACAAGTCAGAACCTTAACTTGCTTTTTTTTCAAATTATAAGTTAAGTACTATTTAATTCCTTTTCTGGATAAATCTATTTTAAATCATTTTCATCCTTTCTTATCATGTTATGTTTATCTGTAACATAAATTAAAATTTGGTTATAGAGAACAAAGAACATGATTTATGACAATGGCATCTCAGATATTCAACTGGATAATTTATTGTATTTTTATTAGTTTTTTTTTTCCAGAAATGTTCATATATTTTAAAAATTATTATATTAATCTACATTATTTTTAATTATTATTATTATAGTTATTTGAAAAACTATGAAATTACTTATTATCAGTTTTAAAACATTAATAATAATTATTATGAAAAAATTATCAATAATCTACTGCATGCATGTTGATAAATATATTACAAATTTTTTGTTACCATTAATTTAAATTTACTCTTATTAATCTCTTTATATAAATGAAATTACTATACAAATTTCATTAGTATTTTTTATATAAATTTTTTTATATTAAAAATTTTTACTTTTTATAGAATCTGTATACATATTCTCAGTATCATTTTCTAACTTATACAAATTTCATTAGTATTTTTAATTTAATATTATATTAAAAATTATATTTTTTATAGAAATTTTATACATATTTTCAGTATCATTTCTAACTCACATCATTAAAGTTGTGTTCACTTTAGAAGATGGATTTGGAGGAAAGTGACTAAATGAATTTGAAAGGATTTGAGGGTGAATTGTTTGTTGTTCTTTTAGTAGATTTGGAGGCAAGTGAAAGTGAATTTGGAAGTAAAATTTGTGAAAACTAGTGTAGGATTTGACTGATATAACAGATACAAAATATTACTCAATTAGTAGAAATTGAAGATTACAAAAAATGTTCCTAGTTATAAAAGTAATATAAAATGATAATTGTTAATATTATATATAATTGTAAAAATGTTTATAAGGAGAAAAAAAAATAAAAATTAATTTTTAAAATGTAAAAAAAAATTATAATTTAGTAAATTGAAATAGTAATACTTATTATTATTAATATTTATTATTATTATTATTATTATTATGAATATTATTGTTATTATTATTATTAATATTATTATTATTTTTTTATTATTTTTTTTAATTCATCCTTTATAAATCCACTACATATGCAATTGTATGAGGGTAAAAATGAGAATGGATGATACATCGCTGCAAATATGTACAAGTGAGGGAAGATTAAAAAAATCATTTCTCCTGCGTTTTGAATCGCTCGCGGATCAATTAAAGTAAATATGCAATTCATCCCAAATCCATCTTCGATAATCAACTATAACAATATCTTCCATCAAAGCAAACACAACATAAAGTATCACGATGAAGCTCTAAATAATGTATGAAATTCTTAAATAAAAATATATTTTTTATTGTAAATATTGTATATACATTCGTGATAAACTTGTAAAAAACAATTTGACAAAATTTATTTTTTTATAACTTATTTTCATAATTATTTTAAAATAATAATTTGGTATCAATATTTTAATTTTCAATTATAACAAAGGTAATTGAAATATTACACTCATCTCAAACGTCATTAATAAAATTCATCAATATTTTGTATACAAAAATGTTGTCCATTTGAACTAGTTATCATACAAAAATATGTCTGTTAGAATACAATCATTATTAACTCTATATAAAATTAAAGTGACTAAGAGAAAACATGTTTTCACTTTCAGAACAACTTCATACTAATTATAAAACATACATCTCGAGTTTGATTGAAGGTGTTTTATTATTTGAACTAGTAAATAAAGATTACTTATGTTTGTATGTTTCTTTTAATTGAACTTAGCATAATCATAACTAAATTGTTTGTACATCTAGTTTTTTTTTGTGTATAAGGAATATACAAAAGTAAACTTCAAAACCATTGGTAGTTGACAACAAATGTCATCCCTCATACCTATTTATACTCGTGAACTAATGTCCCTTAATTTGTAAATGTGGTGGAGACATCCGTTTTAAATATTTTAAGAGAAAACGGTAAAAAAAAACATGTAGGAATGATCAACTATGGATGTGATCCACAACTATTATCTATTTCATTGTTGTGTGGCACCAACTAAACAAGGTCAAAATACAATTTAAATAAGATCCAAAAAATTGACATACAACGAAAATTAAATCACTGAGCATAACAAGATAATTTTTATAGAAAAATAAAAGCACATAAATTTACATGGATCCAATACAATACAATGGTTGTTGTTCCATATATGAATACATGAAATGGAACATAATCAAATCCATTTATTTCTTATTTATGTCATAATTACTACATACTATCAAGATTCATTAAAATTCAAACATTAAACTCTCATTTCATACCAGTGACAGTACAAATTGGGTGCATGAAGTGTCTCAACAACATTCATTCACCACAAATGCAAAGTACATTATGTTTTACAAACTTTGACAACAAACTATATTCATTTGACTAAAATTTGGATAATTTACTATCATATTTGTTTGTTTACCTATTAAAACATCAACTTTCAACTCATACTTTCATGTGGATTTGTATTAACCCTACAAGCCACCTAAAATATTTGTATTTGGTGGGTTTCTACATCATCCTAAGATATTTTTGTATATCCAAGTTCGAAGGTCAAATTTGGCTTTTTTTTTAAAAAAGTTAAATAATTTAAGTTAAAGTTATAATAATTAAACTAATTTTAAATTTAGATATAATGTTTTGATATATAAATTATAATGAATGTAAGTTTTTAAAAAAATATTATTATATATTTTTTAAAATATAATATTATTTTATAAAATGATTGTTCTGATTTAAGACACAAACTACAATAATTGGGTCCAAAAATTATTAAGCACAATTTTTATACCTAACCTATATCTTGCATAGTTTTCAAACTAAGGGGTGAGATCAAGTTTATTTTCACAACTTTACTTACATGACTTTATTTAAAGTTTTTCAACATTAAGATGATACTTTTTCTGGGATCAAAGATACTAATAAGTTGAAATGATATATTTGATGCACATAAGGTGAATTATCATCCACACTGTAATAATTTTCAAGACAAAATACATTATACCCTCATTGAAAAGTGGACATTTTGTTGGATACTGATTATGAAAAATCAAACAAGTGTGCTAATATGTTTTAATAATACCTTATGCAACTAAAACCTTTATTATAAATCAATAAAATTGGGTCAATGTTATTTTTCATACCTCTTCACACATGCAAGCATCTTAAAAATTAAAATTTCTTAACTTAAAGGAAAAGTATATTTCTTTTATCATAACATCATAGAACAACTATGACAACATAATACACCACTTTGTGTGATATTACAGTTCACTAATTATAAATCTTTCATTGATTTGTCTATTTTATGATATATAGTAAAAAAGAGTGATTCACATTAATGTAAGAATTATAAATCAACAAAACATATATATAATGTTACAGCATTGGTGCATTATCTTTACTCACAATAAAAAAATAACTATTTGTGCACTGAAAGACTAAATATTTATAAATGCACCAATTTAGATGACATTATTCTTCACTAATGAGGAATTTTTTTGTAACAATCACATAGACCAATTACATGAAAAACATTAATGATTGCCAATGAATAATATTGTTCACAAGTTAGGTACCATATAATCAAGGACCAAAAATGCATCAAGGAATGCAAAATTTGTAAATGTATCAATGATTTCAAGAATCTAAATCATTCCAAATGAATTATAACTAAATGTTTACGTCAATTATTGTCTTACACCAAATTGTTTGTGTTTTGTTGCCTAAAACATTTTCTTCTTTCTAATTTCATCAAACATGTCCATAATATAAGCAAACAACATTTTCACAAAAGTTCATTAATTTGTTTGAAATAATAATTTGCTTTAATTATTGTATACAATAACTATCAATCTTCAATTATCTAAATGACTTTGACACTATATTTATTTTCAGCAAAGAAAAATTAGCATTCAACATATATTTTAATAGTCATTGATCTCGTGTTGAATTTAATAAAGATATTAGATTGTGAAGATAAAAGAAAGGTCACAAATGGTATATTGTCTTCCTTTTACAATTGTTGACTTCAAACTCATAAAGAACTTTATATTCAAATAAAAATTGTCATTGATATTGTCTATATAATCCAGTATTTATTAGAAGTAACAATATATTGGTATATAAAATATTTATACAGGATATGAAAAACATGTTTTATGATTCACATTACTTAAGTTAATGTGATTAAAAAAACTAATGCATAACAAAAGAAAAATACATTTATATGCACTTATTTATTATTTTAATAATATATTATTGTTTATTCTTGTAATGTTTATTCACTACTTTGGTATTTTGAAATTAAGTTGGTTTGGGAAATGTTTTTTAAATGGTTTATTTGATATATTATTATTATTATTATTTTGGAAAATAACACAAGGGTGTTATTTATATATTATGATAACAAATAAAAAGAGAATGAAGTGTAAATATAGATCAGGTAAGACAGGAAAAAGAAAAAGAGGTGAAATATTAACAAGTATTTTAAAAGAATGGATGTTCAATCTTGAAGTTATAAACAATTTCTATATTAGCATCATTTAACAATATTACTTTTTAATGAGGGAGTTTGCAATGTAAACTTTTATATACTAAACTATTTTTAATGATGAATATATTTATTTAGATGAACTTTTTTCTTTTCTGAAAAATTATAAGAAGAAAAAACGAAACTAGATTGTTTATACGTTAAAATCGGTGTGTGTATTAATTAGTTTATACAAATTTTCTTTGATAAATTTTTAAACACAATTAACTTATATGTAGTTATATTAAAATTTGTATTATATAAAATTATGCTAAAAAGTGAGTTTTACATCTGATCATAATACGAATACCAGAATATTGTCAGCAGCTAATCTTTAAAAGTGTCTTTGTGAATATTATTGAAATACATGAAAACTTATCTTACATTTTTTTTAATAAAAGAAAACGTATTTAATCGAAAATGTTAAATTTATATGTTATATGCTCTCACTGACAATAATATATAAAATTTGAAATGTTTCTGAAAATTTTCTGACGAAGAACGACGTAGCAACCCATAACTCCAATATTTAAGTATTATTTCATCGTCCTAATAATCAATCTGCTCCCCAATTTCAAACGGAACTCTCTCACTCTTCTCATCAAACCCACACAAACAATAATTCATCTATATCAGACAACTTTTTTTTAGAAAAACTATATTTTTATAACTATACATAAAAAATAGGGAAAAATAACTTTATAAAGAAAATCTATCATACTTATTGTCCAATGAGACTGTATGGTTAGGTTTATATAATAGATTGAACGACCATTTATTGAAGAGTATCTCACGACATTATTATTAATATTAATTAACTTAGTACAAAGTATAATTATCACTAAATTGATCCCGATTAGATCATGTTAATCATGAGTTTATTTTAAAAATTGTAAATATAAATGTGAGGAAAAAGGTGAGTGATTTCATTTAATACGTATTAATTATTCAAACGATCAAATCTTCACTCACAAGTATGTTCTGTAAATAATCTTGATAGATAATCTTTTAATTTGATTCAAATGGTATTTAGAATGAACAATATTAAAAAACAAATACTTACATTTTTAAAATATATATTAATCATTAAATATTTAACATCGATTTCATAATCGAAATATTTATTTTTTATTTTAGTATTTATGTAATTTGATATCATTCAAAAGTTAAAACCAATCATAATTTATATTTCTTAAACATTTTTAAGAACAAATTTGGAAGTAGTTACAAAAAGTTAAAAAAAAAACAAACCTAAAATGTTGTTTCATCGAAGTAAGATCAAAACATTATTTTAAATAAAAATTATAACTATTTGATAGTTTTGGGTGTCTAATTTGCCACTTTTTTTGAAAAATTTCACATTAATAATTTAGAATACATAAACGAACAAAATTTCATCTTAGTGGATTTAATGAGATTAAATTAAATTCAATTTCAACGTTTCACTATAATAATAAAATTATTAAGAATTTATAATAGTTGATATTTAAATTTAGGATTAATTATAATTTTTGTCTTTGATTTTTATTCATATATAAACTTTGATCATATTATATTTCTATACTTAAACAATTCATGAACGTAATCCTTATAATTAAATTATATTAACTATTTGTTGACGTCACAGAATTAAACAATTAATTATGTTAACTTTTTAAAATATTGACAGAAAAAAAAACGAATTACATCTAACATAATTTATTATTTATCACCTAGAAAATAACATAATTAATCCTCAAATTTATTGCATTCCTACTGATTTTTACACTTAATACTCTCCATATTTAAGCTATAGTGTTACTAGTGGTATTGATAGGATATGAAAAAGCACTAACAATTTATAATTTTTTATATATAGACTAATGACATAGATTAATGGGGAAAAGAAAGATTAGCTAGTAAGATTATTATTGCTAGTTGTGCCCCTTTGTAAGGACAACAACCCTTGTCTTGCGGGTTACATATTTCATTCTCAAAAGTTTGTGAAGAGACAAATTGGACAAAAATATCTAACTCCCAAGCTTCCAATGTGGAATTTCACACATAAACTTTTACAAATAATAAAGTACTCTTTAATTACGGACATCATTATCACTATTTTAGGATGCTCATAAAAAAATTTAAAAATATGCATTTTTTTCTGCATTCCAATAAAAAGTTTTCATTTTTATTGCTTAGATATCAATACCTTTATAGCATGTTTGTATAACCATTCTATCTAAATATAAACAAAATTTGTCTAATTTTATGAATGAAACATTGTGTAAGGAATTAAAGTTATATGCACATATAAATCATGTTATTATTGTATGAAATACCCAATGATTCATTTTTACAAAAAAAAAATCTATTTTTTTCATTAACTTTTTTTTTTATCAATAAGAGTAGAACATAATAAATATGATCATGTTTAAAAGTATTTATAACTAAAAAGGGTACACTTTTTTATATTTGTTGAATGAGTCCTTTAAAATAAAGTAAAAATATTTTTACATTATTGGTATAATTTTTTTATATGTTTGCAAGTGGGAATTTGATGATGAAGTGTGAAAGCAGAAGTAGATAAAAGTTGAATGAGAAGTTGGAAATTAATGATCTTTATGGTTTTGAAGTTGAAATTAATTAATGGGCACATGGTGCAATAGGTTAAAATGTGGAAGGAGGAAAAAAGAGTGAAAAAGATAATAGTAATAAAAGATTAGTGTAGAAGATTTGGTTAATGAGAGATAAAGATTGATCTCGAATGGTGCAATTTTCATAATGTAACTTTGACCACCAACAAAGGAATCAAGGACCATATAACACATGCCTTAACAACCACTTTTTCTTTAATACTTTTTAATTAAATAAACTTTCATTTCTTAATTACAATTATTAAATTACTAATCCATGTTGACGGTGCCATCCCCTCTTGCCACTGTAAAAACATGCTTATAGTAAATAATGTTTACCTTGGTATTTTAAATAATGGCTAAATACTACTACTATTTTCTTACTTTCGATTAAGATATTCTAAACAATGTTTTCTTTATTCAAAAATATTGCTATTGATGAAAAATATTGTCAATTCATTCATTAATCGGTACCTTAAAATATCTTTGCAAACAAGTATCATGGTTTTGAATACTCATTATAATTTTAAGCTTTTTTTTAGAAGTTATGATAAAGTTGCACTAAAAATGGTAAAAAAATCAATTTTTTACTTTGGACTACTTAATCATTAATAGGCGTTTTAAATATATTTATTAATTCTACGTTAAGAAACAAGTCAGAAAAAAAAAGAAAAAAAAACTTATTATTCTTGTTGAATTTAATAACTTAAATTTATTTAAGTCATATTCATTTATCATTATTAATCTCTCAACATTTTTATATTTTGATTATTATTTATCAATTGCTATTAACTATATTATTATATATTTAATGTATGTATTATTTCAATAAAAACATAAATTTAAAATTTATGTTGATTTTATAAATATAACTAATATTTTTTGAAATACTTATTTTATAATTACTAATACTCATTATATCCATCAAAATTTTAAACTTTTCTTAATGTCTTAAACATCTTTTAGAGTTGGATTTAGTCCTATTTAATAACATTATCACTAGGATTTTAGCAACAAGATCAAATACTTAAGTTTTTTCCCAGAATGAATCTACGTACTCGACAAAAAGAGCCCTCGTAATTTGACAAGAAAAGGTACTTTTGACCTACATGTAGTGTCAATACCTACACATAATGGGCCTATGCAAAACAAACAAACAAAAAATATCAATGGACTTGCTTTTTATTATATTCTATATCACAAGTGTTATTAATAAACATATAGTAACAGCTTTCTTTGAACTTAACTTATTTTAAATTAAAAATATATATTGGTGAAAGAGATTGATTGAGGTGTTTAGATAGGGTTTTTTTTACTTAAACTAATCATAAAATGTTTATAATGTTTTATACCGATATAATAAGACAACAAAAATAGTGTATTACAGGTGCTTTATAATATGGAAATGGATTTTTTTTTGCAAGTGCTTTCAAAAATATTAATATTTAAAGTGGGGTAAATATATTTTTGATTCTTAACTTGTAATGAAAATTAAAATTAATCCATTTTTAAAACTTTAATTTAATTTAGTTTTTCAGTTTAAAATGTGTGAATTTAATTTTTTTAACTAAATTTTATTAAATTTATTTAAGATTTTAAATACATTTCATGATAATATTTAAATTATTTATATTTATTGACAGTTTTTTTTCATGTCAATGAAAAAAATTAATCTAAAATTAGACTAATTTTAATTTTCACATTAAAAAACAAAAAACGAAGGAAAGAAATATGTTTTGAAATCTTTAGATTTTTATTATTTTTAATTTTGAAGTAATATTGATTTGAGAATATTCCTATAAATAAAATTGGAAAGCTTGACGTGCACAACAGTCTATGGCTTTTGAGATGAGTTGTGAGTTATGTGCCAACCTAACTCAAATATAAAATTATCAGTGTTGTTAAAAATATGTACAAAAAGATAACACAAACCTAACTACATTACTTTCTATCCTATTGTTCATGACTTCGTGCTAATGAACAGGGTGTCTTACTTTCAGAATAATTTTATTCACATTTTAAAGTTTTTATCTTTAGTAATGAATTTACTATATATACATTTATTATAAGTTATGTTTCTATTATATTTTTCCTTCATAAATGAATTTGTACTATGCATTATTTGAACATAAAACCTTTGCTCCTTCTTACTCATTTTAACCACTCTAAAATTAAGTAATTATTTCTAAATAACATTTTCTTCTGTATTTATTAGGATATCTTCATACCCATTTGTTCTCTCAATTTATCTTGATGTTCATTATTTTATTGTAGTAAAAAAAACATTTTTTTTTAAATGCTAAAGCAACATTCTTCGACAAAACAATTTTGTTTAAATAATTAAAAAAAATTGTATTTGATTTTCTTCAAAGAGAAAGAATGAATTTGAACTCAGCCGAAAATGGAGTAATGAACGTTTTTACTTTTATTGAATTAGAAGTCTATGATTTAATGAGTTAGGCTCAATTCTATTATGAGTGTTTTTTAATTGAACTTGAGATTAAACATATAGAAGTTTCACTTATATCAAAATATTGTATAATAGTTAAAATAAGATAACAAATAAAAAATCAAATGAATTAATTTTGATTGTGTTAAAATAAATATATAAAATAAAAAAAAATAAAAATATATATTTTAATGAATCAATTCTTTAATTTCTATTGAATTGAAGTATATTATAAAATGTTTAACTCATTAAAAAAAAGTAAATTGGACTAACTCGTTTTAGTTTAACCATTTATATTATTAAGTTTGATATAAGGTAGCATATAAATATGTTGAGAATGTTCCGACGTATTGGTCTCAAATCTTTCACATAATCATCTTCCAATTGGTTAATTTTAAAAGCATAAAGTTAATTATGTGGCTTCAATCTTATAATGTTGTCACATAAGCTTCCATTATCATTTATGAATGACTCAACCAACAATGTAAAAGACGGATGGATATATATATATATATATATATATATATATATATATATATATATATATATATATTACATGTAATGTACCCACATGCAAGAATTTACTAAAGTAATTATTTAGAAAAATAAAACATACATTGTACATATAATATTAATGTAATTGATTATGTCTCAATATAACTAATTATGTGGCTTATTTTGTCAAACATAACCAACAATTTCTTTTAATAGTAAGAGAAGTCATTTTTTGTTTTAAGTAGACACAACAAATATTTTAGACATTATATAATAATCTATCGTCCATTTTCTATTCTATCAAATTAATGACATACAATACAGCTATTTTCTATTTATTTCTTCTTTTTAATTCGCTCTTTTTATTCAATTCATCAAAAAATTAAAAAGTTATGTTAATCAATTATTTAGTCATTTTCCTAAATTGTATTTTAGAACATCTGGTCCTTGAGCTTTATCTTAAATATCATTTAAATAAAAACATAGAAATAGTTATATGTGTGTGTATGTAATTTATACAAAAGTGAACTCATTTATTTAAAATATCCTGAAGAATAATTGAAGTAATTGAAATGTAAAAGGAAATAATATATGTGAAATCTAAAATTAAACTAAGGTTAAAAACTTTACAAATACAATATCAAAATTTCAGAACAAATTGAAAGACCAATTAATGATTAATTTATATTTAAGAAACGAGATTGTTAATTAATAAAAGAATCTCAGTGGAAGGAAGAACATGGGTCATTCACTGTAGTTCATTACAGTGATCATGAAACCAACGTAGAAAAAGCACCCCAATTCCGAGCACTGAATTTGAACAATTCAAAATGAAACTGCGAACCCAAAACCACCGAGGAAGAAGCACACAGCTTATTCTTCTTCTTCTTCTTGCTGTTGCGATTCTGTGTGACATTTGCATAGCTGAAAGCAGTGATGGAGATACACACATCAAAGAAGGCCCAGATTCTGTGGTTTGGGTGGTTCAGCTTTCCGATCTTCATTTCAGCGTTCACCATCCAAATCGAGCCCTCGATTTCGCCGAATTTGTGGGCCCCGCTCTCTCCGTCATCAACCCCTCCCTCGTCCTCATCACTGGCGACCTCACTGGTTCGTCTTGTCTTTCATTGCTTTCATTACCCACCTTTTAAGTTTCCATTTTTAAGCTAAAATTGTTTCTGGGGTGTCGAATAATGATGTGTGGGATTTGTTCTAAGAATTTTTACGGTCGTCTAATCATAAATTGGGGTAGTACTGTCGTTGACTTTTGAAACAATGCTTTGAGATGTTAGAATTTAATTAGAATGTACATTGTAAAGGTGTAAACTTGTTAATATGATTATTTTTTTGATATTAATGTTAAAGATGATTTCTGATTGGTTGTCAGTCTTCAAATATTTAAAACAGAGAGCATACCCGTAACTGTTTGTTTTTGTATACTGAATCCCCTTATAAGAGTATTTTTACAAGTGTATAATGATAGTAGACAAATAGAAAAATTTTAAGAAAATTACAAAAATAGACAAGTCTTGTAGTATTTGAATTCATAAGAAGAAGTCGTACATCCCTAGACGTGAAAAGTTGAAATCATGTACTCTGTATACCACTTCAACCTGTATGTATTGTTGAAATCGTGTAGAGGTAGACAACTTCAATAGTACATAATCGATTCAAAGTGTATAAGTCTAAGTCCCACGATAGTTAGAAATGAGAAACTAGAACACGATATAAGGTTGAAGATTCATTAATCCATTGTCTTAAATTTTTGTGTAGAGAGTGATGTCAATTCTTTAAGTGAGTGGACTCGGATCTCATTTGATATTGGGTCTTCTAAATAAACTTCATCCTCGATAGATTCAACAATTTAAAAATACACTAACTCGTGTGAGGTTGTACGATCCGTCTATTCTTGTAATATAGGAGACAAATTTGTCTATTCTCGTAAATAAAACATTTTATAAGGGTACATTGATTGTATAACGTATTTCTTAGGTAATAAAAAGACATGAATTTGATCTATTTTTAAACAAATGACAGAACTAAGGGAAGCTAGTGTGGGGGTAAAACAAAGTAGAGATACCATACCACGTGGTGTTTGATGAAATTTCATGGGTTGTAATTTTAATTTGCTTTAAAAGTTATCTATAGAGATGATTTCTGATTAGATAATTATGTATGAAGATTAAACTCTTTATTCTAATGTTGTGGTTAATGTTGCTGTTTACCAGACGGTAAAAGCAAGGATTTGCTGACAATGAGGCAGAATGAGAATGAATGGGTGGAATACCGGAGCGTACTGGACACTGTTATTGGGAGAAGTGGACTCGACAAGAGCTTGTTCTTTGACCTCAGAGGCAACCATGATAGTTTTGGTGTTCCGTTTGTTGGTTGTTCTTCTGATTTTTTTTCTAAATACAGCATCAGTGGGCAATTAGGAAGAAGTGGGCGTGTCAATAGTGTCACAATTGAGGTCAGTGTCGCATATTTATTTTCTCTTGAGTAAATATCAAATTATTAAATTGAAACGTTGCTGTTTCCCTGACTTTAGAGCATGCATCAAGGTGTTGTTAACGTTCACAATAAGCATATTGTAAGACACAAATTTAAATATCAGACTCCATTTGGTCCATGGAATTTAGGATTGTAAACATTGATTAGAAAATTAAGTGTTGAAACCACGATGAAATACATGCTTATGTACTGAATTATAAAGTTGTTAAAACCAGTTCCTTTGAGCACATGTTTGGACTAGACTAAAGAATTCAGAGCTCTCAAATATTAGGTTTAATTCTTTATATTATTATTATTGCTTGGTGCTATGATGTTGTTTCTTACTTATTTTTACACACTCGCATTGTATCACAGACCAAAGAAAGAAAACATCTCTTTGTTGGGTTTGACAGCACAATGTCAACTGGCTTACGAGGTCCAACCAATCTGTTTGGGCATCCCACAGATCAATTACTAAAGGATCTAGACTTGAAACTCTCACAGTGGGATTCTCAGTCAGAAAAACCAGTTACCAAAATTTCCTTTGGGCATTTTCCACTCTCATTTTCTGCGCCCTCTATTTCTGGAAGGACCTTGGAGGATGTTTTCCTAAAGCATTCCATATCAGCTTACCTGTGTGGGCATCTCCATACTGGATTTGGTGTGAACTTAAAGCGGCACCATCAGTTGAGTGGTCATTTTTCTCCCTTGCAAAAAAAAATTCAGTTCAATATACATCAGAGATCATTTGAAAGTACTGTAAATTGTTCGATGGGAGTCACACCAATTCAAGACTTTTGGGAGTGGGAGATGGGTGATTGGAGGAAGAGTAGAGCCTTTCGAATTTTAGCCATTGATAGAGGCCATGTTTCATATGTTGATGTTGATTTCAAATCGGGAACCAAACCTGCAATTATATTGCCCACTTTTCCATTAGACTCTCGCTTCATGATAACATCTTCATGCCGTCACAACTATGAATGTAAATCTGTGCTCCCTTCATCTTATGAGAAAATTCGAGCTCTGGTGTTTTCTTTTGCCCCAGTTGCATCAGTTGTAGCTAGGATCTACGACTCAAAATCTGGAAACCTTGATTTAGTATTAGAAACACATATGATCAGGCATGCTGATGAGAACACCACGGGAGACCTCTATCTTGCACCATGGAATTACAAAGCCTTTGAGGATGCTTCTCCTGATAGATATTGGCTTCAAATTGAAGCAAATGACAGTGCAGGCAGATCAACTTTGACTGAATTGAGGCCTTTTTCTATCAATGGTCTTAGCCTCAAACTTTCTTGGAGCTGGAAGGAGTTCATGGTCATGGGGTGTCAATGGGCTGCCCTATACTACCCAATATTCTGGTCTGCTCTTTACTTTTTCTTCTTATTCCTTCTTCTTCCAAAAGCTCTCCTTGTTTTTCTAGACAAGAGATACACTTACAAGAACTTCATTGTCAATAAAGGCTTGGTAAATGGTGTATTATGGTTTCTCCAGGAGCTGTGCAGGATCAACACATTATGGTTTGGTTGGATAGCGTACCTATTTTATCTGATATTGTCCCCCTGGTTTATGGGGCAAGTTTTTAATGAAGGGGAAAATATGGTATACATGACCTATATGGGGTGGGCCATAGAGACTTCTAATGGAGAGAGGAAGCTTGAGTATGTTGGATCTCCTGATATCATAGTGGTGGTTCTTCCCCATCTATTATACGTGGTTTTGCCTGCAATTTTGATCACTGGTGCTCTGACAGCAGAAAGAGCAATTTTCCGGGAACATGTGTTAGCATTCTTAGAGAAGAAGAAAGATGACCTTCGTATGGACTCTAGAAAAACTGTATTAAATGACCACCATAGCAGCATAGTATCAAACGTTCACCTTTACAAGAGATGGATTAGGAAGCTTCTGTGTGTGGTGTGCCTGGCAATTTGTTGGAAACATTTTATGGTAAGCCTTAAAACAAAACATTGCAGCATATCAAGCACCAATTTTCTCTTCAACAATTGATATTACTTATATTATCTTTACTCTCTTTGAAATAGTCAAATCCAATTATAATGGAGGAATCTGAAGTATAGTTTGTAAAGAATGCAACCGAAATTAAGAGTTGGTATAACATGGATTATTCCAATTGTAAAGTTCTCAGATAAAATTAAATTGCCAACTTGATGAATTACACAATAATAGGTCAATGTTAGTAGTACCATATGAAACTCTTATTTTAGTTAGAGAATAACATTAAATTTTTTGGTTGTCCTTACTTTTTCCTTTTTCTTTCGTTGTTTTTTGTTCGGTTTCATTTACTTAACTTTTTCCGTTACAGAACTGCAGAACTCTTCTAAAAGCTTATGAGATGAACCCAGTTCTCCATTTTCTGGGCTATGGTATTTCAGTTCCCTTCTTGTTGGCAAATGCTATCATCAAAACCAGAAACGCTGGATGAAACTTGTTCCAGAGGTTCACCTGCATGTCTCCATGTTATGACAACAACCAGAGGAAACACTTGTGGTTGAAGCTGGCTGGGTTCTACAAACATTATAGACTCATCAACTAGTTGTTTGGTATGTTCAACCACCCAAGAAATTACCTCATTCACTATTACGTTTTTGTGTCAGAATTCATAGGGCTTGCCTTAGTTTACGCTAATAGTTGTTAGAAGCACCAAAAAGGACCTATCTAATATGCACTGTGGTAGTGGTTTAACATGGGTTGAAGAAGTATGCAACTGGATTTTTGTGACTCTTACAGTATTCAACAAGGTTTAGAATATAAGTTTATTAATTCACTGTTGAATTGCGTAGTGTTACTGTGATAACAAGACCAAATAAAAAATTGCAAATATATAATCTATTATATGATATTTGATTATTTTTAGAATATTGAAATAATAGTGCAGTGAGTGCTAATTGATCCATAAATGTTATAAAATTTTATAAGCTTCAATAATTTTGTGAAAAAAAATAATAATTACCAAATCAAACTATGGTGAAGTCTTTTCACTGAAA
Organism: Vigna umbellata; assembly: GCF_029865625.1. Lineage (NCBI taxonomy): Eukaryota > Viridiplantae > Streptophyta > Magnoliopsida > Fabales > Fabaceae > Vigna > Vigna umbellata. The sequence goes on from NC_142168.1 coordinate 8,352,340, forward strand.
TAACATCTCATTACCTTTCATATGTTTCCTTAAATCTCCTGATTATAAAGCAGCAGATAAAAAAACTAAAGGTTTAGGGAAGGGTTATTTTTAGTTGGCAATGTTCAATTATTTTTACTAAGGGAAATCATAATTATTAGAGAACTAGATTTAAAACATTAACACGGATTCAGTTTATCGGCATATAGAAAAAATCATTTAAAGAAGAAAAAAAAACAGTTTAATCATTTATCATAACTAAAAAAACAAGTCTGATCAACTAAAAATTCAATAGTTTCCCATGTGAGTGTCGTCTTCTGCAATTCAATATGAACTTAGAAGGTAATCAAATTGTTTATATATTAATAGGTCAATTAATAAGTAACATTTAATGTGATAGTATATTTATATTCATTTTACTTAAAATACATATAATAAATATAGCTTCATTATTATTTCATACCCATTGATTCTATAATTTAACATTTTACTTGGAATACTTAGAGTTTTAATCCAAGTAAAAAAATTGAAATCAAATACATTATTCAAGAAGATTGAGGACAAATATAAATCAATCACTTTTATTATTAAAAGACAACTGGAAAAATAAAAATAGGGTGCAAATAGTACATTCTCTTTTTATACAACATTTAACAAAATGAAGTCTAAGCTTGCAAAACATAGTAAAGGGAGCATTGGACATGGAGGGTATTCAGGAACTTGCTTACAGTGGTGAACAAAGTCTAAACTAGGAAATCTGAACGTAGGAAAAACGACTATAAGGCAATAAAATGTGAGACATTACATCTTATATGAACTTTCTGGTCGTTCATCAGTGGAAGATGATTTCTGGGATGGCAGCGGTGAAGTTTCACCTTTCACACCTTCACCACCCGGCGATGAGCATCTTTTTGAAAAAAATGCAGCAATACTCTTCGGTCCCTCGCCGGGTTTTTCTGTGTTCAATCAGACAGTTTAGATATTGAAACAAACAACATCAAGACTTCGGGTTGAAACAAACAACATCAAGACTTCGGGTTGAAACAAACACCAGGTTTACCTGTCAAACCAAGCTTATCCAGAACTTCTTTCTTCACCTGGATAAAAATGAGAAAAATAAAATTCAGCATAGATACATACTAGACTCAATCAACGAGAGTCTGTGTCCCAGACAGTAAAAATAGCATTGGCTTTTTAGGTCGTGATGCGCAAATTCATATACAGCTTGGCATCTCAATGACCCGGAAAAATTTATTAAAAACGTGACTGGTATCATATATCATATGAAACTCTTATTTTAGTTTGTGAGATCTCTCCACCAAACTAACCTGCAAACGGTTATCAACGTATTCAGATACTTCGCGTACTTTATTCTTCATTAAGGACTTCGGCAAAGAAGGCAATTTCTGTTGCAAAGACAGTAGCACTTTATTCATACCTTGAGAACAACTTTGAATAGTGGTCACCTGAAAAGTTAACAATCTTTGTAAAGTGATAAAACTTGCATGTTATCTCATAAAATTAGCCACAATGAAGTTGGGAGAGAACAAAAGGGGCAGCTTCCCCAAATCCCTGCACCTGGCAAGTGTCATCTCAACCAACATAATGATTGATTGTTCCCTCAACCAATTTCACTACATTGACTCTAGCAAACTACACATACATTTTGATAGATGCAAGAAAATTATCTAACTCAAACGCATAACTTACAATTGTGAGTAGGTCTGAGTCAGAAATGGCAGCTACACCGGATATTGAACTCGCACCACCTTTACCACCAGAGCGATGGACCTTTTGCTCCTCGTCTTGCATCTTACCCATGGGTATTTCTACAAGTGAGCCGCCAGGAACTATGTACATACTCAAGGCCTGCAAGCACTTCTGCTCCACCTTAGAAATACCACCAGTACTGTGATCTGATGACAACTCCTTCTCATGATTGAAATTTGTTATAATCAAGGGTTGATTTTTCCGGAGAGCAAGGTCTGTCAAACTGTTTATATATTTTTGTTGCCGAAGTAAAGCACAAAACTCCTCATTGTAGCCAGATGAGCTATCATTCCCCTTAGTGTCACCCTCCATTTCCTTTCTGTCCACTTGTGCACCCTATATATAAATAAAATAAATTTAACTAAGCAGTTGTAGTGGTTTAAAAATTCAAAACAGTTGTTTGTTAACGATACTACTGTTCTAGGTGAAATAAAAGAAGCCCTTGAGATCTTGCTCCTATCCCATGGCTGATAAAAAAATATAAACGGCATGCACGGATATCAAGAAATCAAAAAGTCTAAAACATGACTCGTCTCAGAATCAGGAAATGCAAAACATTGTAATAGCAAAAAGACCAAGCCTATACCTCATTTTCAGAGAGATAACCATCGGGTACAAAAAATCCATCTTCACTTTCTTCATCAGACTTCGAGCATTCCTCTTGACAATCCTCTTCATCTTTATCACAATCAGAAAGACTTTCACCAGGTTCCTCCTAAAGTAGACAGAATGTTGTTAGCAGATGGACGGCATCCATTCTAAATCAATTCAATTAAATAGAGAAAAATCAATGCACCTCTTCCCACTCCTCGTCACTGCTGACATCATAATCCAGGTTTGGATCCTTCCTTAGCGGATGGCGTGCTCCAACAATATGACTAGAAGAAAGACAAATTTTAATCACATGCAATCTCAAACAAGAAAATACTGAAAATACATATTATAACACACAAAAGCAAAAGTATCATTGATAAGAACTCTAATGTTAATCATTTAAAAGCATTTAATCAAATCAACAACAGAGCATCTGACATTAGGCACAGTATCTGCATAACTAAACTTTAGACGAACAGTTGAATCACTGGATTTACCCATTTTTAAGCAAATGCATACTACATCCTATTAAAAGTCGAAATAAAAAACCCATGCATGAAGCACAATCCAACCTTTTTGTGGGCCAAACACCATAAAAGGCAGGTCTATGAGACTTATCAAACTGAAATAATTGTCTTGCTCGACGGTACTTCTTGTCATCGTGAAGAGAACCATCGGCATTCACTGGACATGAACTGATATCAGAACTACATTCACCCAACTCATCATCATGAACATCAGTTTTAATAGCTGTCAGCTTAAGCTCCTTAAAAACTTCAGTCCTAGGCTTCTGACGAATGCCCCAGTTCTGTTTTCTGTTTGAGCGAATTGATTGTCCTAAAGAGCGCCATGAAGAAAAGTGTGACCTGAAAAGTGAGACATTTTTAGTTAGATCTGAAAACAGAACCACCAGTGTAAAAAATAATGTTTAAACAAACTTACTTGCGAATCCCCTCAAGTGTTACATCATTGCTTGATGCAAGAGTACAATCCATTGAAAGTGTAGCTGACTCAGACAAACTTTCATTCTTGCTGTTTGACAAATCGGTTGATTTGGTTGAAACTTGGTCATTCTCAGATGAGGAATTAGTTTTACATTTTTTCAGAAAACGCTCCATGAGTGAGGCTTGTTTTTCTAAACTACGCTTCTTCTTTAACTCTGCTTCAGCTTTCTCTCGACGCCGTTGATCCCTTTTTGTTTCCTCTACTTGTTTCTTTTGCTGTTGCCTTTTTATAGAACATTTCTCATCATTTTTTGCCTCACCTTGTGACAATTGTGAATCAGATTCCTAAAAGAATCAAGTGGTTGAAAAACTCTCAGATGTATTAAATAAATATCATTTCATTTTAATATCATATGTATTAAAGATTTTTTAATATACTTTTATTATATAGTGCAAAAAATATATAATAATGCTTTAAAAAAATTAAACTTGATAAGCCATTACAATTATATACTTGCAAAAGTATTAATGTCTAATAAATCAATTTTTAATTCAAAATAAATTATTCAAAAAGTACTGTATCCTAAATTTTAAGAATTGGTACCACTATATTATAACAAATACCATATAACGCAACAGACTGCTACAATCCTGTTAGCTAGCAGAAAATATTCATTTCAAACATATGTAAAACATGATTGCACTGTCAATAAGAGCAGCATCAAGAAGAAGCAACTTCAGCTATAAAAAACACATAGCATCGCAAAAATAGTCACATTTACATTGGGCTGTGTTTCTCGTTGCAGTTCATTGTGCATGCTTGCTTTCTCTTTCTCAGCTTCTCTTCTGTTTCTCTCCAGCTGTTTCATTAGCAATTTATTTTCTTGATTTGCTCTTTTCTTGTCCCTACAATCATAGGTGAGAAAATTAAATCAATCATAGGCATTTAAATAGTAATACACAGATCAAATTATGTTAGGAAGTGTTATGTACATGGCTTCACTGTTTTTCTGCATCGAACTATCCACTAACAAGCGGATATCTGCTTCAGGAAAAGCTTTACTGAGCTTTGTCGATGCCTTCTTTAAGGCATCATTGAAATTTGGCTCACCCTCTAGCCTTTTCAAAGCTGCTATCATTTCTGGAAGAAAAAAATATAGTTAGCAAATACCTAGTAAATAAACAAACAATCTCATTTCTAAAACTTGATCAGATAAAGAACTCATGGAAAGATGAAAACAATTAAACACCAACTACGAACGTAAACTATGGCTAGCTTCAGTATAAATGCAGCTACCATACAAAAAGAAAGTCACAATACCAACAGCAAGATTAAAAACTCACATTCTTACTTTCAAGAAAAATAAATAATTTGATTAATTATAATCAAAGTACGACAACCAAAACTAACTACACTAATAGTGAGCACATTACCAGACACCGCTATAATCCTATCATGGATCCTCTTCCTGCACATGCGTCGAACACCAAACTGTCCTCGAACAGATTGCGGTAACAATTTCAAATCCCTAGTCTGCATCACCGATAAAAAAAAAGTCTCAATTAGAATTGAATGACCAAGCCCTAGCATGCATGTTATACGATTGAATACTTAATTGACTAAACATGAACTGAAATCAAGATAAGCAAGAATTCTCAATCACCTCCCAACACCAAAGACACGACTCGGCGTAGTCCTCTAATACATCAGCATCGGCATTAGGCAATCCATAAGTCACTCGCTGTCCAGCAAACAACACGCTACTCTTCACGGTGGCGTGGGTCACCGGCTCAGCCAGCACGATTGCGCCACTTCCTACCTCTCCGTTCAATCTGTCATTAATCTGCTCGACAAGCTTAGACAGCGGAAGGTCGCTCTCCTCCAACAGAGCCGCGACGACGGCGTTTCGTGAGCCACCGCACTGGCTCAGTTCGACGCCCACCTTCTCGGCCACGGCTTCCTTATAGTAGCGGAACAAGGCGTCTTGCTCCTTCTCTAGGGTTTCGATATAGGCTTGCTTTTCCTCGGTACTCTTTAGGTTTTGCAGCACCAATGGAAGTTTCTTCCGGCTCCGCGGGGTGGTGCTCCTCGGAGTGGTGGTCTTGGCACGATTCGAATTCGGATCTTGAGAAGAAGGACGAGGCGGAGTAGAAAAAAGTTCGGCACCGCCGGCCATGGTCCCTGTGGGCTCTGCCATTTCCACCTCTTCCACTTTTCTCAAAACCTGCTGTGAATTTTGATAACTGATTAAACTTGTGAGATCTGTAGTGAAAATAAATGAACTCCGCCCTATTTCTTATGATGTGTGTAGGAGACTGGATTAAGAAAAGATCGGTTTGGACACATGTATAATATAAACACAATGGTAAAGAAAAACTGAAAATTGGCTTTGGAGAAGAAATGAATAAGGTTTAGAATATAAACACAAAAAAGGGTAATAAAATTTGTTTTTCGCGCCAAACTCGCATATTTCGCTCCATTGCAATCGTATTTTCGGGCATTCGAATCTATTTTTTCGGGTGTCCGAAACCTGTTTTCAACCGTTTTAACCCGATTACAATTGGGTGTCCAAAACCTGTTTTCAACGGTTTAACCCATTACAAAAATATATCATGAAGTAACTTAATTATTATTTCCTTCCCAACCCTTTTAAGCCGATTACAAAAATATACCATGAAGTAACCCAATTATTATTTCATAAATTTAATTTTATTAAAAGTTTCATTTTTTTCATATCTTAAAACTTATGTATTAATTAGGAACTTCACTTAAAGAATATATCATTAAATTGTTAATTGAATAACCATAATAATAGTATAATCGGATAAAACTCATCATAAATTTCTTTTGAAAAAAAAATTAAATCATAAATTAAAATTTATTTATAATGAAATTCTAAAAAGAATAAAAAAAAAGTTATATTGCAAAACTTGTATACATAACTTAGGTATAAGATAAACTTAACTCATAAAAATGTTCGTTGCATTTTTATCTTTGATTTCTCCCTTTTTACAAGGATTTGTGAATAATTTTTTAAAACATGTCTTAAACCAAAAACAGGAAAATAAAAAAATATGATAATTATTAAATATTTAAAAAATCATAAATGATAAAAATTACAACCATTATAGTTTAATGATAACATATCCATAAAAAAAATTTCAATGTAACTAGTGAATTTTGTTACTAAAAACATAATGAACATATTATTTTATTGTAAAAATATATTTAATATTATAAAACTTAAAATTATTTTTTCTTTATTAAGAAATTATTAAATTGTGATTTTGGTTTGAAAATATTAATATATTTTTTTTAAGTTATATAGATATCATATGTTAAAATTAAATATAAAAAATATTGCCTGAAATTAAATTGGATAACATTTTAAGAAAACAAATTGAATTGTATAATAATTTTTAGTAAACTAAACTCAACTATGTTGAATTATTTTTAAACTAATTTTAGAATTATTAAGTGCAAATTGTTTCCAGTATACATTTTTTTTTAAACATGTTTTTCAATGTCATAAAATGTAGTAAGTAAGTTGATTTAGCAAGAAAACAACTTACAAAAATTTAAGTTACATTTACATTTTAATTCAAATTTAATTAACAAAATCAAATTTTGTTGTGCAAGTTAGTTCAATGATATTAATGTCATCTTAATTACGGATTAAATTTAGTAGATATTTGTGAATCCAAATGTGATTTTTGATTTTCCATGCAGGAGAACTTTATGGTTGTGTAATTTAGCTTAATATTGTTGATTTTTACTTACTACATTGTTTTGAAGATAAGATATAAGAGGATAAAATATCATGATTACTTTCTGTAACATGATAATTTGTTGCGTTAATATAACATGATAGTGTTGTTTCATATTTACATTATTTTATCAATTTAGTGTATTTCTCGTCCCTAATAAAAAGTTGACTTGCATATGAAAACAATATAATTAGTAAGAGTAACATGTTAATTATCGATTTATTTAATCAATTTATTAGCTAGTTTGAATAATATAGTGATATACTTAACATAACTTATCTTAGAACATTTTTATTTATATCATATGAGATTGGTTATTTAATTTCTATCTTATATCTTCTTTAACCTTTTTCTTTAATATTAGGTTTATATTTTAATATACTTTTTTATCATTTTTAATTCTTTTATCTATGATTACATGTTTTCAGTTTTACATAAACGAAAAATATACATTATAAAGTAAATAAAATTTAAATTTAATTAACATTTGTTAAATCATTTATTTAAAATAAAATTACTTATCTAAATAAAAAATGTATACAATTCTTTTTATATAAAGTTCTATCAGAGTTTAATTTTCTCTAAAAAAATTTAAAATTATAATACATAGAAATTTATTTCGTTTAGAAAAAATAGTTGTAATAAAACTTTTATGATATTTTATATCATTTTATTTTTATCAACTCGGTTATCATAAGCAGTTTTGTAAAGTTGTTTTTTTATTAATGTATTATTTTATGAAATTTGATCATATTGTATCGTAGTCTAATAATTACTGAATATTTTTAATTAATTAGATTTTTTTTAAAGAGATTAAATTTCTTATTACAAAGAAATAACATATTATCAATTAATTTTATTAATGAAAATATTTTTATCAATAAAACAAAATTTATTAATGAATTTAAATAATTTTAAAATTTTAATTGTCTATTAAAAATATATTGATAAAATACGTATGTAAAATCTTATCAATAATTTAAAATTTGTATTATTAGTAAATATTTCCATCAATAAAATCAGGTAAATGAATATCAGATTTTTTAAATGAATATAAGATTTTTTTACTTTAAACTTTGATTATATTATAGTAAAAAAAATTCAATTATAGATTTTTTAAAAATTTATCACTAAACTCAGTGATAATTAACTTTAAAAATTTATTGATACATCCATCCGATTTTTACATTTTTTACTTAAAATCACATTACATAATAATATATTTTCATTAAAAGATAATTTCTTTTGTGTAGTTATATGATGTAATTTTATCTTTTATGTCATTTTATGAAATAATTTATATATATACAAAAATTTCAAGTCAATCTACCTGTTCAAAATTTATAATGGAGTTTCGTTAAATATTTCCTATAAACTATTAGTTAAGTTTTTAATTATCAATGTTTTATAAGAAACATTCAAATTACATTTTTCTCCTTCTTATTTTTTTTCAAAACATTCAAGTTTGTATTCTCTGTTCATAGTTGATGTACCGTATGGGTCGGTCTGTCCAGAGCAATCCCGAGACTTAGCCAACCACCAACGTTTCTCCTATCTTATTCTTAACAGCATGGGGGTGGCTGTTCGTGTAGAAGTTCACTTCACACGCTATTTGACCGACCATTCCACCATTTTGGAGTAAGGCCGATTTATCGCTCGGACGACCGCTTAAGACTGACCGACAGGTAAGCCGGGTAGTTAAGATAAGAGATTAAGGTAAATCAGGATTAGAACTATTGGTTTGGAGTTGGGCCGTAATTAACTTTTCACTAATCCCAAACCCATAGCAAAAACTATAAATAGAGGTAGTGATAGCCAGGTTGCATTTACTGCGCATTTATTACTGTTTCATCAAAATCGCCAAGTGTACAATGGAGTTTGGAGTGTACAATGGAGTTTGGAGTGGACAGTGGAGTTTGGAGCGAGACAGGACGACAAGTGAACGAAAACAAATTATGGAGTCCCCAGATAACGGAAAGAATTGACCTTATTTATACCAAAGACAATTATCCTATCACATTTTAAGTTGTTACATTGTTCATATAATTAAGTAATTAATTCATTGCTATTTCAATCCTTAAGTTTTCTCTCAAATAATCAAAGGTTGAATAGTCATATTAAAGGTTGAAATTGTTATTCTTCGCAATTTTTGATGAATTTGACAACTACAACAATTCCAAACTTTTTCAAACAAATTCAGGTAAGTTTTTGGCGTCTCTCATATTCCTATGAAAATTATGTTTATATATGACAATTTGTTACAACATTTGTAATTTTTAGGTTTGTCGTTTCGTATTCTCGTATTCGTATTCTTACACGTGTTTACATGTTTTACTTTGTGTGTGTTGAATAACTTAACTATGATCGATTTTTCAAGTTATGTTTAAATTTTTAGAACTTTAAGAGGTTTTGTGTTATAAGATTTACTTAAAGATGTCATTTGGTGTATTACACCCGTGGTCTAAATTATAACTTATGAGAGGTATCACATAACATGCCTCGAAAAGAAAAAGAAAAACACTGTGAAAAATGAAGAAGTAGTTGATGCATGCATAATATATTATTCAATCAATTTTATTTCACTTTTTAATGGTAACAAATCCAGCAATATCTTTTCATGTTGGAATGTATCTTATAGTATGTATTTTTTCAAAATTGAGAAAAGAAAAAGAAAAGTAGATTAATATTTATTTACCTCACTTAATTTCATAATTATTAAATAATATTATTATTTTCTACAGTCTACTTTTTAAAAGATGATATAAAACAATGGTTAAATTTAATGTTTACGGATAATAGTTTAGTTTTTCTTTTTTGTTTGTGTAGTTGATTTTATTTACAATAATTTAATTTCGTATAAAAATTATATTATATTTACCAAATGATCAAAATAACTTAGTATAGAGGAGATTGATTGATCAATATTAAAACTAGTTAACCCTCTAACTAATCTATAGGTCAGCAATCAAATATAAACAGAATTGGATTATGACTAGACCCATTTTTTCCATAAATAGTCTACAAAAAGTTATAAATAAATTAAAAATATAATAATTCAAATTTTTATTATATATTTATTATAACTTTTTAATCAATGAAATTCAAACCTTTAAGTGGAATGTGACACAAATTAATAGCAATTCGATTTAAACGTTATGCATGCTGTCCGATGTTGTTAACGATAGGTGTAATGTTTCCAATGTTGTTACCGTTCGGTTTAATCTGCTCTGCTGTGGCACGCTCTTCGATGGCAATTAGCGGTGCATGGCAGGTTAGGTCTGCCATGCTCTGCTGCTACATTACTCTGCCCTGCAACTTTCGATGTCTGCTGTGAGGGGAAAAACATCCAATAGTGAAAATTTGGCCCCAGAGCAGCATAGCCGTTAGACAAGATTTATTTGAATTCTTGTTCCAGAGACCACTGTGGCAAAAAAACAGAGTGCACAGATAAGATACCTTTTTATTCACTCAGATTGGAGAGTTTATATTTTCGTCATCTTAAAAAGTTTCATTTCAAGTAGGCTAGAAAATCAGCCAGAATTTACTTTCCTGATAATTATCAAAACCTGATTCATTTTTTAAAAAAGAAAATGGAGAAGTTATTTTAAAAGATAATATTAATAATTACAATTATTTTGTTACTAGTAATAATTTTATAGTTACAAGTAATAATTTTTAAGAATTTATTATTGACTAATATTAAATATTATTGATAATTATTGATGTAAAAGTTATAGTACAATAGAAAAGATAAGGGATTTTAAAGTTTTTTTAAAATTTAATTAATTAAAAAAACTAATAAATTAATATTGAAGAAATAAAATTTAAATGAGAAATTTTATTAAGTATTTATATAACATATAAAATAAAATAATGTATAAATAGAATCAATGTTATCAAAATAGGTTGTAGAATGTGGGCTAGTCTGGTCACCACGAGTTTGGACTAGATTGAAAATAAATTAAAATTTGGATATGGACTTATTTTGAGCCTGATCCATTAAGAACTTGGCTCATGTTGAACTCATTTGTTTTTTATACATACTTTTTTATTATATTTAGAGTTTAAGATTATTTTATATTGAAATTTATTTAAATTTGAATTAGAAAAGAATATTACTTTTTATAATTGAAAAAAAAAATTGTCATTAAGTAAACTAGTGAGTCAACATGTCTAATACATCAACCTATGGTGGGTTAGGCTAAATTCGAATTATTTTAACTTACTAATAAATAAACCGTGTTGGGTTAGTGGTTAACCCACAGTGGACTGAGTTGGATGAGACTGATCCATTTTGATATTAGTTTTGGTTTTATGTGATTATTAGTATATTTTTTTAAAAAGTAAAAATTGTAATTTTAAAGTAAATTTTGTAAAATATGATCGATTTAATATAATGAATGTGTGGGTTAAAAAGAAATAATATTCAACTAAGACATAAATATTGTGCATGTAAAATTCAAATTTTAGGTCTATAATATAAAATTATTATTTGAATTCATATATATATATATATATATTCAAATTTTTGAATAATATTAATAATTATACTTTTTTAGTATTATGAAATAGAAGTAAATGTGAATATTATCAAATAATATGATAAGTAAGTTAACAAATTGAATTTTAAAATGCATATAAGAACATTAAAGAGTCTGAAAGGTGAAAAACGATAAAAGAAGATAAAAAACTAAATTTAAATTGATAAAATTAATTTAAAATAATATTAAATTTTCTTCGATATTAGTATATGAGATACACAATTCTTTTGGCCACCTTCGAATAATAATTGAATTGTTGATAAAAATCAAATTAATGATACATGAGATGATGAAGTTAATGTACAGACAAATACACTGTTTTCCATCGTTATTGATTTGGTGATAAACAGTTTAATGGTAATTTTTTTAGAAGCTTTTGCAATAACTAGTGATGTCGCAACTAGTAATGGAGGACATGGAAAAGCAAAAAATATTAAATCAATTGTATGATAATGACAACATGTCATGCTTTATTACATTATATTACAAAATATCTTTGCATGATAATTATGTTAAATGTTCACAATCATAATAATAATATTTAAACAATGAATAAAATAAAAATACTACTACTACAATTTCAATACAAGGACATGATATAATATATAATTTTATTATCTTAATTGCATTTTCACATTTCGGTAATCTTGATATAATATATATCATATTAAATAATTAAGAATGGCAAAACCAAAACACATTGACTAATATAGACACATCCAAAACATTGATTGATGTTGAGTTATCATTTACACGTGATAGGTTATATTGTTTGAGTATTTATTTGTATTTTATCGACTAATAAAACAACTATTTAAGTATAGGTATCTATGGTTACATTATTTTTGTGTGACTGATCCTCCTACCATTTAAGTCTTACTTAAAAACAAAAAGACCCATAATGCATAATCTAAAATCTCAACCTTCAATACACGTATTTTTATTGTTCAAATGCGATGAATTATGCAAAATGCATAACATCCTTTGTAACTTCTGAGAAATTCATTATGCGATGAGTATTACATTAATGCATAACATCCTTGTTACAATTCAAGACATTGGTTTACGTGGTAGTCATTAAAAGTAATGATTATTTGTTTTAATTTGGCACACAAGCTCCCTTGTAGGCTCTTAATCTTTATAGAAATGTCTTTACCACTTTTTTATAGACAGTATTACGGTCAAAACTTTTTTTGATGAAGACATTGTGATTGATGTTGGGATTTTTTTTATATTGGATTGTAAAATATTACACATTAAAATTGGTGATGAAAATTATCACATATACGATAAGTTAGTTATAAAATAACATAATCCAATAAAAAAAATACGCAAAAATTATAAAATCATTTAATACTCAATAACCTACAAATTTTTTATTAAAAACTCAAGTGAACATACTTTGATTTATCACATATTACTTAAAACTTAATGACATTTTATTTATGTATTATTTTATTGCATGTAGCACAAGTAGTTTCACCTAATCCATTATCAAAAAAGTTGCATGTACCCATTTTTAATTGCATCTTATGAAAAGTATGTCATTACATTTTTTATATGATAAAAAGAAAATACATTGACAATAGTCCCTTTTCACTTTTTTTTCCTCAATTTTCTTTTCAATTATTTTCTTTAATTCCTTTAACAGGTACTAAATTATTTTAATTTTGTATTATATTTTTTTAAGAGTCCTCATTTATAACTTGACAACAAAATTATTTTTTCTCGTTAAATTTGTTTTCTATAAAGTTGTAAAATGGCATAATATGTGTAACGCAATAATGTTTGTAATGTGAAGAGAATAAGATCCACAAAAAATTCAGGTTGGGCTGGAGATTATGATCCAAAAGCGCACGAACTTGGTCCACTCAAAACCTATGGCTTATGTTCGATCTCTCAACCATTTCACCTTCGTATCACATGCTGCACCCATGCACACACCACACAAATAATAACCCAAAAAAAAAAAACAAAAAACAGCAATTCTGAAGGAAATGCTCAGAAGCAGCACTTTAACACAGAGTGTTACAGTCACCTGTGTTCGTCACAGTCACAGACAATGGCACCAATCAATTCCTGTGAACTATAGAGTCTGTGACGCTTCTCGTAACACTCTGTCATCGAACTCCGCGATCTTCAAGTGGAAGAGAAAATCGAATACTAAACGTAACAGCTCTGGAATGGGAACCTTCACCACGCGCGCGTTGGCGCAGCCGCTGAGGAACGCCGATGAGCTCATCGATTCCGTCGAGACGTTTATCTTCGACTGTGACGGTATGTTACTGAATTCGAACGCTTCATGTATTTGTGTTTCGCACACATCATTTCATTTTTATACCGATTCAGGAAGAGTTTTACTTTTATACATTTTTCATTGTAAATGTTTTTATATTCTCAGTTCAATTAATTAGAGATCAATTTAAATATAACTATTGTAAAATTATTTAGCTATTTTAAAAAAATGGTTAATATTTTACTTATTTTTATGTATATGCCAAAACTGAAACTAGACTAAGCTCGAAATGAAGTCGATTATAGAGATTAAACGATTAATTTGACAAAAAAAAACTCTATACTGTTTAATTTTTGTATGCTATTAGATCAAATTCTTTTACATTATCAATCAATAAGAAGTCAACTTTTGAAATAGTTATTATACAATTAAATAAAACTCTATAATAATAAACTGCTAATACGTGATTATCGGTGCATTTTAGATAAATTGCAGAGAAAGTTGTTTTTGAATGTATGAGTTTAATATTCCAGCTTGTCCGTGTCATGTTAATGGATCTCATACATGATATTTGTGTACAAAAGTGACCTGATTAATGGAAAAAATTGTGATGCTTGATTTTTTTTTCTGAGGTCCTTCGGGGAAAAATTACAATATCAATATGATTCCAACTTCTTGTTTCAAAAGTATATTGACAAAATGCGAATTTCCTTTACCATTAAAACTTAATTCACAGGAGTTATATGGAAAGGGGACAAATTAATAGGAGGAGTGCCCGAAACACTTGACATGCTCCGGTCAAAGGTTTGTGTGCTAATGTAGGCACTAGGCTTTTACCTGCAAAGGTCAATGTGAACTATCCTTCAATTTATTATTGTTCATTTCTGGCAAAAAAGTCTGAGGTTTGTGATTAATCTCTAGGGAAAAAGATTAGTTTTTGTCACCAACAACTCAACCAAGTCTAGGAAGCAGTATGGAAAGAAGTTTGAATCCCTTGGCCTGAATGTCAGCGAGGTTAGTCCACATTTGTTGTTCCTCTCTTTGTTAGCACTGAAATTGTTTAGTGAATAATAATGAATTTGTAATCTTTAACTATTGTGTTATTTCAGGAGGAGATTTTTGCGTCATCCTTTGCTGCTGCTGCATATCTGAAGTCCATTGATTTCCCAAAAGATAAAAAGGTAAGATATAATCTTTTGGTTTGCAGTAGGACCCAAACTATTATTAAGTATTTAATCTAGGAACACTTTTAACCTCAAATGGTACCCTAAGTTAACATCAGGAGTAACTAAACGCTGGCCTCCAGGTTAACACTTACTATTATGGCATGCCTTTTGTTTGGGAGATTACACTTATTCCCCATGCTTTGTTATTTTGAAAGGACCATTTTGTAAAGGAAGGGATATGTGTGATTCATTTTTTTCATTTAACAGAAAAGGTTATCCAAGAGTAAGAGCATTCCATTAAGTAAGGAACGCTAGATTAATTTTCCCAAACACGACAAGTCTCAATACATTCCACTTAAACATAAAAGTTCACAAAATCTTACATTTAAGTTTTGATTTGTTTAATACCCCTTCGCTGAATTTATCAAGGTTATCCATTATATCCTTACGGACATGTATATTTATATGAAAGTTTCATTGATGTAGTTGACTAGTAAAGAGGCTCTTTGTTTCTGCAATGAACCTTTCTTCCCTTAAAATTCTTCCCCGTAACTTTGTTTGGCGTTTTATCTCAACATTTGTTGAAATATATTCTCTCTACCTTTATAATTATGCCAACTATTTTTATGCTGGAATCTTAACATGTTTCATTTTATCTGTGTGGTATTTTCTCCTGGCATAAAGTTTCCTATTTGTTACTTCTATTGGTTGAAAGCGAAAATACATTTAACTTGAAATCCCTTAATTCCTGAAATGCAAAGTGTCCTTTACCCGCATTCCTTTTGTAAAGCTGTATCCATTAGCAGAAGCTGCATCTATTTTTGTGTTAGCTGTCATGATGGGAGAATGAATGGCGGTGTAACAGATGATTTTCTTGTAGGTTTAAAGGGCATATGCAAACCTAAGAAAATTGCAGAAGAAACAATTAGAAAAGACCTTGCCCAATATGGCCGCAACTCAAACTTGGATTTTGATGAAACCTATTGGGCAATGTCTTTGATTACCACATGGCGTAATATGAATCATATGACATATTTTGAACCCAAAAGATTAATTGATTTTGAGGCCAAGCTAATGATAAGTGAAGTCAACGATATATATGTGGAAACTCTTGTAGTAATTGCAACGCTGAACGTAATACTACCGCGATTTTCGTGATATTAAAGTATATTTCTCAAGCAATGCTTCAGATCATTATCATTTGAATTATGTTGCACCTGAATACTATATCTTTCATAAATATTAGTTATTTCTGCAACCGGTGTATAAATCTGAAAGTTAAGGACTGATACATGAAAGTTATTTCGTGATTTAGGTTTATGTCATTGGAGAAGATGGCATCTTGAAAGAGCTTGAGCTTGCTGGATATCAGTACCTTGGTGGGCCGGTATGTACTATTGAGTTCCATATGCAACATATTTACCGTCTGTCTTTTTAATACTTATAAATCTGATCAATAGGTCACTGTGCAATATCATTTGTTTGTTTATTTGTTTCTTTTTTTCTTCCAAAATCAGGTTGATAGATAACAACACATAAATTAGATTTGAATGTTAATGAATGGGATATAATAATCTCAACTTCTAGTGTAGAAGAAGGGCGCAGAAAGTCAAATAAAACTTGTAGGTGACGTACGTGGTACTTTTATGTCTTTCTAAGGGAAAAGGAGAAGCTAATAAAAAGTGTAAAAAGTAGTTATGCATAATATTAGTATGGAATTATCCTTATGTCTGATTTCTCTATCCCACTTTTATATGCATGTTCTTCATTTAGGAAGATGGCGGGAAAAAGATAGAACTGAAGCCAGGTTTTTTGATGGAGCACGATGAAAATGTATGTGCTTCCTGCCTTTATTGAAAATTTTAAGATTTTTATTTGATATTATTTGTAGTTCGTGTAAAAAAATGTGAATATTTATTAGGTTGGAGCAGTTGTTGTTGGGTTTGATCGCTACTTCAACTACTATAAAATCCAGTAAGATTTCAAAGCTGTCACCGAAACATTAAGGACACTTTTATGCACTAGAGTTAGACAGATAGCGTGCAACGGTTCTATTTTTATTTTCCTGTTTTCTTTATAAAATGTTGCTGTCATTGAGTTCCAGGCGTAAGAGATATCTTATTCCTTCAAATCTGTACATGTTTAATGCAGAAGAAGATTTATTTTTTCTTTGGTTAGCAAAATCTGAGTTTTATGAGCCTGAAATGTTTTCTTAAAGCAGTCGATGTTGCATATATTTTTAATATGCAATAATGTTTGTCTTGCACTATTTTATGGGGTTGGGAGATGGGCTGAAGGAAGAGAGAAAAAGAATGGAAAGGAAAAAAAGGAAGAAAAGCAAATGTGATAGATTATGTGATGGAAAAGGAAATGATAGGTAGAAATAATAGAGAAAGGGGTGTGAGAAAATAATATCCTTTAGCATGAGCATGATAAAGACGGCAATCCTATTTCAAAAGTCACGCTGAGGTAGATAGAAACTCTGGATTTGTTATTATTGAATATTACTTTTTCCTTCGTGATGAAAGGTATGGAACACTCTGCGTACGTGAAAACCCTGGATGCCTTTTCATTGCTACAAATCGTGATGCTGTTACTCATCTCACAGATGCTCAAGAATGGGCCGGTTTGTCCTTCTTTCTTCTCTCCTTATTGATTTTATTTATTACTTTGTGCATAATAATCTCAGGACTCGTTTGATTTTTCTTCATTATGTCACACTTACAGAATTAGAGCAGATTACATAAGAAAACAGCAAAATAAGTGTTTCAAAACAGGGTCACAAACTAGAAACAGTTCAAAGTATCAACATGGGAAATATGATTATGCACTTGTTACTATCCCTATAGTTAGTAATTCTTGAAATGGTATTAGAATAATTTGTACTTGCATTTCAGGTGGGGGCTCAATGGTTGGCGCCATCAGTGGATCTACTCAACGTGAGCCGATAGTCGTTGGAAAACCCTCAACGTTTATGATGGATTACTTAGCAAACGAGTAAAAAGCTTTCTGTTACCATATTTTTTATTTTCAGTGCATGATAGATAAGTTATCCGTGGCATAAATAATCTGCTTGAGTGAATGGTATTGTGTTGCTTAATGTTTTTATGCGTGGTCTTCCTATATCACAAGACATTTTAAATCTTGACACAAGTCTTATCTTTTTACACATCTTTGCACCTAATCATTACTTCTTCATATTTCCCATCTGTTGCTGCAATGGATCATTTTCCCAGCCTTTAAGAGTAACGTGATCATTAAAAAGAATATACTTTTGTAATTTTGAAGAAAAAGAGAGAAAGAAGAATTAGTGGAAGCGGTCGTATAAATTTGTTGAGCTGTTGAGATATTATTGTCCAAATTTTTGCCGGGATCGCAGATTATTAAACTGTTCTATTTATTCCTCACAGATTTTTAACCATAAATGTGTTTATGTCTGATGTTTTTCAATGGGAAATGGGGAATGAGAAAGGACAGTGGGACAGTCCACTGATGCCCCCATAGGGATGAGAAAGTTTAGAGACTTCATCGCTATTTTTAGTAAACCACTATTCTCTCTAGAAAGTTTAGGGCAATGGATAGTAAACTGTAAATAACTTTTCTCTCTAGAATTTCCCTTAACTATTGTAATTTCATTGAACAGATTTGGCATTTCGAAGTCACAGATATGCATGGTTGGGGACAGATTAGACACTGATATCTTATTTGGGCAAAATGGTGGTTGCAAAACTCTTCTTGTGCTCTCCGGAGTCACCACGCTGCCCATGCTCCAGAGTCCTAACAACGCCATACAACCAGACTTTTACACCAACAAAATTTCAGATTTTCTTAGCCTTAACGCTGCAGCTGTATGACCATACAGTTTGCATTTATAATTTAATTTATAAATGTATCATCCCCCAATTGAAGGTGGGGAAGGAAAATCGTGTATTTTATTTAAGTAAATAATTAGAAAATGTTCCTTTATTTTTCCACTAAAGAGAATTGTGTACAAGATTATGAAATGGTTATCTGTCAATATAAATCTTAATTATGCAAACTGTCTCATGACGTTTAAAGTTATCATCTGGAAAACAAAAAAGGAGTCCCGGAGTGACGTTGCGATTCTTGAATTAAGCAAAAGTGAAAATAGGATTTCAATTTCTTCTACATCGATACTAAAAAGAGATCTTTTCATCTAAAATCAAGAGGTTTTTTAAACAATTTTGATCGTGCATTTTTGTTACACTGCTTCTTACAATCTTAGTATAAAAAAGAGATCAAGATCTGGGAGAAATTATCTTTTCATCTTAATGAAGAAGAATATCAACAATTTTGTTTCTTTAGCTTTGTTAATTGTGAGATCAGATTTTAATACCAACAACGAATTCTGAATGAGATTTAGATAGTATAATTCAGGTCAAATTTTAGATAAAGTCTTGAAATCCAAAGTAATCCTAAAAATAAGACTTAATCATAAAATAAGTTATTTACTAAACATTGTTCTTCAAAATTAATTAGGATGTTCAGAATTTGACATCATACAACAAAATTCAAAATATAAAAACCTCGTAGGCCAGATATAATAGGCAAAACTGATATATTGTAGTAATTGAACTTCTGATGGACAAGGAAAATAGGTAACAACAAAAAAAATGAACGGAGAGAACAACCACACTCCTAATTACATCACAGACAAACAAACGAACACACAATTATCTATATCAGGAGAAATAAGCATCCAATTCTCCAACAAATCAACGAATTTGATGACCATATATCAGTAGAGAAGCATCTTGTTGTTCTTGTTCTTGTCATTAACAAGAATCAAACTTGGAAAGGCCATGGCCAATCCTTCAAGTCCTCATCCTGCTGCACCTTCCCACTCTTCATAGGCACAATAGTACCACTACTTCCCTCAACACAAGCATAGTACTTCAAGAAAAAAGCAAGAGTCAGCACCACCCATTCCAAGCAAAAGATCAAAATGGTGAGTCCACCAGCCAATTTCAGAATGACAGCACCATCTTCCTCCCTTACATATGACTTCAACTGCCCCAAAAAGTCCCCAGTTCTAGTGAACACCAGCACGGAAACCGAACCCTGAAAAATTGCCGTTAACACAGTGGCCACCATGTGTGCAGAGTACCAGCTATTGGCCCCCACAGCAGCACAACCCGAGATAGCACCCGCGATTGTAAAGATCTGAAGAAGGATGAAGAAGAAGCCACAGAGAGAGGGGATGAGGCGCAGAGAAAGGGTGAGGAAGATGCAGCTGGAGGCTGCACCCAAGAGAATGTAGTTGCAGAAAAGGAACACCTTGTGGGTGTTGTAGTGGCGTGGCGTGATGGAAGAAGAAGAGTTCATTGTGGAGAGACCCATTTGAGTTTAGAGTGACAAGATTGAATCTTTGGAAGAGGGAAGTGAAGATGGAGTGATTGGGTTTAGGATTTGTGATGGGTGGAGTGAGAGCGGTGCTTGCTATTATAGGTGTTCTGAAGTTCCTGCTCATAACGGTCTTATTTTTTGTTCGTCATTTGTTTGGTTGGTGGAATGTGACCGTTGGGGAAAGTGGACCTAGCCAGCTGTGATGTTAACGTTGGATTCTCCAACGCCTATTTGTTCTTTTAATTCATGTCTTTTGGCATGCTATTTTTCGTTTCTTTTTTATTCCAATAATTTGGATTAGGAGCTTTGCTTTAAATGTTTTATGTCATATGATGTGATTAATAAATATATAACTTGGAAAATTCAGTTTCAAATATGTAAGCATAAAAAATATATATTGAAAAAAAGAGAGGTTAGAATGTTAAATGAATTTGAAGGATTTTAAGATTACTTTAGATTTTTTGGATGTAATTGTTTAATATTTTACTCTCTCACATTACATCAGAAATAAATTAGAGACGATAACTATCACACGAGTTATTAATAGAAATAAATAATTCGTTATATATTGTTAACGACAACTAAGCATTACAAATATAATAAATAAATAAAAATTACCTAGACCAATGAAACTTAGTTTTATTAAAACGTTTTTTTGTGTCTTTAAATATGATCACCATTTCTTCTCGTCTACCCCAGTTGATTTTGAAAAAGAAAAGGAAAGAAGTAGTTAAACTATATAAATAATAGTCAACATCATAATATGATAGAACAGTTATTGACTTGCAGATAAGGAGTTAATCTTACGGTCATTCAAAATAGCTATAAAATTTAAAATTTTATCTAGAATAGAGTATTTCAAAACTATACAAAACAACTAGAAGATACTAACTAAACTAAACAGCAACGTCATCGTCCTCCAATGCCTGCTCCAGAGGAACCTCATTCACCTCTTCTTATATCCAAATGGATGATCATTGGAAAAGGAAAACATCACACATACAACATACAAACACAAGCGTAAGGGTGAGCTAGGTAAACAAATATCATATAATTATAATAACATAAGAGATGTAGAGCTCAATCAAACACATCATACTAGATCACACATCCTAACATGTTAAATTCTAGACTTGACTCGTCCGAACTTAGAATAATTGACGAGCTATGGCGGGTTATGCAGTCATGGTGACCTCTCCTGCTTTGCAAAGTCATTGTCAAAGGGTTTCACCCTGCCACCCTCACGAGGTTAGTCTGTTCCGGGCCTTGAGGCATACTGGAAGCCCTCAAGACTAAGACCTCCTACTACTCCTCACCACATGGTTCAATCCTCTCTACTTGAGAATGAAAGACCATTGGAGTTTCAGGAAAAGCCCCAAGACTGAGCTCCCTGCAATTACTCTAAACAACCTGGAATCTCACCAAGAGATTCTATACTGATCTTACATTCATCCCCTTGAATCACATACTTTTACTTGTAATTTCAATCATAATCATACATATTTATATACTGCCATACACCTTAAATATACTTCACAAGATATATCAACATTTAATAGAATTCCATCCCATATAATAGCAAAAGAGAGAAATCTGCTTACACCATTCGCTCTGCGCACCCAATTCGCAAGGCGAGACCAGGAGTCACTCGCATAGCAATTTGTCTCGCTATGCGAATTAACTCACAGAGGTACCAGACCTCAACCTCTGGCATAGCGGACCCATATCGTTATGCGAGAACTCCAAACAGAGACCAACCTTCCCAAACCACTCGCTATGCTATCCTTTTCGCCATTCGAATAAAATTAGAATTTAACCCCAGACCACAACCAGGCGCATAGCGCCTTGATTTGCCTTGCGAATCACTAGACAGAGAGCAACCCACTCCAACCATTCGCACAACGCCCAAATTCGCTATTTGAATAAAAAAACAGAGAACAACCTCTCACGTCATTCGCACAGCGCACCAACTCGCTGTGCGAATGCCCTTGGCAGAGAGCACCTTGTCATAGCGACTCGCTATGCGAAACTACTCACACAACGAGTCTGCATAATTTGCATAACGTAATTCTGCAGATTTATGCAACTCAAACACCAAATACCTATTCTAACTATTTTCCTCAACTTTTAACACTCCTAGATTGTATTATATACCTAATTATACTTGTCTAAGTGATTCTTAACATGCCTACCACTAATCTAAAGTGATTATCACCCAATTCCCATTCTAAAACACTCGATTTCACCACTTAAAGACCCAAATCAAATTCTATCACTTTGCACATGTTTCTGACCATTTAGAAGACTCACACAAGTCACAAATGACTTACATATACTGCCTAAACAGACCAAAAGAGCCACTAACCTCTAATTCCCAATTTCACCATCTCACTTCCTCTAGAATGTCCTAAAACACTTCCAATTCCCTAACTTTCTATCCAACAGCTACTATCACAGAATATAATCTTATAATGTATCAAATTACAGATGCACAATTCATCCTAAATCAGCTCACAAACCACGTTTATCAGATTCACATTAATCATTCAAAACACACATGATTCAACTTACACAATTACCACATTTAAGCTCAAACAGCAACTACATGCAAAAATCAATACACACACCTATCAAACTATCAATTCAAATAGAAATCTAACTCCCCTTACCTCAGAGATTCACAACTCAATTGGTGATTAAGAACAATTCTTAGAGCTAAAATTTGATAGAGAATGGACACGAGAACACCCAAAACACATGCAATCAGTAGAGATTGCCCAGTCCAGGTTTGAAAACAGCATAAACGTCTGAGCACCTCCTGATCGTCAATCCAACAGCTCAGTGAGAAGGAAATCTAGAGAAAAGTCAGAGAAAGAGTAAAGAACGGAGGTTTTAGAGAGATGAAGTGTTTAAGATAATGAACCCACCTTTAGTAAGTTATATCTATATTATATGTTTATTTTAAAATTAAGAAGCTGTCTCATTATTTCAATTCACTTATCTACTCTATTACTCTATTTTTCAGGTTCTTACAATAACCCTTTTAAAATTACTATAGTTTTAAAAAATAAAATCCAAAATATTTTTAATTCGTTATTCCGAGTAGTTATGTACATTTCCTTTAAAAGTTATCTTCGAGTAAGCGCAAGTGTTTATTATTATTATGTGAAGACATGAAATTTGGACTGAGCAAAAAATATGTATTATCATCGACAATCTGACATTTGTTTTGAACTTACTATAAATAATTTTAATAATGTTTCACATTTGCATGTGAAAGACTTTGAACAAATTATGTAAAATCAGTAATTAATACACTTGAAAATAGACCTTTATTTCATAATGAGGACATACTGTTATACAAAATAATTAAAATTACACCAGAAAACTAAGAATGTTTATTTTTTTGCGGCCTTTACTAGGAGAGAAAAGACATTGCTAATTATAAGATGAAGGAAAATGTAATAGTTCTAAAAATAAATACAAGTCATAAAGAATCCCCTTGAAAATTACATGTATGCATTCATGATAATATTTACAACATAATAACGTCCTTTTACAGCAGTGTATTATGTGCTCATTAAACTAGTTTACTCTAGTGAAAATAGTTAAATCTATAATAATTTGAAAATTATTTAACCAAAACATAATTTACCCAAAAGGGAATACTCCCACATTTATACTTTTATCTAGATTTTTAATTTTAATGAAACTCAAAATGAAGCTGTTGCAATATAAAAATCGTCAAGGGGCATGCCATTTTTAATGTAAGCATCAACAGCTTAAATTATTTTCTACAGTTCCAGCACAGGGGAAATTTCCAATAAAAGAATAATTTAAACAAGTTATCCACCCACAAATATTTAAAAAACAATTCTATTTAGTCCTTCAGAGATTGAGACCAATGGCAAACTATTTTCAAGGATAAAAACTCAAACAAATAAATAAAAGTATGTACGGCAATGATCCAATGCGAGCCATAATCTACATCTAAAAATTAACCAAACAAAACATGTACAGAAAACGATATACTCTTAAAAGGATAAATATTAAATACAGTTATTAGATACTATACAAATAAAAGTACAGAAATGATCCTTGTCCAGTGACAGTTAAATTACAAGGTGCTTTCTGTTACATAAATCTGACGCCTAATAGAAAGCAGGATATCATTCTTGGAGGGATGAGTTTAAACGGCATACAAATTAGCATCTTTAAATTACAAATTGTGACATTTTACAGAAATATATACATTCAGACCCAGAATAATCAATTGGGTGATACAAGCGCCACTTCAACCCCCCAGCCGTTGAAGAACTAAAAACTGAACAGCTAAATCCTATCTCCAAAAAATTATAAATGAAAAACCATAGCCAGAATTGGGGAGAAATGTTGAAAATATTATCCCAACCCGGCATATTCCAGCCAAACTACCGCCGAATGGATCTTTACAACTATATCTGCCACTACATGAGATTTCAGAAATCTGACCTCATAAGCTTCATTCGAGGTTTTATGCTAACATTGGCAAAGGGTTTTGGCTGTTCCACATGGACATAATCCCTTGTCTTGAGAACCTGAAATCACAGTTGAAATTGAATGTGAACCCATGCTGAGTTTCCAAGTGAGCCTTTTGAAGAGTTCAAACGAAGCATATTAAGAAACAGGTCACGGTGTGAGAGAACACGAAAAATCTAACACCAAATGAGTGATGTGTGACCCTCCAAAA
Organism: Vigna umbellata; assembly: GCF_029865625.1. Lineage (NCBI taxonomy): Eukaryota > Viridiplantae > Streptophyta > Magnoliopsida > Fabales > Fabaceae > Vigna > Vigna umbellata. The sequence continues at coordinate 8,377,434 of NC_142168.1, forward strand.
GTAAGAACTGGAACTAAAGCTAAATCAATAGAACATGCTTTATTTAGACACTGTTCTCAGCCCCTTTGGAGTTCAGCTAACTTGTTTCAAGGGTGTTTGACTTCCAACTAGTAAAGAGAACGATTTAATCTTTGGCATTATTTGTTTCTCTCTTTCATTCACTTTTTCCACGCATCGATTTTGGGCACTTTTAAAACTTAAAATATACCTAATACTTTGTCCTCAGCTCATTCTTTATTCCCTCCCTCTCAAATAAGATATTTCAATTATCATAATCATACATGTCAAGATGTTAAATTACTGGAACAAGATCATTTTGCAATAGATATTGTATGTGTAAATTCAAATAATTTTCAACCATACCAGAGTTTCGAAAAACATCCGTGATGCTTCCTTCTTTGTTTTACCAACTAATAAATTGTCAAGATGCAGCTCCTTCCTTCCATGAAGGTCTTCCTTATCAAACACAGTCTGCAGATACTTGGCAACAGCCCTGTGGATAAATGCAATAGTTAGCTGTTGATATATAACATGCATGAAACTGGGAATCAGTGCACAAAGATCTGGCGAAATCAAATGAAATAACAAGGAAAATTCAGTTATATAATCGTAAACAATCTAAATTAAGATCCATATTAAATACATTTCAGATGTTATTAATTGTTATTTTGCCAAAATGACTTAAACCTGAATCATCTGCACACAACAACTTCTGGACTCAGGTGAAAAAGACATATTTTAATTGCAGATGAAGTGATCTATCCATATCTTCAAGGGAATCCATCCCATCTAAGGCAATGGCGAAGGGGGTTTCAAATGAAATGGAAGTATTTGACTAGGTGTAAAAGGAAATTCACAAACAGCCATACACATGACAAAATGATTTTTAAATCTGAGTTTAACATATACACACAAGGAGTAGCAACTCAACAATTAAAAAAAAAAAAGGAAGTGCCGTTAGTTGCTAAACTCTTGCATAAACAAACCTGGTTCTGGAAGACCATCCACTATTTTCAAGGTGAGTTCCTTCAGCAGATGGTTGAAAATTATCATCATCATCATCATCAATTATCTCATCATCCCCAACATTCAAAAACCCTGGGAGTAAACAGAAATAATGAATTAGCACAGATCAAAGAAACATAAAAAAATAGAAGTAATAAAGCTCAATCTCCTGCTTCAACAGCTATTGCTTATATTTGCCACATACTTAATATTGTTTTGCATGTTCCAAACTAAATAAAAAGGGTGAAACCAGTGCGCACAAAAAATAACCCACACCAAATAACTTCTAAGAACAGGAGAGACATGAAGGAACTGTCGAGGAAAGGAAGCTGGCATCTAAATGAAGAGTGATTGACTCTTGGTAATTCATTGAATGATTGACTGCTGGCTAATATTAACTAATTAGTTTAGATGGAACTTTCATAAAATGAACAGCAAAGAGCTTTTAGAAGCAAACCTGTGTCATTAGCAATCATGTAATTTTCCTGCACCATGTAACCATAGAGCTTGATTAGGCATGAACAACATAGTAAATAAACAGACAGCATCTCAATTAAAACATCTTTGCCAAGGAACAGCACATCACTCTTTTGGCTTCAAAATAAAATTTCAAAATTCCAACAGGGCAATCACATAAATGCCAAAAAACATAGTGACACATATTTAGACTTCAGAAGAAAGAAAACATGTGCAATAATAAAAACCAAAAAGGCTTAAATGTACACATCAAGAGTAGTGAAATTAGTATAATTACTTATTCTCATATCACATCCCAAGGTGCAGTGTTATCCAAAGTGCAGTTTAAGGCAATTTCAATGAATAGCAAAGTGCCAGAAGAAGTTAGGGACACTTGCCAGTTGGATGGAGTGCCTTTTGGGTTAGGTGAGGCTCACCATATAATAATAAAAGTGGTGTGTAGAATTGTAGCCATTTTCAAAACTACAGGCTATTAAAAACAGATTGCTGCCACTGTAGTCACATATCTCAATGTCATCAAACAATGCTTAAATTTTTCAGGTATATCAACTATGATAAACTATTCTAGTAGAAGAATAAGAGACAAATAAAAGATATGGAAAGAGGCAAAATTAAGGCAAACTAGAGAACTTACATCATTCTGTTCAACATAGGGACTCCTAATTTCAGGGTACATTGTATTTTGTAGTCCAGCTTCCTGAAAGACTAGGTTTTCTTCATCTTTCAGAGAACTCTCTTTTTCATCTACACTGAGAGCTTCAGATTGTAAACAGTCTACTTTAGCATTTTCTATAAATATGCTGTCAGACCTTGCACCCTTGTCATCACACTCCATGGCAGAAGCAACAATTTGATTCTCATTTAACTGCCCTAGCATGCTGTTTCCATTTTCCTCTGATGGTAGATCACCACTAAAGGAAGCTTGAATATCAGTAAATCCATCAGTTTCTTTGGAACCAGTAGCCAAGGAAGCATACAAATCGTTGGCTTCAAAACCATCTGTTTGAACTTCTGTTCCAGTTTCCATGCTAAGCTCAATAGCACCTACTCCCTTTCTATCGCTCTGGTCCTGCCCAAACTCATCCTCTAGAATAGGGATTGTATCCAAATTCTCAGCATTTGGGATGCTCAAAATATTTGAATGAATAGAACCAACGAGATCATTAGTTTTATCCATGAGAGTCAGTGATGTGGTAAAATCATTTTCAAGGACTTCAGTTAAGGATGTAGATTCGTGCCCAGGGCCAGCAGAGCACTTCTCTGCTTCAGAAACTGCAATATTTCCTCCAACATGGTTTACTTCAACATTTTGAGAATTGTTCAGCTCCTCCACATGAGAAACAACATTTGTATTCCCGTGGGCATCCATATCATGAGATCCCAAGTTAACCTCAGAATGATGACTCTCAGACAAGACAGGTATATCAGTAGTATGCACCCCTGCATCTTCTTGGAGTTGAACACCCATAGGTTCATGAGTTGTGTGCCTATGAGCATCAACATCATGAGATCCCAAATTAACCTCAGACTGATGACTCTCAGGCAAAACAGGTATCTCAGGAGGTTGCACTTCTGCATCTTCTTGGTGTTGGACTGTCATAGGTTCACTACTCCCCACCACTCCATGAACTTCGGTATTTGTTCTAGAATAGGACTCTTGATCATTTGTTTTTTCTATGAAAGAGCTATCCATACCATAATCACAAACCTTGATTCCAGTCAGATCAATTGTCTCATTTCGCAGAATAGTAAAATCAGTAGTCAAATCTGGAATGTATCAGAGAATGAACATAGATTATATTACATGGAAATTTCATAAAAGAATATGATGAGCCTCGGTGAAAAATTAAGCAAATGAGAATGGTTTAATCAGGATAATGATGGCCAAATGCACTTACAAAAATAGGTTTAGAAAAGAAATTCAGAACAGTTGAAAAGAAACAGAAAGTACTATCCCATAGATGCAGAAACAATATGTAGTTGACCACTAAAGCCAGCCCATAACATCAAGCATGAACTGGTCTAATGGCACCATTGTTGTTTCTTGAAAAATTATTATAGAGATGGAACATATTACATTAGAAGCCTCACTAATTGAGATAAATGTTGTCATGAGATAAACAGTGAATTAAATACAGTGTAAGATCATGAGTATCAAGGTTGTCAAACTTGAGAGTTCCCGTAAATTCGTGGAAGCTTTGTAAACTTGGATCATAAACTCAAATCGTAAACTCATAAAAGTTTACTTCCGTGTAAAAATATTTTAAAATATTTATAAATAATAAAATAATTTAATATTTATAATGTTATAAATAATGTTTTTATTTTTTCATAGTATTATTATAATTATTAGTTTATCATATAATATATATTTAAATATTTTTCTTTAATAATATTATTCTTTTTTCATAATTTTAATTGAATATAGTTGAGAGTTCAGTTAAAAAAACATGTTGTTGAAGTTAATATAAGTTTAACATAGTAAAAGGAGGCCCAATGATCCAAAATAGTAAGTGACAGAGGACTCAGCTTTACTTTAATATTAAATATTTTAATATTAAATATTTACATGCTAAAATAAAAAACATAAACACCGAAGATAGAATCGCCTAGTAGAGGGGATTAAAACCCTAATGATTTAATTTCTTTAATAAAAGCACAAACAGTGCCATTTAGGGGTTGTAACGTTAAAATAGAAAAGCTTCACCCCATATGCGGAGCTTGTAGAAGGCGAGATCAGGAGCGGGGCAAGCGCAAACCAGGCAAACAGAGCGCTACCACGAGCCAGGCGAACGGCGAACATGAAGGCAAGCCAACGAACTGCGACCATGAACGGCAACGAAACGTGATGGTGCCCTAAACTCAAAAGGACTTCCTCTTTCTTCGTTTCTTCCTATTTCAAACTCGCAAAATCGTTCCAAAATCGCAATTTTAACCAATCCCACCGAGAGTTTAGAACCAATTTTACCAATTTTACTCGAAAATCAAGTTTCCTTCTGAGTTAACTCGGAAGTCAAAACTGGGATCGCAAACTCGTCCGAGTTAACGAGTTAACTCGCAAGTTTGATAACCTTGATAAGTATTATTTTTCCTCATTTCAAAAATCACGAGCTAGAAAAAACTGCATTGCAAACATAAAATGTACTAATGTGTCTTTCTTCATTAATGTTATTATTTTCAGCTTACATGCTTTCACTACCACAACTTATTTTCATTTGTTTTCTGTTTTGGAAAGATATTTTGTGGAGATAGTTAAAAAGCATGAAAATACTATACATGAGAATAAACTCGTCATTTTAGAGATTTTAACATTTAAAGAAAGGCGGAGAGAAAGGCTTAAGCAAATGCTCCAAATAATCAATAACATAAACAAAGCCAAGATGCATAACTCACCTGTAAATATCGATACATGGAAAATTTCATCTTCCAAAAATTGTCTCTGAATCATTAAAATCTCATTACTAGTGCAAGGAGCTTTTTTCCGTACACGGCGGATATCTTCAGTATTTGTCAACTGTTCGCGTATTGTACTTCAGAACAAAGAAGGAAAAACAATTAGTATTCAGGTAGTCAAAAGCACTGAGGTATGCCATACAAGACAAAAACAAAAGTGGCATAAATTTTTTTATAATAAATTGAAATGTGAGCAAAGTTTGAAAGGAAAAAAAAAGGTATATTACATGTGACAACTATTGCCGGACAGTTTATGCAAAGATCAGAACTAAAGTTATCCTTTAATAAATAGTGCACAACACGGAAAAAGTAGAGGTCTATAAATAAATGGATCAGATATCTTCCCAATTGAATAACCATCTAATATTGATATAAGCTATTTTAAACATACTAGACATCATCTATTATGGATAAACAAAAGTTTAAGCAGATTTAATTTTCTCTCTTCTTCCAAATGTGCTGAGTGGTTTCAGTCATTCAGTTCCCTACAGTACAACAAAAAACAATTCCCGGCCAGGCTTACCTTGGCAGTTAAATATATAAAAAGCGTAAAAGATCAACTATCAGAAATAGTAAAAAAAAATATAAACTATAAAAATAAGTGACACAATATTATGCTTTTCATTCTATTATAATCGATATAAAACAAAATGAATAGATGTGTACAGATGAATGGATGGAAAACATACTCGCCATGCAAGACCATCATATCATCCATAAGCACCTTCCTCTTCAAGGCACTACTAGTACGAGGTGCAGAACGAGCCCGCTTCATTGTTGCTATTTCAGGGGCAGCAGGGCTGGGTTTCATTTTCAAAACTGAAGATTTTCTACCAACTGCACCAACAACAAAGTTTTTCACCCTTGCCACATTCTCAGGGAAAATACACACTGTAACAAAACATATAGCAAAAAGCATTAACAGACCACTCGTATACCTAATATGGATGACAATAAATCGTCATCATCAGGAACAGACTCGGCTGTTCTCTTGGATTGAGCTCCCCCGTAAGACTCCATCAAATCCATACTCTGCACTGTAAGAGTACTTTCTGTGAAGCTACGTTTTTTACCAGAAATGCCGTTTACCCCAGCAGGGCCTGCATGGCCTTCAGTTGCACCCTGGTTGTCAGGAGTAGATGCCATCAGCAAATCATTTGCTTCACCATCATGTTGGTAAGCTAAGGAGAGCAATTTTTCAGGCTCTGGCATGTCAGTAACAGCAGATCTATTTATACTTTCTACTTTATTGCTAAATATCTGACTATCAAGTTCCATATTTGTTTTCCCAAAATCAGGTGTTTCTTTAGGTACGGATGGCTCTATACTCTCTTGGTAACTTAAAGCAGGATTTGAAACATCAGTTACATGACCTTTTTCACCTGTAAAGAGTAAAAGCAACAGATTATCAATAAAATGGAATGTGCATGTTTGATAATATCTATCAACAAGATTATACAATTAAATGAAGTAACTTAACAAAACAGAATCCACTTGAATTACCACAAAAGGGTACTATTCATGTTAGTAGTGGGTTTTAAGCCTAACTCAACCCCACAAAACCGGCTTGTAAGGTGAGGTTTGCACCTCACTTATATATTATAATTTGGCCTTATCTCTAGTCGATGTGGGACTTCCAACACACCCCCTTCACGCCGAGGTATAGACATCTCGTGCGTGATAGTAGAAATTGGGTGGTCCGATAGCGGCCCGATAGCGGGTGGAATAGAAGAATAGATTGCCCACTCAGAACTCGCTAGGATAGGCTCTAACCATGGCTCTGATACCACTGTTGGGGGAGGTTCGACACACACATAGAACTCCACACATGATAAGATATTGTCCGCTTTGGGCCAAGCCCTCACGGGTTTGCTTTTGGTACCACTCCAAAAGGCCTCTTATCATTGGAGATATCTATGTGTATATAAACCCTTGACCAGTCCTTATTTCACTCAATGTGGGACTTTGTTTGCACTTCAACATCCTCCCTCAAACAAAGGACTGTGGTCTTTCCTCCCTCGCTGCGGAAGTCTTTTTTTTTTCATCCTTGAGTACACCATGGTCAAGGTCAACACGGAGCATTTCTCTTTTGCCCTCTTTCATGATCCATGGTCACAATATGAGCATTTCTCTTGCTCTCCCCGCCTCTCAAGATTCATCCGGTGATCCGTCACTGGCCTCCTGCCTGGCTCACATGATCATGGGGGGGCGTACTCGTCTGAGCCCGGTCCAGACCCGAACCATGGGCTCTGATACCACTGTTGGGGGAGGTTCGACACACACATAGAACTCCACACATGATAAGATATTGTCCGCTTTGGGCCAAACCCTCACGGGTTTGCTTTTGGTACCACTCCAAAAGGCCTCTTATCATTGGAGATATCTATGTGTATATAAACCCTTGACCAGTCCTTATTTCACTCAATGTGGGACTTTGTTTGCACTTCAACAACTATGATGTTAATTATCTATGCAGAAAAAAAAATCAAATGGAAATAACATGACAAAATGTAAAAGTCAGTACAACACCATGGTGACATGGTGTTCAGAGGATTTGGTAATAAGCAAAATGCCAAAAAGACTTAGGCGCTGTTACTGGGCAGCAATTCTTTGGTGCATGCAGTAGGAATGAAATGCTAAACATTTAGCAGAATAGAAAACTTCTATTGGGTTGTACGAATCCAGTATTTTTCTAGCTTCTGTCAAACTCTGGTCATGATATTTCAGACGGGTGTTCCAACATCCCCACAAGATCTGTATGCTATGCCACATGTTTATTAATATCTGTTCCCTATTTTTGTTGATTTTGGTTATTGTCATCTACAGTACTTCATGATTTCTTATCCTGTTATGCAACTTTCGCTTCTCTTACTAAATTATTTTCTTATATTGGGTTGTACGAATCCAGTATTTTTCTAGCTTCTGTCAAACTCTGGTCATGATATTTCAGACGGGTGTTCCAACATCCTCACAAGATCTGTATGCTATGCCACATGTTTATTAATATCTGTTCCCTATTTTTGTTGATTTTGGTCATTGTCATCAACAGTACTTCATGATTTCTTATCCTGTTATGCAACTTTCGCTTCTCTTACTAAATTATTTTCTTATATAAAAGAAACACATGTAAAATTGCATTGCAATAACAGACAATGTTTCCCAGATAGAGATTGTACATATGATTGGGAGGGAGGTTGCACAATCTTAAAAGTAGGATCGTAAAGCAAACTTGAAATTGAAATTTCATTACCAAGAATACAAAAACAGAGCACGTACCCACAGTCACAGTAGTCAGTGTCAAGAATGAAAAACTGTGATATTGAAAGCATGTCACAGGCACAGCCGCAAACATTCACAGTTACCAAAGAGAGGGTCAAGTTGAGACTGAGATGAGGAGAGGTCGAGATATAGAGAGAATCAAAGAGGGAGAGCAAGAAAGAATCAAAGAGGGAGGGCAAGAGAGAATTTAGACGGTGTTCATCTAGGTCTGAAAATGGGGAAGTATCAACATAGGGAACCAAAAAACTGGTTAAAATTTAAAAACCCTTGTAGCATACCAGGTTATGTACCCAACCCCAAAAATAAAAGGATTAGAAAAGGGAGAGTAAATGAAGAAAAAACAATAAATTCAGTGTTTTAAATACTAGATTCCAACACATGCCTGCCGGCCCAAAAGATGCTAGATGGGATATCCAAGTTCACAATTTTGCACTGGTCCTACAACAGTCCTACCCTGATCCCACCTTTTGATGGTTTTACTCACGATCCAGCTCAGAAGAAGAGAGCCAGATCATGAAAAATAATACAACAGAATTTATTGTATCCAGCTATTAAAGCCCAGTAAATGAAGGAAGAGAAAAATAATAATTAAATTCAGTGTTTTAAACACGGTTGCACCACATGCCAGCCAGCCCAAAAGATGCTATAGTGGATAAAGGGAAGTGATGGACTCAGAGAAATGGAAGTCCTGAAAAGTCATACAAAGCAGTATGGCTTGAGGGAAAAGTGAGAAACAGCTTTTTTATTGATTTTACAAGTAAATATTGCTTTCCAAATTGAAATCCAGAGAATAGCCTCCACCAAAAACACCCTAACATTTTTTGAAATCAAGAGACAGTGCTTAAAGTCTGTTATGGTCACTATTTCCCTCACAACAGATGGTACACTGAACTGCTCTGCTACCGTGGCCACTGTAGCAGCCAAGGACTACTTCACTATTCCTACACTACACCTATATAAAAGGATTATAGTCCATTATTTAAGAACCTGATTACGTAATATAAGTCACCTCAATTGAGGTTGAATAAATACCTTCAATAAATGAAAGAGAAGGCTGGCCCAGATGGGAGGTGCATGGTTGAAGGATAGATTCAGTAGGCTGCACAGCCTCAAGTGATACATGATTTAAACCCTCACCTTCCTTCAGTTCTCGAGAAGCCTGAGCTTCCACATCAACAACAATTTCAGGTCTTCCTGATCCTAGTGGACAAATAAGATTGGATACTAGAGCATCGTCGGACGGACAGGATTGTCTGTCACTCTTTGAAACTTCAATGTCATTCAGAACTTCATGCTTTGATGATGTGTTACCATCCTCCAAATGACCACCTGATCCCGGCACCTGAGATCCACCCATGTTAGACAATGGTTTACATGAGATGCTGTCTTGATCAGAAGTAACATTTTCATTGCTGGTCAAAGGAGAAGAAATAACACAATTTGTAACAGTTTGGTCCAAAGGAGCAGTCGCTGGGTCACTGTTCATCAAAACTCCATCTTGCAAGTCCTCCTTTTTGTCATGAACAGCAGATGCATTGAACATCCCACCTTCACATTCTGGTAACACGGTGGCAGGAAACTCTTTATTGGAAGAGTCCAACAACGGTAATGATGCTAAGGAATGATCTTCATGCATCAAATTTTCTTGATCCTTGATTACAACCTGACATTCTAAATGCCCTTGCTCCTCTCTTTTTCCATCCATTTCAATCAGATTGCAGCCTTTATCTTCATTATGCAAATCTAAAGAAATATGATTCCCATTACTTTGCAAGGAGAATTCATTTACATCGTTATCCTTTTGGTGATGCAACAATTCGATTTGTGTATCCATTGATTTTAAATCAGTTGAATTAGGACAATCAACTTCATTATTGCCCTGATCCATCTGAGTTCCAAATAGGTTAGGCTCTTGAAGTCCGGGGGTAGATGGACCCTCAGCATACTCACGTATTTCACCAGTGGTGGGTAAATCATCAATCTGTTCAAAACAAATCAGAGCACTAATTAAACCAGAAGAAACTATAATCTCTAGTAAATAGAACTGCTTCCATTTCATCATCTTTCCAGAAAGAAAAGGGAGAAAAATAAAGAACACAACAAGCAATAAAACCAAAGATTCAAGGACATTCAAATATTTTTAAAATATCTTGCTTCCACAGCCTTTCACCTCAAGTTTTGCTTACCTCCTCTTTCTTTTCATCATTTTGATGAGACATTTGAAGACTGGCACCAAAGTCATCATGCTCCAAAGTAGTAGCCTTGTCATTTAACAAAACCTGATTTTTGTCAAATCAAATTAAAATCTCCAGAAGTAATAAGAAAAATGCATCTATACTCTGCATAGTCAATTTAAAGAAAATTATTTTCCATACACATTAAGACACTTTGTTAACAGGCACCATTTCAGTAAAACCAAGCATAACTGTGCTCCAATAACAACAAAAGGTTCATATCTATGCACATCATAAAGATGGTACACAACAGCAAAGCAGTTGTATTCGTGACGAATAAATATACCAAACATATTTAAAAATGTAAGGATGCAAGAGAGAAAAGTATCATATATATCAGGCATACCAGGCCTGTACATTTCAGATGCATATGTTAATTCTTTGGCATATTACCCACCAATACAGCATATCTATGCTTCTTAGTTATAACCAGACAACAAAACAATAAGATTCAAATCAGTACATTGGAGGCCCTGAACCATGGTTAATCAAACTCTCGAGTTAACTCGTAAACTCGTAAGTTTACGTTCCCAGACATGGCTTCCGAGTTAACTCGAAAATAAACTCGTTTTTTACGTAAACTCGATAAAATCGACTGTAAAATCAGCAGGATCGTGTAAAATGACAAGTTTGGAGCGATACTACGAGCTTGAAAGTTACATATTTAATGAAATGCATCAAAATTAATGACAATAATTCATGTATTTATGTTTTACAATATTTATTTTTATGAACAATATAACTATAAATTTTATTTATTTAATGTTATATAATTTTGTAGACTTATTTGAATTAAGATATTATTTATATAATTTTTTTTCATCTGAAGTAAACTCTTACAAGTTGAGTTTACAAGTCGAATTTACTCAACTCTCACGAGTTTAAGTAAACTCTCAAATTTGATAAACTTGTCCTGAACCACATATATCACATTTCGTCAATCAACTCCACGAACAGAGTGGTGTGGGAAACTTAAAATAAGAAAAACAATTTACCTCATCAAGGTCTAGCCCAATTTGAGAAGCATCACCATCACCAAAGCGCTCTGCAAGACATGTTTACCACTAAAATTAGCCAAAAAACTCTCCACAGAACATTTAAAATTCACTATCAACAAATCACTACAAAGAGAAACAGAGACAAAAAGGTAGACTAACCATCCAAGCCAAACTGTGAAGTAGAGTAAAGCACACCGTCCATAGTATCTTGCAGTGTAATCTGCTCCCTAGTACTGACATGGTGATCAACATAGTTACTGCAAGTTCACAACACATAAATTCCTCCATTAATAAGCCAATATACCTATCTTCCACTCGAACCACTAACATAAAATCACCATTTAGAACATAGAGCAATTCTGTAAAAGCATAGACAAATGAAAAGTTGGCAACTGAAAATTTTTTACTAAATTTGTATCAGTCATCTGAAAATGCAAAGGAAAAATCTGAGATGTAACTGAAAAATACCATTGTAGTAAACAATTGCTAAAGCTAAAAATGACAATATATTCAAGTATTTAAGAACTAACGCTTGAAGAATGTCACTATCTGGCAGTTCAAAATCATCAAGATCGAAAGTCTCAGGTAAGGTGATGGAATGGTAAGGTGCAGTGGACTCTTCAGGTGGCAAATCAACTGCTGTGGAGCGAAAAGCTTGCTTTATCTTAAGCAAAGCTTCACTGCAGTCATCGAAAAGGTAATTCACCTTCCTAGAATATATCCTCACCACACCAAGCAAAAGATGGCTGGATAAACGGAGTGCAATTGGTACTTCAGGGAAAAGAATGGAATCTGTTCATTCATAAAATTGACCAAATAAATATATGAAATGATAAAATGTGATCAAAATTAGACAACAGCAAATGCAGTAAATCCTCATACAACGTTCTGAGCAAAATTAATTCCACACTAGGATAGTCCTCTTCATCTATCATAACAAAATTTAAGCAATCAAAATTATTTGACATAAATATAGGATAGTCTTCACTCACTCCACACATGTAGCTATATAATCAATCTTTCTCGCATATTTTATAATCTTAAAAAGGTAAATCTAGTAAATCTACATAGGAACAATTATCACAACCAAGGTTAACTCTTTCTTTTGACAAGACTGGTATATTTTCCTCTATTAATCTTATCCTCATTACCATCATCGTCATCATTATTTTACCCAAGAATAATTCCAATCAGATGTTCAAGACAAAAGAAGCACAATCAATAAACTGACATCAGCCAAAAAATCAGGGGACCACAAAAAGGCTCTAGTACAGAAATAGTTGCTAGCATTTGTTTTACACTGCCATGCAGATAGACATATCTGGAATATTATATTTTTAAGGATTTGCAGACCTTTTACTCCAGCCCAACTTATTTCTTGCAATCAACTTCAGTAATTTCATTTTGACTGCCAGTAAATGTGACCCTTCGGTGTTTATTACAACCATCAAGTTCACACTATTTTTATTCCTCTATGTGTATGATATTGTCACCAATAGCAGTTCAGCTTGATCCAACAAATTACAACCCAACGTAAGTACTCTCTCAAACATTATATGCTATTAAACTATTTTCTGGACATTAAGATTAAACACTTACCCAACAAATCTTTTTCCATGACTCAAAACAATTATATTTGAGATATCCTTCACAAGGCCAACATGATTGAAGCTCGCTTTATTTATTCTCCCATGTCTTCTTCATGTAAATTTCCTAAACTTGTGTTGATTTATTTCAAGATTATACTATTTGGAGATATACAATTGGTGTTTTGGAGTATGTTATTCTTACTAGATCTAAAGTTAGTTTTGAAATGAACAGAGTTCACCGATTCAAGACATATCTTCTTTTTACTCATTGCATAATGGTAAAGAGCATGTTAAGATATCTCAAGGGATCCCCTCACACCAATGAATGAGCGTCTCAAGTGTGGGATAAAACGGTCCGACAAGAGCCTGATAGTGGGTAGCACAACATCCCCGACAAATGTGTCTAGGATAGATTATGATACCATCTTATGAGCTTATTGAACAAGCCCTTAATTAAGTTGTTTATACAAAAGCACTCATGGTCCTAATTTATACAAAAGCACCCAATGTTTCTAATTCTGGCTCATCCTTAGCTTGTACTATATTTTTCCATTCCATTCATCAATCTAATTTAGTCTCGGAAATCCCTTTTTTATTCCTCTACACTGAAGAGAGTGTCATATTCAGAAAATATTTCAAGCACTTGGACTAACAATAAAACAGGACGAACTTGGCAAATATCTATCTCCCTTGGCACTCACGATTCTCAAACTCCACTGATGTTCTTACCAGCTACCCTAAGCATAATTACAAATTTAGGAAGTAGCTGTTGTTTTAGTTGGTCTATTGTTACAAACCTAACAAAGCTCGAAATTTGTGCAACCCGACCAGTAGCTTTTTCAGTTTTCACATATAAGGGAGACAAAAGTTCAGATTGAAGAAAACCAATGGCTACATAATTTTCTAAACTGTAACTAATAACTAAATATTCCCAACAACCGAAATTAACCGACAAGGTACTTAGATTAGGAAACAATAAAACAAACTTTTATATCCTCATTAAAATAAAGTCTTTCAAAACATTAATTGCAATCATAAATTACACCACTAACTAGCAATAGCAAATTACACCATTAACTAACATAAGAAAACTTTCAGAGCGATAAAATCCCAAACCAAAAAACACAAATCAAAACAAATGCACCAAAAATCCCAAATCAAAAAGCACAAAACAAAGCAAACGCACCTACGGATACACCAATGTCAGTGTCAGCCACCTGATTCTTGCGAAGCTTCCGCTCCAAATGTGCAGCTATCCATATAGTCCCAAGTGGCCCTTTCTTGGCCAAAATAAACTGAGAATAAAACATCCCTTTTCTTCACCTCGCAATTTCCCCACCCAAAACAAACACCTTTCCCGAGCCTAAAACCCCATCACAAACTCCTAAAAAAAACCAAATCCAACACGAGAAACCCTAATTGCACCCCATCAGTCAACAAAACCGACACAACTCCACCACAACCACGTGGGAAAAGCAATTCGCACTGTGAAACAAACTAAAATTCACCAAAACGCCGTTCTATCGATAAAACACAGAGCGAGAGAGAATCATCGCTAAGCATGGTTTCGGGAAGTGGAAAAAGAAAACCCTAACAACAGTGTGAGAACAAAGAAATGTGAGAATTAAAAAAAAAAATGAAGAACAATATAGATTTGGGGGTAATTCTAATTTTGAAATTGAAATTGAAATTTGAACAGAGAAAGAGAGCGATTTGGAAAGTCAGATTTGATTTGGTTTGGTGTGTTTGGGTTTAATTTTCGAAATAATATGACAAGACAAACAATAAAGTAAATATAAGTCTATGTATAGAATGGTATGTTCATAATATAATAATATATTATATGCTCAAACTAACATCTTATGAGTATTTTACTTGTTGCGTTGCTGCTCTCTGATTGGTCAAACCCTGCCCAATACATATCTACATTTCCATTTTGTTTGCTTCTTCTCTTTATTTACAGAAATTTTTCATAAAAAATAAATAGTACATACAAATTTTAAATAATAAAAAAATAGTACATAAAAAATTTTAAATAATAAATAATAAAAAAATTAGTACATAAAAATTAAAATGTAGTTTTAGGTTTTTAAATATTTATTCAATTTTCAGTTGTTTCAATTTCTTCATTTGTATTTCGTATATTTTTCGTATACAGAAAAGCGTGCTAGATAAGATTGAGAAGCTTCTTGATAATATTACCAAATCATTATTTAGTTATCTATACTTCGGAAACTCTTTGTTTCACTCTTTGTTTCGGTTTCGGTATTTATACATTTTATATTTTATATTTTAATTTAAATAATTATTTATAATAAAAATTTATTTCTCATTTTTTTTAATAATTGTTTTATAATTTAAATAACTATTTATTAATAAAAACACTTGTGTATTTATATTTTTACTATAAAAGTTATTAAATTATAAAATAGTTTTTAATTACTGAAAAAAGTATTAATAAACCACAAAATAGTTTTTAGTAAAATTATCAAAATAAACTTTTTAAATAATTTAATTATAAATGGCTTTTAATTATGCAGGTATTTTTAGTTTGAATAATGATTTGAATTAAAAATTAGTTATTAAAAGAGTAAAATTAAAAGAAAATTATGTAGAGTAAAAAAATTATATAAATAATAAAAAGTATTTGCACAATAAAAAATTATAAAACTTATTTATTTTTATAATTATTTTTTATAAAATTTATTTTATAGTTTATAAATATTTTTGTTTTGATAATTAAAAATTATTTTATAGCTTAATAATTTTTTATTAAAATAAGAAACCTAACATTGTAAAATTGTTTCCATTTCATCCAATGTGGTAAAAAATAAAAAGATAGTTTTATATTTTTTTTAAGTTTTTTTCATTTTTCATTTACCATTTATTAATTATTTTATTATTGTTATTGTTGTGACAGAGGAATATATAGTAAAGATTTCCTTAATTCTGTTCACTTGAGTTTTGATACTTCTAAAATTGATATCTCAAACTCATGTCTTAAAGGGTTTTAATACTTTAATACACAACATTTAATAACGTGGACGAATGATGAGTGGAGA
Organism: Vigna umbellata; assembly: GCF_029865625.1. NCBI lineage: Eukaryota > Viridiplantae > Streptophyta > Magnoliopsida > Fabales > Fabaceae > Vigna > Vigna umbellata. The sequence continues at coordinate 8,393,531 of NC_142168.1, forward strand.
TAACAATTTTAATAAAGTTAAATTTAATTGTAACATAAATTTATTTAATTTAAAATAATAGTTTATTAAATTATGATTATGATGTTTTTTCAGGGCATGTTAATGTAAATTTTTCACTTTTCATTTATTAGTAATAGTAAATGTAAGTTATTAATTTGTTATTTATATAACACAACTTTTCTTTTCTTTTTATAGATTAAGATTTATTTAATTAATTTTTGTCCTCATAAATTTTACTTATTTTAAATTAGGTCAAACAAATATTAGGTCAAACAAATTAAAGAAATTTATTTGTATGACATTTTAGATTTTTAAGTATTAGAGATTTTATACTTATGCTTTGTTTTCATATAGTAAGGAATTTAAGAGAGTATATTTACATGAAAGAGATCCTGAAAGAGATCCTGAAAGAGATATAAAGTGATCTCGCAAGTTGCAAAGATAGAAAAAGAGGTATTGTTCATTTAAACATAAGATACCAAAGTACTATTGTTTTATTTTTAATATATTGAAGTTAGTTTTCTGTTAGGGTTGTTAGACTTTTAATGTCTTTTCCGTTCCCCTTTCCTAACCTTTAAAAGGTTAGGTTTTCCCCTCATAGATATATATAGAACACACAGAACACAGTACTGTAATTTTACCATTTTCCATAGATATTAAAGTTGAAGCTTTTCTTACCTTTTTCTCTATTCCGATCTACTTTTTCTCTTACTGCATCTGCAACAGAGGTCTTCTTGTGTGCCTTCCATAGCTTCTTCTCTGCTACGACTGTTATGCTCCTTTCTCTATTCACCATCAAGATTCACCAAGGCTGGATGCTACTGGAAGAGATATTTTATCTCCGTGGCTTCTTCAGCATTTGGGTTTTGGTTTGAAAAGGCTTTTTGGGCCTTTCTTCGTGACTAAAGATTTGGGCCTCATTTACAATATGGTATCAGAAGTGCAACCTGTTTCTTGAGTTGTTCTTGGCATCTTGACCTGTTCTTGACACGATGGAAAACAACCCAGATCCCACCACTAATCCTTCCAGCCCCTATTATCTTCATCCTGGTGAAAATCCAGGCATTACTCTTATTTCCCAGGTCCTTACTGAATCCAATTACTCATCATGGAGCAAAAATCTGAAACGAGCTATACTCTCCAAAAACAAAATTAAATTCATTGATGGCAGTATCCAAAAGCCTGCCAGAACTGACAAATTATTTGAAGCATGGGAAAGATGTGATACAATGGTTCTATCTTGGATCATCAAGACCCTTTCAACCCAGATTGCAGAAAGCGTCCTTTATGTTGACACTGCCCAAGATCTTTGGGAAGAACTCAAAGACCGGTTTTCTAAGGGAGACTATTTCAAGATTTCAGATTTATTACAAGATATCCATTCTATTAAGCAAGGAGAAAGAAATATCAGTCAATATTTCACTGACTTAAAAATTCTTTGGGAAGAATTAGAATCTCTCAGGCCTATACCCTGTTGTACCTGCCAGAACCCATGCACTTGTGACCTATCTAAAATCTCTCTAAAATACAGAGAGGTTGAACACGTTATTTGCTTCCTAAAAGGACTCAATGACACCTATCAAACTGTTCGGACTCAAATCCTTCTAATGGAGCCACTTCCCAACATCAACAAGGTCTTTTCTCTCCTTATACAGCAAGAAAGACAACATCAGGACAGGGGAGGACAAAACGATTCTTTCAAAATTTTAGCCAGCACATCTGACAAGACCAACTGGAGAGGTCAAGGTCGTGGCACTAACTCAAGGGGTCAAGGAAGAGGAAGAGGGAGAAATCCCAACTATGGGAAGAAATGTTCTCATTGCCAGAAGATGAATCACACGATTGATGAATGTTACTCTAAACATGGTTTTCCACCATGGTACAAGAAGAATGATCACCCAAACAGTCAGGATAGGGGAGGCCAAAATGAATGGAGTTATGTTAATGCTTGCAAAGAAGATTCTACCTCTACCCAGACTCAAAATACTCAACAGGAGATTCATAGTAATTCTATGCAGGGTTTTACTCCTGAACAGGTGCAAAAATTATTAAAAATCATAGAGGGTACCCAGACCCAAAATACTCACAACATTAGTCAGGTTCAGAGAAACATCCCTGAAGACAACCAAGGTAATTTTTCTTGGATCATTGACACTGGGGCCACTGATCATGTGACCCATGAAAGAAAACATTTTGTTACTTTTCAGAAAATTAAACCCATAACAGTTAAACTTCCTAATAATTCTATGGTTACAGCCCAACACGCTGGAACTGTCCAATTCTCTGAAAATCTTATCATTTTCAATGTTCTCTACATTCCTGAATTTTCTTTTAACCTTATATCTGTACAAACTCTAACAAGGGACTTAAATTGTATTCTAACATTTTCTTCTAAGACCTGCCAGATTCAGGACAACTCTACCTTGAAGATGATTGGGCATGCTAATGTTTTCAAAGGCCTTTACTATCTTCAGTCATTTCCTGTTTTTACCCAGCACTATGTCCCTAAGACTGTTCTTTCTTGTAAACATGTTAGTGATGACCTATGGCACTATAGATTAGGACATCCAGGTCACAAAATCATAGAACAAATATGTAAAAGTTTTCCCTATGTTCAAATGCCATCTAAGATTGTTTGTGATATTTGTCATTATGCTAAACAACATAAGCTGCCTTTTTCCCAGAGCACCACTGTTTCTGCTAGTTGTTTTGATCTAATACATTGTGATATATGGGGACCCATTTCTCTATCTTCTATCCATGGGCATAAATACTTTCTTACCATAGTAGATGACTATAGTAGACACACTTGGATTTTTTTAATGCACAATAAAGGACAAACTAGAGAGCTTTTACAGAATTTTATCCTAAAAATCAAAAACCAATTTGGAAAAACTGTTAAAACTCTTAGATCTGATAATGGCCCTGAATTTAATTGTATTAGCATGTATAATTCCTATGGTATTGAACATCAAAAAAGTTGTGTGGAGACACCCCAACAGAATTCTATTGTTGAACGTAAGCATCAAGATATATTGAATAAAACTCGTAGTCTTCTCTTCCAATCTGGTATCCCTACTGCTTATTGGTGTTACGCTGTTTCTCATGCTATATATTTGATAAATAGGCTTCCTACTTCTGTTCTTAATGGTAAAACTCCTTATGACATGATATATAACAATCCTCCCACTTATTTGAACTTAAAAACTTTTGGATGTCTTTGTTTTGCCTCCACTTTAGAACATAATAGACACAAGCTTGATTCTAGAGCTAGGAAAGGTGTTTTCTTAGGATATAAAAATGGGGTTAAAGGATATGTTATACTTGATGTGAATACTAGAGAGATCTTCCTAAGCAGGAATGTTATTTTCTATGAGAATATTTTTCCCTATAAAACTCAACAGAACAATACTAATAATTGTGCTGAAAAGGAGATAGAAACTGTTTTTTCGAATGACTTCTGGTATGGTCCTAACTGTCATGAGACTCAAAATTTTCTTGAGAATATAAACACTGAGCAGGAACCTGATCACACAGAAAACACTAGCACCAATACTGGTAATGACCATGCTAGTGATAGTGCTAGAAGATCCACTAGAACAAAAAGGGTCCCCGGATATCTCAATGATTACATCCATCAGGTTAATCACTCCTTATCTGATTCTCTACATGTTAAGAATAATTACAAAACCCCCTATCCCATTTCCAATGTTTTGTGTTATGATTCTTTGTCTGAAAAACACCTAAAGTACACTTTAGCTGTTTCTGCCGCTAAAGAGCCAAAATCCTATAATGAGGCCAAGGAAAATCATGAATGGGTTACAGCTATGCAGAAAGAACTCAAAGCCTTGCAGGATAATGGAACTTGGAACTTAACTCAACTCCCTCCTGGAAAAAACTCCATTGGCTGCAGGTGGGTTTACAAGATAAAGCATAAGGCTGATGGCAGCATAGAGAGATACAAAGCTCGCTTAGTAGCCAAAGGATATACTCAGCAAGAAGGTATAGATTTTCTAGACACCTTTTCACCTGTTGCCAAGTTAACCACTGTCAGAATGATTCTGGCCATTGCGGCTGCAAAGAATTGGCATCTACATCAACTTGATGTAGATAACGCCCTTCCTACATGGAGACTTAAATGAGGAGGTGTACATGGAACTACCACCAGGGCTGGATATTCAGGAGAAAGGACAAGTTTGCAGGTTAACAAAGTCTCTATATGGGCTCAAACAAGCTAGTAGACAATGGTTTGACAAGTTGTCTTCTTTTCTAGTTTCTGTTAATTACACTCAATCTAAATCTGATCATTCCCTTTTTATTAAGAAAACTTCCACAAATTTTACAGCCCTGCTTGTATATGTAGATGATATTATTTTAGCAGGAAATTCTATTGAAGAAATTGACCACATTAAAGCTCTTCTCCATAATGCTTTCCGGATCAAAAACCTAGGAGAGCTAAAGTATTTTCTGGGCTTTGAAGTTGCTAGATCTAAGAAAGGAATACACCTATGCCAAAGGAAATATGCTTTGGACATTCTTGAAGAAACAGGGATGTTGGGATCTAAACCTTGCACAACTCCTTTTTTAAGTGACACAAGTTCCTTATACAAAACTGAAAATCACTTGACCAATCCAAATTCCTATCGCAGGCTAATAGGGAAGCTTTTTTACCTTACTAATACTAGACCTGATCTATGCTTTTCTGTTAATCTTCTTAGTCAATTTGTTAATTCACCTACTGATTACCACTATCGGGCTTTGCAGCACATGCTTAGATATATTAAATCTGGCCCTTCACAAGGCCTCTTCTTTGCTGCTGACTCTCATATCCAGATCAAAGCTTTCAGTGACTCGGATTGGGCCACTTGTCCTAATACTAGAAGATCTACCACTAGCTTTTGTGTCTTCCTGGGATCCTCTCTTATATCATGGAAAACTAAAAAACAAAGTACTGTTTCCAGGTCGTCCACTGAAGCAGAGTATCGAGCACTGGCTGCTACCGTATGCGAAATCCAATGGATCTCTTACATCCTACAAGATCTCAATGTTGAGACCACTACGACTGCTGCTCTCTACTGTGACAATAAGTCTGCCAGACATATTGCTCACAATCAAAGCTATCATGAAAGGACTAAGCACATCGAACTCGACTGCCACGTTGTTCGAGAGAAGATTCAAGCGAATCTCCTTCATCTCCTACCTATTCGCTCCAACGAACAACTTGCTGACATATTCACGAAACTTCCTCACCGTGTGCGTTTTCAGTTTATCGTTCCCAAGCTTGGATTGGTAAACATACACAATCCAGCTTAAGGGGAGGCTATTGAAGTTAGTTTTCTGTTAGGGTTGTTAGACTTTTAATGTCTTTTCCGTTCCCCTTTCCTAACCTTTAAAAGGTTAGGTTTTCCCCTCATAGATATATATAGAACACACAGAACACAGTACTGTAATTTTACCATTTTCCATAGATATTAAAGTTGAAGCTTTTCTTACCTTTTTCTCTATTCCGATCTACTTTTTCTCTTACTGCATCTGCAACAGAGGTCTTCTTGTGTGCCTTCCATAGCTTCTTCTCTGCTACGACTGTTATGCTCCTTTCTCTATTCACCATCAAGATTCACCAAGGCTGGATGCTACTGGAAGAGATATTTTATCTCCGTGGCTTCTTCAGCATTTGGGTTTTGGTTTGAAAAGGCTTTTTGGGCCTTTCTTCGTGACTAAAGATTTGGGCCTCATTTACAATATAATAAAAAAAATAAAGATTCATTGAGAGATTTATGCATGCACACAATAAGATTTTTTTTTTGTTACTTTTAACCACAAACAAACAAAGTATGGGGTTGGTAGTTTTATATCAAAGTGCCATGAATGTAGTTATTTGGTGTATTTATGATACATGACAAAGTTAGCTACACTATTGAGAGGTGAAGTTCAAAGAGAAGAAGTGTTGAGTCATTTGTGAGGTGAGATAATTGTCGTTATGTTGTTTTTTTATTAAACAAGGTTGTAGTGGTAAACCATTGAGAGAATGCATGTGATGCTGGGAATTTTAGGATTTGAGTTTGTGTTGGGTGATTTCGGCAAGTGCACCGAATCGTCTCAAGTAATAAATCATGGTAAGGTCAGGTATCGTTTTTCCAAGAGACTCGTAATACTAGAGAATTATGCAATTAATAACTCATCTAGACTCAATAGAACAACATTCATTTACAAGCATGTGCAAAGAGATAAATTCACAAATATACAATGGTTGAACCTTGGTCATTAAAGGCACTTAGATATGGACAAGACTAGAAATGGTATGAAATGACATTGCTAAGGTTGGTTTTCACCTATTTCACTCTTGTGCTTACCCAATTTCATCTCCTCTCCATCAATTTATTAAAGTCAATCCACAAAAACACTCTAACTCTAATCCCTTAGGTGAAAGAGCCTAGGTTTTCCATATTAAACTCCAATCCCTTGGAAAATCCAACAAGCAAGCCCGCATTAAAGAGCTAGGATCTTAAGACAACATGTGAATTATCTTTCATCCATATAATCAATAACCACAAGGACTCTTGTTTTAGTTCAAGGTTCCATCTTACGTCCCCATAATCCAAGAAACCCCAAATTCAAGTCATGAACATTCCTATTACATGCAAGCTTTAAGATTGGAAACAAGAATATTAGCAATTGATAGAAAAGGCATATATATAATCAAATCAATCATCCATTACACAAGAATTCATAGGCTACAACAATCCCTAACAAGATGAATCTGGTTCTCCACTTCCATGGAGAACCCTAAAGCTTACAAAATGGAAGATGGAAGAAGAAGGAGACCCAAAGGAAGAGGAAAAGATGTTCCCACAAGCTCCTCACGGCCTCCATGAGCTCCAGCAGTGAAATCGCGCCTCCAAAGAACCAAAGACCCGAAGCTCTTCGCGTTTATGAGTTAAATATAGCAAACATGCCATGTCAACAAAAATGGAACTCAAGCGCCCCTAAAGAGTGGGGGCCCGGGCGTGAGTTAGTCAGACTCAGCAGCTAGTGCACTAGAGCTCAAGCGCCCATGGAAAAAGGGGGCCCGAGCTTGACTCTGCTGCACTGCTTCTTTTTCTGGTTTTTTCTGCAGATTTGCTTGCTTTTGTGGTTGATTCGGTTCTCTACATTGTTGGAGATTCTTCCAAGTATAGTTTTAGCTACAAAATAATGGGATTAGTGATGAAGTTACATCAATGTAGCCTAAAACACAATTATTCATAAAACTAAGATAAAAGAGAGGATTAAACAAGTTACAAGCTAGAAAAGAGTTGATTTTGCTACTAAATCCATGCTTAGAGAATGGTAAGAATTAGCATTGTCAGTTTGGAGTCAATGCATTGGGTTGGAATCGATTATGGGAAGGGAATCGATTCTTTGTGAGAGGGAATAAAGTTTTTATGTAGTGGGGTAAGCATGGAATCCATTATGTGAAGGATGAAATTGATCATGGTGGTGATAAAGGAGTGATGGAATCGATTATTGGGAGAGATGTGAAACTGGTTGAATCGATTATGTTGTCTTATTGAAGTGATAAAACCAAATTTAGTCTTGTAGAATCGATTATGGTGGTGGTAATTGAGTGATGGAATCAATTACGAGAATGTAATGGAATTGGTGGAATTGAATATGGAATCCTATTTAAGTGGTATAATTGATTGTAGTATTTATAATTGATTATAGCGTGGTAGAATTGATTATGTTCATGTTCACCGTATGATATAATCAATTTTGTGAGTGGTTACAGGAGTGGTGGAATCAATTCTATTAGAATCGATTTGTTGGAATCGATTTTGTGCATTTCCAGTTTTATGATTTTTGTGGTTGCGAGGAGGATATAATTGATTCCTTTCATATTTGTTTGTCAATAAAATTAATTTCATTATGTATCTAAAATTGTTTTCTTGTTAGTGGGTTCACAATAACGTTTGTGGTATGATGTTTTTAATGTGTGATCAATTTATGGTCTTTTAGGTATCTTATTGATGTTACTTGGGTTCTTGAGTGTGATTAGTGTTCGTGGAAGGTTGATGATATATTCACAACAAGGTAGCATATAGGGTGGTGGTTCTTGGGTTAGGGTCGTTCCTATTGGTGTTTTTTTGCTAGGAAAGGAAGAGATTTGCACTTATGGTTCATCCTTAAGGAAATTAGGGTTTTTTGCTTGTGGTTAAGCTTATGCCTTATACATCTTGAAAAGGTTAATGAATTTAGATTTTTTTTTATTTAATATGTTTTGTTAAAATAGTATGTATGACGTGTAATTGTGAAATTTTTAAAAAATAAATTGGTAGGTTAATATATTGTTTGGTTGGTATATGTATTTTTTATGGTGATTTGTAATATTTTTATTGTGTAAAGAAAGTGATATGCGTATTTTATTATAGAATTTTATTATTTTTTTGGTAGACCGTGAAATAATTGTATTTAATTTTATTTAGGTTTAAGAATATATATTAATTATAATTTAGGTAAAGTTTAACTAATTTAGTTTATTATATTTAGATTTTAATTATTATAATATAAACAATCTAGATTATCTTATCTATAACTTTAAGTTAAATTTATATTAGTATAAAATATTATGTCAAATATGAAATATGGTTATATTTTTCTTAAATTTAAGACATACATATGTGTTAAAAAGGTGGTAGACATTGAAGGATGAGATGAGTTTTCATTTGTTAATGAGGACTTTATAGATGATGATGTAGGTGTGAGTTTTAATATTATCTCACACTTGCATCAACAGTTACAATCGAGGACAAAAGTTAACATGATGATAATATTATGCATTATCAGATATGTATTACAAATATTGAATTTGAGTCCAATAACTACAAGTACACCTAAATATTTTATGTTTGAGAAAGAGCATCACAGGGAACATCTAATGTTATATTTGGTACACACTAATCAGTGTCGCCACATTATTCGCATGGGACCGAAAGCATTTATTAATTTAAGTCAACACTTAAGGACAATTAGGTTAATGAAGGATGCATTTCGATCAACAATTGAGAAACGAGTTGTTAGATTTATGCACATCATTAAATGTGAAGAATCGAAGTGTATCATTTTTCTTCCATTAATATGGGGAAATCGTCGGTAGGCATTTTCACAATGTATTAAATGCAATTTTGATGCTAGAATCATATATTTTATGCCAATCATCAGTAAATGAGGTTGATTCATATATCCTTAACAATAATAGGTTTATCCATGCTTTAAGGTAATCTTTTATGGTCAATGACAATGTTTCATAACATATTTACAAGTGCTATCATTGTCATTTACACAATTATTTGTATGAATAAGGATTGTATGGGGGCCATTGATGAAACTCGTGTTCAAGTAAATGTTTTGAGATCCAAAACAACAAAATACAGAGGTAGGAAAGATTGATCAATGCAAAATGTATTTACAACATGTGACTTTAACATATGTACTAGTTAGGTGAGATGAAACATCTTTTGATTCAAAAAATTTGAAGGATGTTTTAATGACAAAGGATCCTTTGGTCATCTCGACAGGTTAACAAAATATGTTTCTTAATATATCTTGGAAGTTTATAGGTTCTTATTTATATGTAACCATGGATTTTGAAATTAACTATAGAAAAGTATTATTTCGGAGATGAGAGATTTATGTTGAAAAGAAACATAATTACGCCATATAGATATGTAAAATACTCATATAATGGGTACAACATGAGAGGTCCACAAAATCCTTAATAGTAGTTTAATCATCGTCATTCATCAATGAAAAATGTTATTGAAAGGACATTTGGTGTTCTAAAAAAACGATTTGCCATCATAGCAAGTAGAACAGAGCCTCATTATTTTTTCGGTACAATGACCAAAGTAGTGTTGACATGTTGCATTATTCACAACTTCTTACGAGGGGAGACAACAATGACGCCTTCCACAAAGAACTGGAATGGGAATTGATGGGCCAAGTCAAAGATGTTTCAAATACTCAAGATCGTGAAGTTGACTACAAACATGGTTGTAACATTAGGAATGAAATAACACATCAACTATGGAAAGATTATCAAAACAATAAAAGTGTTTGAAACAATTTTATGTTTTTTTATTGGAATTGTATGAAATTTTGCATTTTGTGGTTTAAAAGTTAGTTTGATTTCATATCTTAGCATGATTTTTATGGGACACATGTTGTCACATAAATTTGTGGTCTCGTGGTTTTTGGGCGATTCGAGGTTAGACTTTATACAACCTTTATTTTTTAAAGGTTCAAAGAAATTTTATGCAGCTCCATAATCCTAATTACTATATGGAACTCGTTAAAGTATTCTACATAAATCTCAAAATTAGTGGTAATGATCGTATCCTTTCAAACCATATCCGAGAACGTACAATACGACGAGTTTGAAGCTTTCACCTCCATGATGAGACCTCACCTGCATGGTCGGGTGATTAGGAATGTAGGAAATTTAAAGTTTAATCATTTATCAGGTCTTTATTTGGGGTGAGAATATCAAATTGGTCATTTTCTTTTTCGGTGTCTCAATTGGGTCTTATTTTGTGAAAATTGCAACCCTGTCGTTAAATTGGACCCAACGACGTTAATGTGAGGTTGACGTGGCATGGTCACGTATGTTTTAAATCGATGTGAACTACATTACTTGGTGTACTTGATTCTAACGTGGATATTTTATTTTTAAAAAAATTTGGAAAGAATGAATGAAACATTGGCAATGTTTCTCGCAACAACCTAGAAACACCGTTCATGCTTAGGCCACCACAAAATCGTGAATCAGATCACCAATCTCCGTCGGGAAGCATGTTCGCGAACCACCTGCAACCAGAAAAGCACAGCAAGTTTCAAAATCAAGATCAGTCAACTTCTTCCACTAGCGCGAGCATCTTCGCACCAAATTGTGAGTTCCTTCACCATCTTCGTCAACATGCAAACTCAAACCAAACCCAGAAATAAGAAAACCCTAATTTCCAAATGAATATTCTTCATTGCGACGCACACCCAATTTGTTCAACCTCCACGGTGTCACCCTAAAATCATTGCAAATAACCAGAATCCCAAGTCAGAAGCAGAAAAAACCCTCAAATTCGCGCAACACAGAAACCCTAAAATCGCGAAATCCTTCGTCGCAATCTCCTCCATGCGTGAACACCATTATGCCACCCGAAACAACACAACACCTCGTGCAAGCATCGTGTCTCCATAGGCCAACAAAATCCTACAAACAGAAAAGGACCATAGACGATTCGAGAAAATCAGAGAACATGAACCTTAATCGTAAAATCCACTCACGATTCATCCTCAAGCAACCATTATCGTGCACAATTCCATCGTTACATAGAACAGGCCACGAGCCAACCAATTTGTTCATTTTCCTCACGCAAACACTTGAATCAGGCCATCATCTCCTGTTGCACCTCCATGATAACTCACGGCAACACTCCATGTTTCGCAGCGTAGGCGAGCTTCCGTTCCCATAATTTGAAACCCTAATTTTGGGTGAGGATAGATAGTCCCTCGTTAGAAAGAATGAATTAAATAATTTTGTTTTTTGTAAAATAAAATAGAACTAGATATACCAAATAAAGAAGTTTCCGTCATTTAAAAATATACATCATCATGCCACGTCAACCTAACATTAACACCATTGGACTCAATTTAACGACATGGGTGTAATTGTTGCAATTTTCACAAAATAAAGATCCAATTGAGATGCCAAAAAAGAAAATAACTAATTTGAGATTCCTACCCCAAATGAGGACTTGATGAATGATTAAACCAAAATTTAAATATCAATGACAAACTCCTGCATTATATGTTAATTCATCACCTCAGGAGTACAAATTTTACTAAATTAACTCATTCTTTTTGTGGTGTTTGAAAAAATAACATTGTCACCATTTGATCACATCATATTATGCTAACACATTGTCAAATGTAGAAACAACAACATGTGTCTTTGGTATGCAATGTTCATTACAATAATATTTGTTCTCTTTGAGGTGAACATTAATTATGAGAGCCTCATCAGATTAGGATGAAATCATTACTTGGATATAAAAACATTGTCCAATTTGGACATTGTTAATGTCGGCGATATTTAGCAACATGGAAGGGTAGAGCATGCGAGTGATGATGATGATGACACTTCAAATGTTGCAGAAGATGTTCCTGACATTGAACCATAACCCTTAATGCATTAACGAGGTATACAACCAAATTGATTCCTTACTCAGGATGACAGGTTTACGCAAGTGATAGACAACATTGATAATATTTAAGATAGTCTTTCCAATTTGACATTGATTGACACATACAAGAATGCAATGTATTAAATCTATTGCCATAATTTTAAGTTTAATTTATTAGGTTTGTTTAATAAATCATAATTTGTGTTCAAAATTTATTTTAATTTATTATGAATATGGATAATTTTTATTTACTATATCATTTTTAATATATTTTTGTTAACAAGAATTTAAATAATAATACATACCTCTTTTATAAATCTTCCTTTTATTTTTGTAATTTATTTATTTTACCATTATCAGTTTCAATTTAATTTTAAAATAATTTTCACTCCTTAAATTTTAATTTATATTAAAATTCTATACAAGCAAATTGGCAATCATTTATTTTTATTACTTAAAACATTTTTTTTTAATCTACCACACTTATTATATAATTCACAAACTCTCCGTTCAAATCCATTAATCCAAACAACCTCACAATCTCCTCTTTATCTCTTTGAATTTATCAACTCAATCCTTTTCACATCTACTTCCTAATCCAACAACTACATTAAGCACATACTTTTTTTATAACTTTGTTTTTTTTCTTTCTATTATTATTGGGAAATTAACTTTAAAGAAAATTGCAATTCAAACAACTTACTTAGAGAAGTTGTTCTCATCAACAGTTTTCTTAATCATAATCACTGTGAAGTAATTAGTTGAAACTTATTGGTTTTTCTATTAAACATGATACATTAAAGTATTTTTAAAAATTTTACATATAAGTAATAAGTTTGTTTTAATGAATAAGAGGTTTAAATTTCCTTTCTATTCTCATCTTTACCTTTTTTCCCAGTGGAAAAAATATGGGGTGTGGCATTTTATATTCTATTGCCGATTGTCTTTTTTCTTTTCTTTTATTTTTATCATTTGCATGTGTTCGCAAGGATAATTATTATAAATTATGCTCTTTATATCTTATATTTATTTATTCATCTTTATTTTGTATAATGTTGTATTCAAAATATTTATTTCTTATGATAAATTTCAATCTTCATTTTTTTTCTGTTTGTGGGTATTTTTGAATTTAATTACTTTTTTCCATTGTTTCTTAATATTTTCGACAATGTTAATAAATTGAATTGATTATTGTATGTTAGTTATGGGATGTGATTTGTTATATCTTTTTAATTATAACTACAATGTGAATCACGTAAAAATCAAGAGAAGTTCAAGATTAAATGTTTTTTACATATATTCAATTATCATCGTCGATTAATGAGTATTTTGAGAGATCAGACCCAATTTTCATTATAAATGGTTTTGGTTATTCATTTTGTTTTATCTTTCTCAAATATTATATGTTGTTTAAATATTTGTTGGAGATTAAGATTAAACACTTATCCAACAAATCTTTTTCCATGACTCAACTAATATCATTGAAGCTTATTCTCCCATGATTTCTTCATCTAATTTTTTTAAAACCCGTGGTATTGTTTTTTTTTTTTTTCAAACATTCTCACATGCACCCAAGATGAAATTTTGGAGGTGCAGGGAGGGCACAGAATTTACACCCTTACAAGGAACTTTTACTTCATGCACCCAAGCAATTTCTTCGCACACCCTACATTTTTTAAATGATTTTTCATAAAAGTGATTTTTAAATTACTGAAAAAACTTCAGAACAAACCTTCCAAAATTTTCAGAAAAAGATTTTGGGAATGAAATTTCTGAAATAAAATTTTTGAAACAAGCTTTTTGGAATAAATTTCTCGAACCAACTTTCCGAATTATGATACTTTTTTCGGAATGAGTTTTCCAAAACATTCTCACATGAAATACGTTCTGAAAATAACTTACCAAAACGATATTTTCTCCATGTTCACTCTCTTTCCTTTGCAACTTTCTTCCTTTCGTCTTCTTCCCATGCAACAATAACATGACTGTGATAACATTGGTGGTATAATGTAGTGATGCAAGATGCTTTGCTCTTTTTCTTGAAAGTGTAGGGGTGCAATTAAGATTCTGAAGGATACAGGAAGCAATAGCCCGAGTAAGTTATACCATGCACAGTATAAGCTGTAAAGGAAAATGCTCTCTCTCTCTCTCTCTCTCTCTCTCTCTCTCTCTCTCTCTCTCTATATATATATATATATATATATATAATAAAAATAGAATAGTATTAATATTAAAAAATCACCAATAACATTTTTAATTATTTTTCAATGTTAAGTCAAATAACTTTTTTTTTACCAATTTTTGCATATTTATCTTTCATTTCCAGTATTTCTTCCTTTCTTCTATAATCTGAATGACAGCTGTGTAAAAGAGAATTCCCTTTCTTTGAGTAAACTTCTTCAAAAAATTAAATAAAATTTTTCATAAACTAAAAGTAATGTATATATAAACTAAATAGTAAATATTTTCTCATAATTTTTTAAATTCTCATTTTTAGTTTGTACATGAAATAATTTTAATTTGTAAATAATTTTTTTTTTTCTCTTGCATGAAGTTTGTTTACCTTGCATGCAATTCGTTAGTAATAATTTTAATTTTTCTGTGCTGTGTATTTTCTAACCTTGCTGAATAAGAATATAAAGATCCGTACCCACTTATACATTTTTGTAGGCAGGGATAAGAGCATTATTCATCACAGAAAACCAACTATCGATCTTTTACTGTTACATTTAGGAGAAAAAATACACACAATTGCTTATAGATAAAATGATGTGGAACTCGTCTAGAGCCTTCAACTTAACATCAATAAACAATTCTACGATCTTCCTACTTCCTCTGTATCCGCATCTTCTTTCTTGGAGCCCAATTTGACAATGTCCTCCACCAATATTTTTCCATCTGTTACGGTAAAGAAAATGCACAAAAAGTAGCAGTCAATCTGGAAAGCTGAACTAATTTTCAAATTTAGATTATATGTAGACTATACAATATAACCCTCTAGGAATCACCATAGATAAGAAATCAAGATAATATTGAACAATGAAATACTAAAGAATTTTAGAGAACTATGGCATGCATGGAAGGTTCCCAAGGTCTAGTTCAAACAATCATGGCGGAGGTGATGGACTTTCATCTTGTTTAGAGAATGATACTTGATTAAGTTGTCAAGGAATTTTTCAATGAAGTCGCGGGATGGTTTCGGTTTCGGAAACTGACTAATGAAGCTGTGGATAATAGCTATAATAGGAATAAAGATAAAGAGGGAAGTATAAGTTGCATTAGGAGATGCTTTGTGCTTTTATATTAGAAATTTTAGTTCAATTAACTAGAGAGAGCACTTGAGTGACATTCATTACTGATATCTAGAGAGACAGTATAAGAAAAGGAAGAAAAATGACACATGAACAGACCGCTGTCCTTGGAAAGATTGCTGATAAGTTCATGAATTCCTTCCTTGCCCAGAGTGTCCTTCAGATACATAGCAGCAGACACAACCTCCTCGGGTGTCACTTTCCCATCATAATCCCTGCCAGAACACGACTAAGCATTTAAATGACATTTATTTCCAACAATTAGTCATAAAGGTTTATAAGGGGGAACAACTTTATCCATATATCTGTGCATTCTAAATAAATTAAATACTTCGGACAAATTTGTTTCTAGGAGGAGGAACGGGCACAAAGGGTTTTCATTGCTAACATCTTAATACTGAAACTCTAATAGGCACAATTGGATTTCAGATCAGATGCTTTCCCAATTTTTCACCCCCAAAATAACCAGTGTCATTAAACTACTGCTGCTCGAAAGCAATTTATGAGTCCGTTCTTAAGTTTCCTCACAATAGGCCATTACTACAAAAATAATAGCAATTTATTGTATCATGGGCTCTCCTATATAACAATGAGAAGTTCCCCTTCCCCTACCATGGTTTTCTTTATGAATTCTGCTATTACGTCCGGCTAGTTGCCATTAATTAGAAAATACCGTTTTTAAATACTTTATATGGTATTTCCTAATTTGCATCAAGAATAGAAACAATGAGCGGTAATTTCAGAGTATAGAAAAAACCTGTCTAGCAACCGCCATCGGTCTCCAATTTTAGCATCAACATCATCGATTTCTTTTTCAAGTGTCTGGAGCATAGTATCAACCTGAGAAACATGAGATTTCCGTTGTTGTTAGCTATTTCCAGTTTCAGAATATAATTCAGCTAATGATTAACAGATGTATGCCGTATTCTTTTGCTTTTCAATTATAAAGTGGCATCTAAAGAAACTAGAAGGTCATTGAATTACCCTATCAACAAGTGCTGAAGAAACCTTATCACTAATAGCTGCCTCAATAGCACCATCACTTTCCTTCCTTGCAGCTTTATAGGCCTTCATAGCTGCCTGCTCACCTTCTGTACCTTCTTTCCCTACCATACTATCATAAAGCTCCATCTGTACAATGGTAGATTAGAATTGTTTATTTTGTATGTGAAAGAACCTGGACATGATTAATAGCTAGTTGGTTTAAGAAAAAGTTTTCTATTTTAATTCCTTTTCTCCCCAAAATGCTGTTTTCACCATTTCCTCTTTGAATATTTGCAAACAAGAAAGAAATTACTTTTATGATTATTAGAGATTTTTTTTTTTTTTTAAAAGTCTTAAGTCCTTAGAAAATGAGTGTTCACGCACTGTGGGCCTGGCTTATCCTAATCCTCTTATAAGCCCATAACCCCATTTTAAGTGTATAAACACAGATACAAGAATACACAAGGTGAATCAGTAACATTCAACAAAGCCTCCCTTTCCCTCTCTATAAAGCTAGAGAAGGCATTTTTGAATATCTTTTATCAAACAACAATGATAACAATGCAACCAGAGGAAATGCATTTTGACTAAGGATTTTTTTTGGGAAATATTAGGGACATTTGTTCAATTCTAATTTTTTGACAAATCAATGTTAAATGAAGTGAATGTAGAAACATATTGAATTACATCCAAAATAAATTGAAATTTCACTTTCCTTTGAATGCCCAAAAAGTATTCACGGAGCTATAATACTCACTAGCAAAATATATAATATAATATGAATTCTAAAATCTACATACCTCCTTCCTAACAAGTCTCAAAAACTCTTGTCGTTCCCTGCTCACCGACTGAAAATTTGAGACAAATGAATGAGCCCAAGCATTCTTCAGTGCATATAAAGTCTGGCGAAATTGAAAATAATTTACTTCCAATCCTTACAGATGCGGATGCTAAAACAGCTAGTGCACGACTGAGCTCCGACAGGTGCTCCTGTTTATCCAATGTCTTTGATTTTACCTCTCCTTGTGTTTGTTTGGTTGTCGAAGCCCTCTCTTTTATAACCAAATCCCCTTCAGTACTGACAGATTCTACCATTTTGGCCTGCTCTGCCTCCTCTTTCTTTTCCTCCTCCTATTAAATATTTTGCACCCATCAATCTCAAATTAAAGCAACAAGTATACCAATAGCCAAAAAACTTCAAGAAGTAAATCATTATTTATGGTGGTTTGCTGGAGAACAATCGTTGAAAACTTCTCTTAGACAATTGATTACAATGTGCTTCAAAATATGCAATGAAAAAGGAAATACTCAACACATAAAAATATATTTTTTTATAGATGACTTAGGTTTTCACAATAAATTTATCTTTACCCTTTCTTTCTTATTATAAAACTTCAGTATATACCTGAGTAGCATAAATAAGTTATTTAGTCATAATTCTTATGTTCTTCCCATTAATTATTCACAAAACTACAGCGAAACGAACCAAAGCTTTTAACATAAAATTATATGTATAGATAAAGGATAGTTTTTAACATGGTTACTTTAAACTTGAGACTAAATCAACAGTCTCATTGCTCCCTCCCAGAACATATATATCTCTAGTAACAAAATCCACAGTGCAAAAAAACCCACCTTGATTAGCTCCTCTTGCATTTCAAGATATTCCAACTTCCTCTTCCTTTCCGAAACAGAATCCTCAGATGGCAAAGTTGTTACCCCAACAGTCTCTACAACCTCATCTGGCAAAGAAGAGAGTGTAGCTTGAACAGCTTCCTCTGGTCTGACCTTTCCTGAAACAGAAAATGCCCTACAGAGAGAATGGAACAACTTCCCAGCAAACCCTTAAAAGGATAATATTTAAACAGAGAAAATACTAAGATACCTAGAAAGAATTAAGAGGGAAGATGGCACAGAATGGTTGAGAGACAGATCCAGCCAGTCCCTAAGCTGCAAAAAAATGTAACAATTTACATCTCCAGAAAATGAGAATTGTTTCAGCTATACAACCATATGAAGGGGTTTCTGTTCAGGATTAAGAAATATCTTTCAAGGTCCAATCATGTATGCAAACACCTTTCGTTTTGCATTAAGAGCTACACCAGCAACAGTTTTTTTTAAGACATTATTTTGTTACCAACCAACACAACAATAGCGATAAAGAGTCTTGAGAATTGTTTGAAATATATATGTGCCATGTGTATAGAGGAGATCTAAGGGGGGGAAACGCTATTATTAGAGAGAACTGAGAAAAACTGTTGGAAAAACCATTACAAAGGATTTAGAGGTCAATTATTTGCCTAAAGACACAATTCATAATAGAATATTATAGTATCTTTGATCCACATGGGAAAAAGCTAGGTTGTTATTGTTGTTGACTTCTGAAGATAAAAACTAAGCCCAGTGTCTTGTTCAGATAAATTGTAAAGGTTTTATGTTAACAAAGTTAGAGAGTTCAAGGGCACAAAACTGCACTGAAATATTTATGATTAACCTGCTGCCGCATTTCTTCAACTGAAAGCAATCCAAGTAATCCACGATCTCTACAAGCTTGACGAAGCTCTGCTTCTGACAGAGATTCAACACCCTCGAGTTTAATCAGTTTATCATCATTCTTGATCCTGCCAAAGGAAAACAATTTAGACTTATTGACCCTTAAAACATCAATGAGGCTACTGACTGAATAGGGTAAATTTAGTAAAATAACTACTCTAGTGTTGAAAACACATAAATCTTCAAGCATGGTGTGCAATGCTAAGCAGAATTTTCCATTTTCCCCTTCCTTTTCTCCATTTGTGGAAGGGAGTGACCTGTTCTTTTTCCTTTTGTATTTTATTGAAAGTAATGGTGTCCGCACATATTGAACATCATATGGTAGAGCTCGTACTGGTTGTATTATACATGTACTTGACCTTAATTCATTAGCATAAATACGTATATACAAAGAGGCTATTGGATATAAGGCTAATGTATCCCTTCACAAATTCTCCTCTTCCATCTTTCCGTGTCTCTTGATGTTCTCTTGCATGGTTTCAAGAGATACAATCTGAACCTAGGTTGGGAATATAGACTTGCATCTAATTTCCTGGGAAAAAAATCCTATTCTACACAGACCACCTTTTATGAGCAGCTCTGAACCTAGACTGACCTGTGTCCCCTAAGCAGCCTATCACCTCCTTATCTGGCTCTCACACACTAACCACCTATCCACAACTTACTGGTACACACAAGATGTCATCAAGTGTGACCGCCAGACATGCATCAACAAGAAGAAAGACCAAGAGAAATCTTATATGAAGAAAGGTGATGTATAACAAGGAATAAGGGATACCAGTGAAAAAACAAAAATCAAATTGGGAATAGAGTTCCCGTGAAATTAGAATTTACCATGTAAAGGAGAGAGATCACAAAGGGGGTGCAATAAAAATAAATTGTTCGGCTCACACCAATTATATTTATATATTAAGGATTTGTTTATTTTAAAGTTAGAAAATCAATTATTGAGCTTTTTAGTGAAAACACACACATTGCAATGTAAATATGTACTAATACAAACGCTAAACCAACATAGCCATCTAAGTTCTTTGAACTCCAATAAGAGTAATGTACTACTTTCTCCCACTAAATTAAGATTTGAACTTCCGCCAGACCTGTTGATTCAGCTCCAACCGAATACTCCACAATGACTGAAGAAAGGTACAATAACAGGAAATAATGTACTACTTTTAGTCCCTTCAGAAACTAACATAATTTAAGAACCTTGCGTATTCCTCTGTTTCCTACAATTGGATTATGCACTGTGACTGAAAAAAGGAGTCAATGAGGAGGCAGACATTCAGACATTGGTAACAGACATAAGAAATATACGAAAAAATCCCTAAACAACCATGTACAAAGAATTTATTTACGATAAATCACAATGAAAGTTGCCAGAGAAGAGCCAATGAGCTACTGCATAAATAAAAAAAAAAACAGAGAGGAAAGATAAATAAATTATTAATCTTACTCTTGTAATCTTTTGCGGAGCATGTAACGCAAGTATCCATCAGTTCCATATGGACTGATGCCCATATATTTACACATATTTACCAAGCGAGGCCTGTTCTCCATTTTCACAACCAAGAAGCATGGTCATAAAAATATCAGGATCCCAAAGTATGAGATGAGACTAATAACTGGAGAACACAGCTTGTTGAACATAAGCAATAGTAGAAGCACCAACCTGCTAATGTTATCCAGGGTGAGCTCATCATTAAATAACTTTGCAAATCCTAAGATTTCATCATTAGAAACTCGGGCACCTGTTCTAACCTACATTAATAACATAGTAAATACAGACATAATGATATCAATGTTGCACATATACGGATGGTAAAGCAGCTATATCATGAAAAGCACTGCTGACTTTGTTCATAAATTCATCAAGATCTTCAGCTGTCTTCTTCATTTCTCCACTTTGTGAATTCTGAATCTCGTTTGCCATTTCTTTTACAGTATCTTGAAGAAACTTGGCATATTCTATTCTTGCATTTAGCCTTCTTTTTAATGCCTCCTACAAGTTAAGCCTTCCCAAAATTGAGTGATAATAAAGCACACCAGTAGTCAAGCATGTATGTTTGATGAGTACAATAACAATCACCTGTTCTTTCATCTTGTCCTGGAAAGTGGATGGTAGCATGTTGGGAAACAATTTAAGGAATACTGGCAACAATAACTCCATGAATGGAACTATGATAAATACAGCGAATGGAACTAGCCTGAAAATATCAGCTGTTGTCCTTGTGAGTTGCTGTCTCTCCCTTCTAGAAAGATTCTTTCCACCAGCAAGTTTCAACATTAATCTGGAGCTTATCCTAATATCAGCCCAAAGTAGTTTCGTACCAAACCAGTAGTGTTGCAGGGTTGATTTAAATTCATCCCACCAATGGCTAAACTTCTTTGCCCAGTCATCCCTAGTTAATGGGAAATCAGACAAGTCTAACAATAATTATAACACACAAAAACAAGAGGTGGTAAATTGTAAACCTGCTCATTGACATTATAGTTCTGAAAGCTGGACCAATCCCTAAAATCTTAGTCCATGATTTTTTTATAATAGAATCAGCACTCTTCTGTGTTTCTTGAAATTGTTTAGCCTTGGCTTTTGCCTTTATGGTGCTCAAGCCTTCTACAGCTTCATCACAATCCTCTGGTGAAGCTTCCTTCTTCTGTTTAGGAGCTGGTTGTTCATTTCCCCTTTTACTGCTACCCAGTCCAGATTGATCAGCTGCAGCTGTGGAAATATGGCGCGTACATTGGGATATCCATCCCAACCTTGAAATATAAACTAACTCTGCTTTGCCAGATCTAAATCCAAAACTTGAAACTCCAAAGGAATTATGCGAGACAAATCTTGAAGCTGCACAAGCTGCTAGATCATATTTGTTGACAGTAAATAATTTGTTTTCATGTACATCTTCTGTAGTCGCAGATGAACAGAAGGGAAACCGACTAAAACCTCCTGACTCACTAGATTCTAATGGCTGAGCATGCCCAACACTGGAGAATCCAAAAATAACGCGACTAGTCTGACTGCATAGAGGGTTGAGGAAGAGGCTTCTTCTCTTCTTCAAAATCACTCTTGAAGCCATGACAACAAATTCCAGGCGCTGATGTCAGTTTTCCCCAAGTAAAACACTTGAGGATTCAATGTTTCAATGACAATGATACAAAGAGTGCACAAATGTATAACCTGTGAAGTGCAAATCAAACTGCAATTATTCATCGCAGCACATGATGCAATTCATCAATAGTAACAGAAGTGCACGTTTGGTAGTAGATTACTTTTGGTTTCTTTCTTCAAAAAAGCATCTCAAGAAGTTTAGCACAACAACAAAAAAACAAAACAACTAATTCTACAAAATGAACGAATCCATACACGTACTTTTCATATCGCTCATAGGATGATAAAATTAAAGCTAATTGCGAGGCTATTAAAAAAATTCAAGCAAATAAAATCAACACATTGTAGCAATTTTCATAGTATGAATACATACTAGAACCTCTAATAGGACACGGAGAACATGCTAAACATATGAAAACTGTGTGTTTGAGTTCAAATCACTCTCAAATTAAACGAGTAGAGCACTCGCAAACTCAGTGTCCACTGAAAAACAACATAAAATATTCATTCTCCTCTTTAGAACTTCGCAGAAATCCGAATCGAATCGAGCTCAGCTAATCGAATACGAAACGCACCGCCGTTCTGAAAATACAGCAGGAAGAGAGGCGTTTTCACGGCAAAATGACCAGTGTTCGTTAACTGGAGAGGGTCGTGGAACAGAGAACAATAGATAACCGGAGAGAAAATGAGCGTCTTCTGAAGGAAATCATTACAATGCTAATAATAATAATAATAAACAATAATAATAATAATGATAATGTATTAATTTTTTTAATTTTTATTATTATAAGTATTACTATTAGGATTGGGTGAAGAAGGAACAACTCTCTGGGAGTTTCCAATTTTTTCATTGATGCTGCATTTTTGTTTTGACTTTCCACTCTGCATGTATTTTATCTTTACTCCTTTTCAAGAAAATAAATTTATTGACATTTTGGAGTTTAAACGGATCAATAAGTGTTAATTTTTCAAAAAATAAATTCAGAGGTAAGTAGTAATTTAGAAGAACAAAATTTGAATTTTTTTTACCAAAAACTTAGGGTTTGACTTGAGAAGTTTCGTTTAAGTTGCTTAAGTGAGAGTAATATTATGTATCTATTTAGCAAAAACCAAACACACTAAAACAAAGGTATAGTAGTCCTCACTCAAATTATTAGTAATTTGCTTCATACATTTGCTCGAGTGAAATAAGACATGCTTAAGTGGATATATTATTTTGAGTTATTACATTGAATGTTTATTTATATGTAAATATGGTTGAATTAAGTATTTGAATATTTTATTGTTCTAATTCAAGTACTTTGTGACATAAACACACTTATATATGCATGGAATGAAAATGAGTGAGATGTTTATATATGTATGTAATTTGATGCGAGGTTATGTACTTGTTATTTGTTTTGGTATATTAAGTACTAAAGTATATGAAAAATGTTTCTAACTTCATTAAGTTGTATAAACTATAGGAAAAAATATTCCATATATAAGAATATATAAACCTAAAATTGTTTAAATTTACTTGGTGTTGTGTGTGTGTTGTCATTTAAGAATTTTGATAAAAATTATATTTGTTGACAATAGTAGTAACTAGTATACGTGATGGTGTTAGTTGTATGAGTTCGATCACTTGTTTTATTTGATAGATAAGGATTGAGGCAATCATGATTGATAGAGATCTTCACATATCGTTTCTTTCGTAGTTACTGAACGATCGCTTACCGAACGATCGCTTCTTCCGTAGTTACCGAACTATTTACCAAACGATCATTTCTTCGGTAGTTATCGAACCATCGCTTCTTTCCATAATTACGGAACGATCGAAAGCAGGAACATGCCGAGCGATAAGAAAGATGAAGAGTACCGAGCAGTATCGTCCGGTAAATACGGAAGAAACGATTTGTGAAGATCTCTATCAATGATGATGGACATGTTAAGGTTATTGAAGCAAACCTACTTTTACAACCAATCACATAAGCGTTGACTTTAAGAATTTGTTGGATGTAGTATGAAAAATATGATTATAATACATAAATTTGTGATATTAGTGACATATTCATATTCTATGCACAATGCACAATTATAGAATAAGTTATCTAAGCGGTGTCAAATGTTTGCTTGGAGATTGTTAATATATGGTTTTCTTATTTATTTATTTATTTAACTATGATATGATTTTCTTTTATATATTTATTTATAAATTTACACTCCTCTTAGTATTTATATATTTTTATTAAATACAAAAACAGTTAATTTATTTATTTTTCTAACATAACAGTTTCCTTAAATATTGCATTGGACTTTTAGAAATGAAGGAACCAATTTCAATATGGAAAATAAATAAAAAACCTAAAGTAAAATTTAATTTATAGATTTTTTAGATTTCACTTTTATTTAATAATACTTTTAAGGTTTAATAGCCTCTTTGGTCTCCACTTTCGTTGCCTAATCTCAATTTTGTCCCCACTTTTGTTACTTAATCTCAATTATGTCCCCATTTTTAAAAGTGTTTTGAATATGTCCACACTTAGATAAATTTGCGTCTAATGTGTCCCTTCCGTTAAGTATCACCAAACAGAGTTAATGCATTAATGATGTGGCACCAGTTATGTGAAACATGTCACTATATTGATTTTGTGAATAATGACGTGTAAGGGAGTAACAGAGAATATGATTTTTAATTAAGTTAGGGTTTTATAATTTGCGGGAAATGTGATTTAGGGGTCATTTATGCGAGTTGAGGGCAATTGGATTTCTGCGAGAGAAGATAGAGTTGTTGTCGCACTTGGGCTACATTGCGAAGACAGAGATCATGTAGAGATCGTTGTACGTTGGATTTGGACTCGCATTTTCATAAATCATGTTGGTGGATATTACAAAAAGCGCGATTCCAAGGTGCGTTTATGGTAGCTTTTGAGTTTAGCTTTTGTTGTCGTCGTTGTGGTCCCCCCATAAAAGGGTGTTACCTGTGTATGCTTTGTCTGTTTACTGTCCCTCATTATCTGCGCCTGTGCTATGAACAATATTGCTTGTGGTCCCCCTATTGTTGTGTGGACAAAATTTGTTTATTGTTGTAATTGTTCTTTTGCTTTGTTTTACTTTTTTTTTGGGTAGATAACATTTGGGTTAAGCATAGATTAACTGTAAACATTTTTTATATTAGTTTAGATGGCCAACTCAGACGTTGAAATCGTCTTTCACCATGCGGAAAAATTTGAGAATAATGGGACATTCAGATACCACTATGGTCAAACCATAACTTTAAAAATTGATCCAGATCGTTGGAGTTATTTTGAAATATTAAACATTCTTAAGGAGATGGGTTATAGGAATGTAAAGGAGTTGTGGTATTCATTGAGTCGTGGTCCTGTTTTAGAAGATTGTTTGGAACTGTTATCAGATGAAAAAGGTGCATGTCATGTAGTCAATATTGCTATGTTGAGTGGTCAAACTCACATTTATGTTGTACACATGGTCTCTGAGTCTCAGTATCTTGTAGAGTTGGAATACTCTTCTCAACCAGAAATTGAGAGACATACGGGTGAAGCAGAAGTTAAGATAGAGAGGGCTGAAAAGGAAGTTGAGATAGAGGTTGGTGAAGCTGAGATTCAGGTAGTGGGTGAAGTTGAGGTTCAGGTAGTGGGTGAAGCAGAGGTTCAAGCAGTTGGTGAAGTAGAGGTTGAGGAGTGTGTCATGTAGAGCCTGAGGTAGAGGCTGAAGTAGAAGTAGAAGCTGAGATAGAAGTTGAAGTTGAGGCACTGACTGATGTAGATAAGATGGTAGAAGTTCAAGTTGAGGCAGTGGCTGATGTAGAAGAGGTGGTAGAAGATGAGGTAGAAGTTCATGTTGAGGCAGTTGCTGATGTAGATAAGGTGGTAGAAGGTGAGGTAGAAGTTGAAGTTGAGGTAGTGGCTGATGTAGAGGGTGATGTAGAAGGTGATGTACGAGTTCAGGTAGAGGGAGTGGCTAAGGTAGAGGGTAAAGATGTTGAGGGACAGGGTCAGGCTGATGTAGAAGCTGATAAGTATGATGTTACAAGTTGGAATGGGTCCGAAGAGGATGTCTTGAATGACGATGAAGATGACGTGGAATGTGATATATTTGAACCTATTAACCAAGTATAAAATGGTGGACCTAGGGGTTTATCCAAAAGTGATTGAGAATCTGAGAGTTTGAACAACATTATTGAAAGTGACAACACATATGTAATTTGAAAAGGAATTGCACATGACGAAATTTTGGATACCTAGGTATGTGCACATCACCACATCAGAATCTGGACTTCATAATGATGTTTTAACATTTTTAGTTCAAATACTAATTTTAATCTGTTTGGTTGCAGTTGGTCAGGTATGAAAATTTTTGAGGTCAAACACACTTCAATAATTGGTGAGAAGTATGTGGTTGACTTAGATAAAGTGGAATACAGTTGCAGAAAATGGACTTTAACAGGAATCCCATGTTGGCATGCACTAGCTGCCATGAATTTTTTGAACATCAATGGAGAAGACTACATCTCAAATTGGTTTAGAAGGGCAACATACCAAAAAACATACATTCCAATGATATACCCTGTCAACGATCATCACCTATGGGAAATGACTTCTCATCCTTGCCTCCACCTAAAAGGGTGTTACCTGGTAGACCAAAAAAGAAGAGAAGGCTAGAGGCTTGGGAGTTAAAGAAGGATGACACACAGCTAAAGCAAAATGGAACTCGTAAGATATGTTCCATATGTAGACAGGTTGGTCATAAAAGAAATACTTGCCCACAATGTCCAGGACCAAGTCAGCAACCTGAAAGTCAGCCAACTACAGGATCAAGTCAGGAACAAGAAAGCCAGCCAACTACTGGACCAAGTCAGCAACCACCAAGCCAGCCAACTACACCAGGACTTTAAAAGTTATTCAGAACACTAAGATGTATTTTGACAAGTTTAACTTAAGTTTAGCTTTTGTTTGGTACAGCCCAGTATTGGCTCCTTTGTAAACATTGACATGTAGTTTGAACTTCATTTTGAATTGGGTATTTTGTAAGCTGTGATACCAAATTGGATGATTATAATCAGAATCTCAATGACAATTTCTCTTTTGGATGTGCATTTGATTTCCAATTTCAGAATTGGATGATTATTCAGAACTGTGATACCAAATTGGATGATTATTATCATGTCATTATTAATGATGTTCATTCCATGTGCATGTGATTACAAGGACATTTTTCTTTGTTGTGATGTATACTCATGTTACAAGTACTCATCTTTGACAACAAGGACTAAATGTAACTTACCTTGATATTTGTCAATGAGGACTACATGTCACTTACCTAAATGTTATGTGATTACAATAAAGTTTTTGATTTGGTGTTGCTTTTGTCCAGAGCACATTCACAATCCATAAATTTATTGGACGTTCAATGAGGATGACACATCACTTTCTCATTTTACTGTCATTTCAATCTAAAGTTCAGTTACTTTATCTTCTATATATCAAACAAAATGTACATTTAAACAATAAATTCAGATGCACAAATTCAGATTTCTCATTGATTTGAAAACATCATATTACAATATGGCCAAAGTGCTCTTCACAATAATTGACTACTACAACACATCATGGACTTTTAAATAAAATACAAAGAAGGATGATGTTAATCAACCCCATAAAACATAGCATCCAAATCAACATCTTCTCCTTTCTCTGAAAACCCATCACAGATTTCTCCAAGCTATTAATCTTCCTCCTTTGTCTAACAATAGTACTGCCACCATCATCTACATTATCTTCAATACACCATTTAAAGAAGTTGCATCCTTTAAGTTCTTCATTTCTTGTCCGCTGTTAAAGTATTCACTTCATTAAAATTTCATTAATAACCAGAACAATTTATCACAAAAATTAAACAACAAACTTTGTAATTAGGGCAGCCCCAGAATTGCTTCCCCTCATTCTTAATTGTTTTTGCCACTCTCAACACAACAACCTTCCCACAATGGCATATTTGCCTTCCAAGGAATCCTCTGGATGTACCACCACGAGAGCTCCCCCATGAGCAAGACGAACATCCTTGATTCAAAGACATTGACACAAGAAGGAACCCCAAAACGAGACAACCACGAACCACGAACCACTTCGCCAACCAACTGTCAACGACGAAACACCAACTCGCGAAACACGAAGCACAACTCTATTGCCAACAGACAACACTAACATTCAAATGCTAAAGAATAATAAAAGAAAGAGAACAAGACAAATTTGAAGAAGAACACCCACTATACCGTGTTCGCAACACAAAGGAGAAGACCCTAATTGGTTTTATTTATGCCCAAAATCAGATTCCCCCAAATTATAAAACCCTAACTTAATATAGGGTTCATATTCTTTGTTACTCCCTTACACGTCATTATTTACAAAATCAATACAATGACACGTTTTACATAACTAGTACTATATCATTAATATATTAACTTCGTTTGTTGATACTTAACTGAAGGAATAAATTAGAGGCAAATTTATTCCAAACACTTTTAAAAATGTGGACAAAATTGAAATTAGACAACCAGTGGAGACCAAGAGGGTGTTAAACCTACTTTTAATTTAGAATGTTTATCTCGACGCTGTTCATGCTAACTTAAACCAAGGGTAACTTGGTAATTCATGTAACAAAACCCTATATTTTGCTTCCCAAGAAAAGCTGTTTCTCTTTCCTACTCCGATTATTGGATTCTTCGAGAGAAGAAGTAGCAGCGATGTCGCAGCAAGGTCAAATTCCGATAAACCCCATGGTTCCTCCGCAGAACCCTATGGCTGCCATGCAGGTTCCCATGCCCATGCACATGCAGATGCAGATGCCCATGCCATTACCCATGCAGATGCAGATGCCTCTCCCCATGCCGCTCCAGATTCCCTTCTCCATCCACGACGCTGCCGCCTCCTCCGGTAAGCGCCGTCGCGATGACGAGGCTCCCGGAACCGCTGCCGCGACGGAGCAGTCTGCGGCGAAGCGCGCCAAGGGACAGGACGTTATATTCAGGATCGTCGTGCCCTCGCGCCAGATCGGCAAGGTCATCGGGAAGGAGGGGTGCCGCATACAGAGGATTCGAGAAGACACCAAAGCAACCATCAAAATCGCTGACGCTATCGCCGTAAGTCCTTTTATTCGTTCACTCGTTGAATCAATCTGTGTGGTAGCATAGAGCGACAACAAATTAGGGGATTTCACTTTTGGGGTTTTAAATGTAAATCCACATATTCGGTAGAACTGATCTACGAGAGTGAGTTGAATTGAAATTTTAATAGCCTATTTCTGTACTAAGGAGTTTTGTGGATTTTAATAGACAGTGTACGATTTTTTTAGTTTGAACTTTAATGGATTTATATCTGTAGAACTATATGGTTTCGAAATTACCATAGTTGATAAGAAAATATAAAGTTTTCGAGAAGAAAGTAAAATCAATACATTTTTTCATAGCTAAATGGTTTTAGCTTTCAACGTTCACCAATACTTGCTCTACATGCCTTAACATCTTTTCGTGTCGGTTCCTGAGTTTGAACAAAATTAGGATATTTTGTTATATAGTAATATTGAAGATTACAATTAGTTTATTGGGTCAATTGAAAACTCATGAAAACAACATTCTTCGCAATAGAAGTTATTAAGAGAGTCTATACTGTCTTCAACAAAGAGAGTTTTGTTACCCTCCTTTGAAAACCTGACAATACTAATTGAATACCACAATACTTGTTTATATGAGTTGTTAGTGTTTTATTTGGGGCTTGTTGATGTTTTCATTTTATGGTGTATGTTTGATGGCTGAGAAACTGCTTGAGTAAAAAAGAAAACAAAACTGTTCTTCTGAATTGAATTGTTGTATTATAATAATACAACAATACACTAATTCTTGCATCTGATTTGGGGTTTGTGGTACATTAGTGCTTTTTTTTTTTGTTTCTGGCATCCATTTAGGGTGTGTATGGAAAGCCATTACACTGCCATTGACGGACCTTTTACGCATTTCACTGCAAAAGTGTAGGAGGGAAGGGCTGGAATGTTCAACTTGATTGATATGCGGAAAAAATTTACTACGCTGAGAGAAAAAAACGGGATGACTACTTTGGGTAGAGGTATTTTCAGTATATAATTTTTTTGGAGCTTGTTAGGAGTTAAATTTCTGAATTAAGATAGTGGTACTGTGATAGGCGAAATTGCTTCTTCATTTTTAGTTGCTATTCAGTTGTTGTAACAAACGGGCGTTGCTTGGTGTGTGGATGAAACATTCTACCCTTTGGTTGGATTGTAATCTGAGGCAGTTGATATCTCAGCTACAAATCTTTTCACGAAAGTTTGAAGTGTGATGCTGCCTTGTATTTTAAAATTTGATGTATGTCCACTCTTGACTGCAAAGCCTACAACGATATAATGATTATTGCACTGGAGTTTTATTTTCAAAATGATAACTACTATGTAACTGTTACATACACTTCACCCTCACCCTTTCCTCCTTCTTGGTTCGGAATCTTTATAAAGTGTCACTGTTCCTACTAGAAAAACAATGAAAAATCTTGCCCTATTCATAGCATCCTGTACTCTGATCTGTTTTAAAAAAAAGGTAGAAATCCTAGTCAAACCCTCATTCTAACTGTGCCATTGATAACCATCACAATCAACTTGCCGTTTAGAAATTTGGTCTCGAGTAATTCTTTGGTGACTCTATCATCAGTAGTGTATTGCTAGTGCAACTCCTCTTGTTGGAAAGGTCATATAAAATTGGAAGGTTGCAATGGTTTTTATTCACTTAAAAACTACAATTTTTATTTTAAATCCTATAGTTTTTATTCTACTCAAACTATATTTTATTGAAATATATTTTAGTCTCTCATTATATATTTTCTGTTATGTAATGGATTGGATATTGGATAGAAAACAAATCACAACCACTTGCTATAATAGTCTGTTTTATGCTACACTGTCACTTGTCAGTTTATGCTACGTCATCACTCAAAGCAATAAATGTACCAGCTAAATGAATCCCAATAAATCAGGAATCATGTAGAAGAAAAACACATTAGGTCCCAAATCAAAATTCTCTAAGTTTTAAGATTTCTTAAAGATATTTACAATTATTCTTATATTTAGGAAAACATAAAAAGAATAAAAAAAAGCTGTTACCCAAATAAATATTGTTTCCATGTTTTACAAGTCATTCAACAACCATGGAGATTTTGTAGCTCTGCATTACGCAGGCAGAGTCAACTAGGGATGGTATGAAGGGAGCAAGTGTGGCCTTGCCCCACCTCCTTATTTTATTAAGAAAATTATCGTACGTACAAACACAAGTTTTTATATAAAAATATTGTAGTCTTGTAATTCGTAAATACAATTATGCATTTCAAAGTTGATCGACTCTTGCCCCTAGATGTGTTCTTTACCCTCAACTGTGTTCTTTGCGTCAATCACAAGCTCCACAGTCAGCTGCCCGCGGCTGTTTTTTTAGTATCTTTTTGTCAGTGGTTAATTGAAGTCTGTTTATTGCATTATAGCATACTGAATAACTCTACATTTTCTGGTAAGGACTTTGTTTGACCCTGACAGTACTGTCAATTATTTCTCGCCGGGGATGCCAGGCCTTTGTTTGCTCTTGTCAAAACTGTTTTTGTCACGATTCTAAAAGGGAAAGTGCTTTTTGTATTATTATTTATTATTTTCAGCAGAAACCACCAT
The DNA here is from genome assembly GCF_029865625.1 of Vigna umbellata. Classification (NCBI taxonomy): domain Eukaryota; kingdom Viridiplantae; phylum Streptophyta; class Magnoliopsida; order Fabales; family Fabaceae; genus Vigna; species Vigna umbellata. The sequence goes on from NC_142168.1 coordinate 8,425,423, forward strand.
GTTAAAGGCATAGGTGATATGTAAATTATTTTCCCCACACTAGTCTTTCCTTCAAGGATCCAAAAAAAAATCCATATCTTATCTGAACATTGTATTTTCAGCTGTGTTAAATGCTATAAACTTCATTCAGGTTTGCCGATTATTAGTGAGGGTTAATGTATATTGGTTGAAGTGCTTAAATTTGCATTTAAAATAAATATGTTCAGTCATTATTCAGGTTAATTGGTGTTTTACCAAATCCAATCTAATGTTTTCCTTTCGGGCAGAGACATGAAGAGCGAGTTATCATTATTAGTTCTAAGGATAATGATGAAAAGGTTACTGATGCAGAGAAAGCTCTTGAGCAAATAGCACATTTAATTTTAAAGGTAAGATGGTCCTGATTGAATTTTTTGGCTCACATGCTTTCTCTGTAATATGCTTGATCTGACTAGAGCTTTGAATTTTGTTATGATTTTTATTGCTGATTATGTTCTTATTGTGTTTCATAATTTATTATAAAAACCAGGGTGGGCGCTGTTTAATTTTTATTTTAAAATAATATGGTTTATTGTTTGTCTAGCTTTGAAAATTGAATTACTAAGGCTTGAATTGTGTAACTCGAATTTACCCGTGCCGCTATCCCTTTTAGTTTTAGAAAAAAATTGGAACATTTTTGCAGATGTTTGAACACATAGAAAGAAGTTGAAATATGTAACATTGTTCTGGAGCATCCTTGGAAGGTATTCAACAAAATATACAGAAGAACACTGAATGCTTTATCTGTAAAATACTTTAACACGCCAAGCCAAATATTCATTTATTTTTGTAGTGAGTTAATGTAACATGATATTTTTATATACCTTGTCACTGTATATGCCTATATGCTATATCGTTAGTATAAATTGCTGCACCCCCCTGTATGGTATTATTTTGAAAACAATACATGTCCTGCATCCGTGCATCATGATTTAAAACACGTTGTTATGCTTGATAATTATAAACTCAGTTAGGGGTCTTGCCCTGCATATCCTGTACTTCTGATACGTATTTGGCCACTTTAGTTTTTTCCACTTTTGAGATTATCATGTATTATGTTAATATTCATGTAGCCCTGTTGGGTCTTACTTCATTTTGTCAATGCTATTGAGAGGCGCTGATAATGCTTCCATATAACAGGAAGATGATAGCAGTCTTGATTTGTCAAAAGTTGCAGCAGGACATGTGGCTGCCAATACAATTAGACTTTTGATTGCTGGGTCCCAGGCAGGTGGATTAATTGGGATGTCTGGTCAAAACATTGAGAAATTGAGGGACTCTTCCGGTGCCTCGATTACTGTTCTTGCACCAAATCAGTTACCTTTATGTGCTTCTGCCCACGAATCTGACAGAGTAGTGCAGGTGATATGTCTAAAATAATGCTTATCAATTCTTGCAACAAAGAATTTTGGTTTTCGGGAACACTTTTATCAGTGACTCAGTGTCACTTTGCCTTCACCATATATTTTGACTTGGATATTTTAACCATGATGGCAAGGAATTTTAGTTTGTTCTTTGAAATTTCATGTACTGTTAAGATTACAGATGGACCAACATAATATGAATGTTATTATTTGTTATTAATTTTCCGAAGATAATGCTTGCATGATGTTGAATGACCTGCTCTTCTGTGTATCAGGTTTTAATATGTTCATGTTTAAGTCATAGTTCTAAATTCTATTCACATGTATCAAGTAGCATGAAGATGATTTGAGGATTGAATTATGCATTTTTTTATGCTGCTTCAAAAATACTTTGGAAACCTGGATTGTAATCTTCACTCTTGTTGAAATTAGTTATCAGGAGATCTTCCTTCGGTAATGAAGGCTTTGGACGAGATAGGTTGTCAACTAAGGTGTGCTGGTGAACTTCTGTTGTATATTAATTTTGAACCTGATTCTAATTACTGTTGAAAATTAGTTTGTCATTTTGCCTAACCTATATATGAACTCAAATTGTGCACAGGGAAAACCCACCAAGACAAGTGATTTCAATTAGTCCAACATACAATTATGCTGCAATTCGACCATCCCAACCATATCTTGACCCAACTTCAGGTTATTTAATGTTTTTCTATATTAGAGCAACATTTGACTGCCATTTAATAGTTATATCTGTTTTGAATATTGTCTTACAATCACTTCATCTCTAGGACAACCAATCTTGCAGTTGATTATGTTACATTCGAGATGCTGATTTCGGAAACGATGGTTGGTGGGTTGATTGGCCGATGTGGCTCAAACATATCGAGGATCAGAAATGAATCTGGAGCAATGATCAAGGTCAGTCTTATACTTCCTCCTATCTTGAAGCATCCTACGAAAGAATTCACTTTCTGATTCATGTTTATTAGTTATTATACCAGTCTCTGCATTAAAACAGAACCCCTGGATCTCACATTTGCATATAGAACTACAGAAGACTTACAATTGTTGGATATTGCCAAAGATACCAAAATAGATGCCAGGCCTGAGTTTTGTGGTTTACCTTATTTGTCAGACAATGATTTTTGGATCTCTCATTAGCTTGACCAAATACATTAGTTACCAAAATACCAAGAGAATTGAGCATTCTACATTTCTTGAATTAGTATGGAAACCCTCGAATTTCCAACTACATTAAATTTTTATTGAACAGCATGTAGTTTGTGTACTTGTTTACTTGATCCGTTTCCAACATATTGAGAAGTCAAATTTTGTTAAGATACTTATATTTTTGAAATATCTAGGAGTTTGGGTTATTTTAATGTATATTAAATTGTGGTTCATAAATTGTTTTTTTGTTCTATATAAATTCCCGGAACTAATTTGCATCTGATTTATATCTTTCATTGGAAAATGTTGTGCAGGTTTATGGCGGTAAGGGTGAACAAAAGCATAGACAAATTCAATTTGGTGGTAGTGCTCAACAGGTGATCTTTGCCTTTTAATGTTTCGAAAGAAAGAACAGTATACTTTTTATGTTTGAGACATGTTTTTGTTATTATTATCACTTTTTTTTTTATTTATCAGTTTGATTGGTGGATTTTATCACTTTGCCACTGGTTTGGAGTTTTTTGCCCTAGCTGTGGGAAATGATTTTAGATTCAACAGTCTACTATTAAACCAATTTGTACAAATTTTGCCTGTACTTCTGTAGCCAAGCCCATCATGGTTTTAGTTCTGGTCCCATCAAGTGATGTATATCTTAGAAGAATCATTCATCATTCATTGAATAAAAATAATCACACAGTTAGCTATTCTATATTTCCAGTCTCTTACATCCATGAAATACTACGGATTGTTTATTTCTTTTTGTGAAAGTGGGAGAGATATCCAGTGGCACTGGTCATCAGTTGGGGGGGAGGGAGAGTGCTTGGCGTTGGATATAATCTTTGGTTGTGCAGTCGAAGCTTCTTGAGATAAAACAACACGATGCTAGGCTTCGTCCTGTCCTTGATGAGTAATCCTTGTTGAAACACTGAACACTTTGGAAAGGTCTGTCTGTGCTACCCGTCAGACAAAACAATTCAAAATATGGGAACTTCTCTATTTGCCCATGGCCTCCTTTTTCCTGGTCTGGGATCTTCCCCGAAACAAAAATTGATATCAGCTCAGATCAAGATAGTAATTTAATCCGATATTTTATATAGCATGCAAGTCCTACTATGGAATTAAACTGTCGCTTGCTCTTTCTACCTTTTTCTTGGTTTTAAGCTGTTACAGTTTTTTTGTTGAAGCTTGAATTTTGTGAACAGGTAGCTTTGGCAAAACAGAGAGTTGATGAATATATTTACTCTCAGTTGATACAACAGACTGGCACCCAACAGTCAGCGTAAGTATTTTCCATATGAATTGGGTCAATTCAAATTGTAAAATTTTCCAGTAAACAAGGAATATCTAGTCCATTGTAATAATTAAGATCTTTCTGTAAAAGTTTTTATCCCCATTATTCTAAAAGGTTGCATTTTATAGTTCATTGATAGTGTAAAATTGTTTTAATGTGCATTGTGGATTAAAACCAATAAACTATTTTTTAAGTGATTTATTACTTCAGTCTGAGATTCAAAATTTTTAATGAACTTTACGTGTCTTAAAATTTTGTGCCCCTACTAATGAGCAGACAACTGTAAACTGCAAAGCAAGTTGTTGTTTAAGTATATTTAATGAGATTTTGTTTCTTATAGTAGTGTTTTGTTTGGATCTTATATAGTTTTTGTTGAATATCTATTCCTTTATTCAGGCGAACTAGTTCTTTGAAAACAACAGGAAACCGTATTATAATGATTAAACTTGCGTGTTTGTAAAATATAGGGAATAATTTTTATCAGAAAGGACCAAAATTTAAAAGATTTGTGGTCTATTCAGCTTCCAGAGATGACACCAAGAAAGCCAAAATGTGTAGTTCCTGCTGTGAATCCAGCCAGCTACCTGGGGGGTTTATTTGTGTTAGTAAGATGTGTTTGATGGATATAATTTGTTTTAGTGGATTGTTCAGTTGCTGCTGATGTTCAAACTTTTCTCAGCTTGTACTGTATCAATTGTTGTTAGTTGAAGGTATATATAATTTTTTTTATACATAAATATGAATGTGTAAAATGTAACATTTGTTTCTGTTGATATGTCTCTGACTAGTTTCTAATGTTATTATAGCATCTTATTTTCTGCTATATTAAACTTCTATCATCACGTTTAGCTCTTTGTTAATTTTAATAAATGACTCATAAAATTGAAGAGAGAAGGAGCCTGAGTCATCGTTTTCTTATGTCGTCATATTTAAATGACGTGGCATCTTCTGCTTTACATTACGTTTACATGTGTACGTAATCTGTTGTTTTTATATATCTACTTAATCTTAAGACAGCATACTTTTTTACACAATGTTTTACAAATTTATTTTTATCATCGTCACAAATGGAAAATATTTTATTGTGACGAAAGTTTCATTTCAATTTTAAGCTACTTTATGTTCTAGAATGTTTACCTATAAATTTGTGGAAGAAAGCTAAGCACGTAAACTGTTTAGAAATCACATATCGTAGTCAATTTTAAATGTGTAGGAATTATACTTTCCCAGATTTAGCTTATAAAAGACTTATTGTTTTCCAAAATAAAAAAGTTGTCATGTATATAGTGGCTCATTCTTAATAAAGTTTTCATCAAGGTTCATTTGATGAGAGGTAAACCAATAAAAAAGAGAGAAACGAAGTAATTTTAAAAAAAAAGGTTATAAGTAAATCTTACATATATAATCTCAAACCAAAGATATTAACCTTTACAATAATTACTTCAAAAGTAAAACCAGCTAAATTTTTTGATAATATGTCATGATAGTTTTACATATGTTTAGTTTTAGGTTAAATGGTTTAATCTTTAACCTGTAACGTAAAATTTTCTATTTTAAATTTGATATAATTTTATTCTTAAACTTTGAAAATTCGTATTTCTAAAACAACTGCATTAAATTCTTTGAACGAATTAAACTATATTTTAGACTAATTTTTGAATTGTTTATATTTAAACTAAAATATCTAATATAAGATGAAAAATCAGTACAGTTAGATTGAGATGAAAATATTCATTCAATTTCTAAATTTAGAAATTAAAATATATCCAAATTTTAAATGAAAATACATTTTGTTTCTGTATCTAAATTTAAATTTAGAAACTAAAAGTATATTTATTTTTATTTTTAAACTAAACTTTTTTAAAATAAGAAATTTAAAAGAACCTGAATAAAAACGACACTCATTTCTCACAAGTTTAGTCTTTGGTGACCATTTCCAACTTCTACATTTTCCATCTTTTCAGCAGTGACATTTTTTATGTGGGACCCACAATCCTTCTATTTCTTTTATTAATAATGCCAAATGCTAATAAATAACCGACGTTGATTAAGGAATTATTAATAAATCTACATTATTTTTAATTAAAAAATAAATCCTAATACGCTATATAGAAAATTCATTTTCATTCATTCTAAACAATGCAGTTTTATCTTTTCTCTTAATTTCCTCACATTTTCTGTATATTCTCCACAGTTCATCGATACCAAACACAAGAAAAAAAAGTTATATTTAATTTAATTATTGACTAAAAGTAAAAAAGAATATTAAAGTTTTCATTTTGAGTTTTGGCAATAAAATAAAAGAGAGAAAAAGAAAAGTATTTGGCAGCGTATGAACGTGGAATGATGATTTTCACGTTAAGAAAGCTTAAATGTGTTGTTTGGTTTGAACCACAAATCCGGTTTCTTAGATTACCGTTGAAGCAAGCAATTCATTTGATGGTTGAAAACATTTATTTGAAGAAGAAAGTTGAACATCCAATTTCAACACATTTCATTTTTATTTCCAAATCATTAAAAAAAAGTGTAACATTTATTACCAGTTCTTTTCGACAAACAAATTAGGTACATCAATTAACCTTCCAGCTTTCTCTACTCAATAACCCTCATACAATTCTCCATACGTCCAATTCTTTATTCGCTTCTTCAGTCCACTCACTATTAATGATTTTTTGCCTTCGTCCAAACACGCCCTAATTTGTCAAACTCTAAAACCACGCTTCCACCGCCATTTATGGTTTATATTGCATTCCCAAACACACATACCATAAAATTCTTAGTAATGATAAAAAATATAATGAATTGTACGATGATACATATTCATAGAACGATCTATTAGAGACAATATGGACAATTGGTCAAAATGGACTGCGAACAATATTAGGTACTATCCGGTCAATATTAGTTTACAACATGGTTATGGAAGTAGAAACAAAGAAACGGAACAACTTCCAACAATAAAAATCCATAAACATTACTTCTAATCAAAATTACTAGTAAGCATTATTTAGTGTCATAATTAGGATTCCACTAATCATAAGTCCATCTCAAAACCTATAAATAGAGATTAAAGGTAAGAAGCTAGGTAATTACATTTATTACGAGCTTAAGATTTTTTCGGATTAATCACTAATTTCAAGGTGAGAGTGTCTTTGGTTACAAGCTACCTAAGCTGATTTGGAGAAAAGTGTGAGAGTGTTTTGTGGAAATCATCCATTGTACACCTGAAACACCTAAAAATGAGTTTTTATATATATTAATAGAACTGGCCCAGCACTGTTGCGTTTGGTATGTGGCCCAGCCCATATCAGTTTGCCGCTTACGGGGTTTAGAATAAACCACTGATGCCACGCAAGCAGTATTATGTGCGCGATATGAGAGTGAGAAGAGAGAGAACAGAGCTTCTTGAAGGTTCCGGTAGAGGCAGAAGCAACGATGGCGTCCGCGTGGCTGATCGTCGCAGAGACAGCTATGGACGACAGTGTAGAAGGGAAAAGAAACGTGCACAACGTAAGAGGTAAGAAAAATACCTTCTTTTATTATTCTGTGATTACTTTGATAGTTCTACAAAAGCATAATGATCTTCTTTCTGTATGTTGAAAATCATGAAAAAAAAGACAAAGGGGAGAGCTCTATTTATAGAGCTCTGTCAAACTAACAACTAACCACTAACAGTGAAACCTAGTATAACAGAAAAGGTTACTGTCTTTATGACAGTAACGAATTAGTTTCAATCCTAATAGCCTCCCCTCAAGCTGGACGATGGATGCTCGTCAGTCCAAGCTTGGGAATAATCGATCTGAATCTGACACGGTGAGGAAACTTTGTGAAGATATCAGCTAACTGTTCGTCGGAGCGCACGGGAAGAAGATTGAGGAGTTGTTCCTGTACCTTTTCACGAACCACATGACAGTCAAGCTCAATATGCTTGGTCCGTTCATGAAAGCTCTGATTGTGAGCAATGTGTCTGGCTGATTTGTTGTCGCAATATAGGGCTGGGATTCCTGACTCTTCTACTTGAAGGTCATGTAGTAGATAACTGAGTCACTGTATCTCGCATACAGTGGCTACAAGTGCTCTATATTCAGCCTCAGTAGATGATCTGGAGACAGTTCTCTACTTCTTAGATTTCCATGAAATGAGAGAAGATCCAAGAAAGATGCAGAACCCTGTTGTGGATCTTCTGGTGTTGGGACATGTGGCCCAATCTGAATCACTGAATGCCTTTAGTTGCATAGGAGAGTCAGCAAGGAAAAACAACCCCTCAGATGGCTTAGATTTGATGTACCTGAGAATATGTTGGATGGCCCGAAAGTGGTAATCAGTAGGTGATTGAACAAATTGACTGAGCAAATTAACAGAAAAGCACAGGTCAGGTCTAGTGTTTGTGAAGTATAATAACTTCCCTATTAGCCTTCTGTAAGGGCCCGGATCATCTAGATAGCTGTCCAATTTGTATAAGGAACTTGTATCACTAAGAAATGGAGTAGATGAAGGCTTACAACCCAACATTCCTGTGTCTTCCAGTATATCAAGAGCGTATTTCCTTTGGCATAGGTGGATCCCTCTTTTAGATCTAGCTACTTCCAATCCTAGGAAGTATTTGAGTTCTCCTAGGTTCTTTATTCGGAACTTGTTATGGAGAAGTTCCTTTATGTGGTTGATCTCCATCATGGAATTCCCTGTTAACACAATATCGTCTACATACACAAGAAGGGCAGTAAAGCTAGTAGGTGTTTTCTTAGTAAATAAAGAGTGATCTGATTTAGATTGAACAAACTTGGCAGTTATCAGGAAGGAAGAAAGTTTTTCAAACCACTGCCTGCTGGCTTGTTTTAAGCCATATAATGACTTGGTTAACCTACAAACCTGTCCTTCATTGTATGTGATTAGTCCTGGGGGTGGTTCCATGTAGACCTCTTCATTAAGGTCTCCGTGTAGAAAGGCATTGTCTACATCCAGTTGATGTAAAAACCAACTGTTGGAAGCTGCTAGAGCTATAAGTAATCTGACCGTGGTGAGTTTGGCCACAGGGGAAAATGTATCCAGATAATCTATGCCCTCTTGTTGCGTATAACCTTTAGCCACTAAACGGGCTTTGTATCTCTCAATACTGCCATCTGCTTTGTACTTTGTTTTGTACACCCACTTGCAGCCTATTGTATTTTTCCCTGGGGGCAGTTGAGTTAGAACCCATGTATCATTGTCTTGCAGAGCTTTAATTTCCCTTTGCATGGCCTCTACCCATTCATTCATTTTTCGCATCATTGTATGATGTGGGTTCCTTGTTTCCAGTGACTGCCATAGTGTATCTCAAATGTTTCTCTGAAAGATTATCACAACATAATACATCAGAGATAGGATAGGGTGTTTTAAAGCAGTTTTGAATAGATGAGGATTGATTCACCTGGTGGATGTAATCTTTCAAGTATGTAGGAGTTCTTCTGTGTCTGTCAGACCTTCTCTGTTGTTGATTCTCCTGGCTGGTTTCTGTATCATCACTGACATTTTCATCATCATCAGGGAGCTGTTCTCCTGGGTGTTCTGCTGCTGTTGGATCAGCAGCATTCAACTCGTCATGTCTGCCATCACCAATGTGACATTGGTCCTTTAGGAGATCATTTACAGCATCAACCTTGTCTCTTTCAGTGTTACATTCTTCTCTGCTGCCTGGCACCTCCTTGTAGGGAAAAATGTCCTCATGAAAAATAACATTTCTGCTTATGAGGAGTTCTTTGGTATTTATGTCAAGTACGATGTACCCTTTTACACCATATTTGTATCCTAAAAAGATACCTTTTCTGGCTCTAGGATCAAGCTTACCCCTGTTATTCTCAAGAGTTGAGGCAAAACATAAGCTGCCAAAGGTTTTGAGGTCTAAGTAGGTGGGAGGCAACTTGTAGAGAAGTTCATGAGGTGTTTTGTGATTAAGAGTAACAGTGGGCAGCCTGTTTATTAGATAAACAGCATGCCCAATTGCATAGGACCAGTAAGCGTTAGGCAGATTGGATTGAAAGAGTAGGCTACGGGTCACATTTAGGACATGTTGGTGCTTTCTTTCAACAACAGAGTTTTGTTCTGGGGTCTCAACACAACTCTTTTGATGGTTGATCCCATGCATGTTGTAGAAGTCCACACAATTAAATTCAGGCCCATTATCAGATCTAACGGTTTTGATTGATTTGTTAAACTGATTCTTAATCTTAGTAACAAAATTTTGTAATAATTCTCTAGTTTGACCCTTATTGTTCATTAGAAAAATCCATGTGTGTCTACTGTAATCATCTACTATAGTGAGGAAATATTTATGACCATGCACAGAAACAGTATTAAGAGGGCCCCAAATATCACAATGCACAATGTCAAAACAGTCAGTGGTGGCAGAAATACTCTTAGGGAAAGATAACTTTCGTTGCTTAGAATAATGGCAAATGTCACAAACAGTATTGGTATCAGTTTTAACATAGGGAAAGTTCTCAGATATGTATTTCATCACCTTGTCACCTGGATGGCCTAATCTACAGTGCCATAGGTTTACATCAAGATTTTTAAAAGAAAAAACAGCTTTAGCAGTGTATCTTTGATCAGATTTAGGAGAAACTTGCAGGTAATAGAGTCCCTTCCAGGAATTAGCACATCCAATCATCTTCAATGTATGATTCTGCTTTATCTGGCAGATCTTAGAGGAAAAGGTTAGACTGCAATCTAGGTCCTTAATGAGACTTTGAACAGAGATCAAATTAAAGCAAAATTCAGGAATATAGAGAACATTAAAAATAATAAAATCTTTGGAAAACTGCACTGTTCCAGCGTGTTCAGCAGTTAGGATAGAATTGTTTGGCAGTTTCACAGAAATAGGTTTGATTTTATAGAAGGTCACGAAATTTGTTTTATCATGTGTCACATGATCTGTGGCACCAGTGTCAATAATCCAGGAAAGGGTACCTTGTTTGTGTTGGGTGTCACTTCTCTGGACCTGATTAACCTTGTGAGGGGGCTCATCGATTTTGTCCATCATTCTGAGAAGTTTATGCATTTGCTCAGCCGTGAAGGACTGGAAAATGTCTTTACTGCTTGCTTGATTTGTGCTCTGAGCGTCTCCAGGTTCAGTGGAAGTGCTGGTCTGGCAGGCATTTGCAGAACCCCAGTCAGCTGTCTTGTTTTGGTTGCTTTGGTTGCTGTCCCCCTTCTTGTACCAAGGAGGATATCCATGTTTAGAATAACACTCATCTATGGTGTGATTCATCTTGTTGCAAAAGGAGCATTGTTTCCCATGATTAGGATTCCTACCCCTTCCTCTACCTTGACCACGAAACCCAAAACCTCTTCCTTGGCCCTTCCACTAGCTGTTCTTATCAGTGGTGCTTGCCAGAATCTTGACCTCGGGAGAGGTATTTTTCTCTTGTCTCTCTTGCTGCATAATGAGGGAGAAGACCCGATTGATATTAGGTAGAGGATCCATTAGTAGAATCTGTGTCTTAACAGTGCTGTAGGAGTCATTTAATCCCTTCAAGAAGCATATTACATGTTCCATTTCCCTGTATTTCAGGGAGATTCTTGAAAGATCACAACTACATGGAATCTTGCATGTGCAAGTAGGAATGGGTCTTAAGAATTCCAACTCATCCCATAGGATTTTCAAATCAGTAAAGAACTGGCTCACCCCCTTTCTCCCTGTTTGATAGAATGTATATCCTGTAATAAATCAGAAATCTTGAAATAGTCTCCTTTGGAGAATCTTTCTTTCAGCTCATCCCATAATTCCTTGGCCTCTTCAACATATATGACACTCTCAGCTATCTGTGGGGAGAGTGTCTTTGTAATCCAGGACAGTATCATTACATTGCACCTTTCCCATGCATCAAACAGTGGATCTGTTTTCTGGGGTTTCTTTATGGACCCATCAATAAATTTTGTTTTATTTTTGGAGAGCAAAGCTCTCCTCATGCTTCTGCTCCATGAGGAATAATTGTTTTCGTTCAGAGTCTGGGCAATAAGAGTGAGACCTGGGTTCTCACCAGGATGTAGGTAGTAGGGGCTGGATGGGTTGTTAGCTTCAGCTGGGTGTAGGTAGCAAGAACTGGGTGGATCGGCTGATTGATCCATGAGAGGGAGATTCCAAGAAACAACCCAAGAAGATACCAAGATTTGAACCAGAGGCAACGGAAGCAGAGTAGGTACTAGACCTGCTCTGATACCATAATAGAACTGGCCCAGCACTGTTGCGTTTGGTATGTGGCCCAACCCATATCAGTTTGCCGCTTACGGGGTTTAGAATAAACCACTGATGCCACGCAAGCAGTATTATGTGCGCGATATGAGAGTGAGAAGAGAGAGAACAGAGCTTCTTGAAGGTTCCGGTAGAGGCAGAAGCAACGATGGCATCCGCGTGGCTGATCGTCGCAGAGACAGCTATGGACGACAGTGTAGAAGGGAAAAGAAACGTGCACAACGTAAGAGGTAAGAAAAATACCTTCTTTTATTATTCTGTGATTACTTTGATAGTTCTACAAAAGCATAATGATCTTCTTTCTGTATGTTGAAAATCATGAAAAAAAAAGACAAAGGGGAGAGCTCTATTTATAGAGCTCTGTCAAACTAACAACTAACCACTAACAGTGAAACCTAGTATAACAGAAAAGGTTACTGTCTTTATGACAGTAACGAATTAGTTTCAATCCTAATATATATAAAAAAAAAGTTTTTTATTATTAAAAATTGTATGAAAAAAAATTGTAATTATAGAATAATATATTCACAAATAGTAATGGTTACAATTATTTACTCATTGCAAGTATTAAAATGAATAATAAATAAATGAGTAGGATGAGAAGTAGTTTTTTAAATAATTATTATTGAAAACAACGTGATGTCTAATATGGGGATTGTTTTGGTCCTATCAGGAATTAATTGATAATGTGTAAGGATATAAAATTTCTTCCAAACTCATAAAAAGAAACTAATTTTATTATAATTAAACGAGAGTTTGATATCATTTAATTTTACAGGCCTCAATTATTATTTTTTGTTAAATTACCCTCCAATGAAACTTGACTTCATAAATAANAAAGTATTCACGGAGCTATAATACTCACTAGCAAAATATATAATATAATATGAATTCTAAAATCTACATACCTCCTTCCTAACAAGTCTCAAAAACTCTTGTCGTTCCCTGCTCACCGACTGAAAATTTGAGACAAATGAATGAGCCCAAGCATTCTTCAGTGCATATAAAGTCTGGCGAAATTGAAAATAATTTACTTCCAATCCTTACAGATGCGGATGCTAAAACAGCTAGTGCACGACTGAGCTCCGACAGGTGCTCCTGTTTATCCAATGTCTTTGATTTTACCTCTCCTTGTGTTTGTTTGGTTGTCGAAGCCCTCTCTTTTATAACCAAATCCCCTTCAGTACTGACAGATTCTACCATTTTGGCCTGCTCTGCCTCCTCTTTCTTTTCCTCCTCCTATTAAATATTTTGCACCCATCAATCTCAAATTAAAGCAACAAGTATACCAATAGCCAAAAAACTTCAAGAAGTAAATCATTATTTATGGTGGTTTGCTGGAGAACAATCGTTGAAAACTTCTCTTAGACAATTGATTACAATGTGCTTCAAAATATGCAATGAAAAAGGAAATACTCAACACATAAAAATATATTTTTTTATAGATGACTTAGGTTTTCACAATAAATTTATCTTTACCCTTTCTTTCTTATTATAAAACTTCAGTATATACCTGAGTAGCATAAATAAGTTATTTAGTCATAATTCTTATGTTCTTCCCATTAATTATTCACAAAACTACAGCGAAACGAACCAAAGCTTTTAACATAAAATTATATGTATAGATAAAGGATAGTTTTTAACATGGTTACTTTAAACTTGAGACTAAATCAACAGTCTCATTGCTCCCTCCCAGAACATATATATCTCTAGTAACAAAATCCACAGTGCAAAAAAACCCACCTTGATTAGCTCCTCTTGCATTTCAAGATATTCCAACTTCCTCTTCCTTTCCGAAACAGAATCCTCAGATGGCAAAGTTGTTACCCCAACAGTCTCTACAACCTCATCTGGCAAAGAAGAGAGTGTAGCTTGAACAGCTTCCTCTGGTCTGACCTTTCCTGAAACAGAAAATGCCCTACAGAGAGAATGGAACAACTTCCCAGCAAACCCTTAAAAGGATAATATTTAAACAGAGAAAATACTAAGATACCTAGAAAGAATTAAGAGGGAAGATGGCACAGAATGGTTGAGAGACAGATCCAGCCAGTCCCTAAGCTGCAAAAAAATGTAACAATTTACATCTCCAGAAAATGAGAATTGTTTCAGCTATACAACCATATGAAGGGGTTTCTGTTCAGGATTAAGAAATATCTTTCAAGGTCCAATCATGTATGCAAACACCTTTCGTTTTGCATTAAGAGCTACACCAGCAACAGTTTTTTTTAAGACATTATTTTGTTACCAACCAACACAACAATAGCGATAAAGAGTCTTGAGAATTGTTTGAAATATATATGTGCCATGTGTATAGAGGAGATCTAAGGGGGGGAAACGCTATTATTAGAGAGAACTGAGAAAAACTGTTGGAAAAACCATTACAAAGGATTTAGAGGTCAATTATTTGCCTAAAGACACAATTCATAATAGAATATTATAGTATCTTTGATCCACATGGGAAAAAGCTAGGTTGTTATTGTTGTTGACTTCTGAAGATAAAAACTAAGCCCAGTGTCTTGTTCAGATAAATTGTAAAGGTTTTATGTTAACAAAGTTAGAGAGTTCAAGGGCACAAAACTGCACTGAAATATTTATGATTAACCTGCTGCCGCATTTCTTCAACTGAAAGCAATCCAAGTAATCCACGATCTCTACAAGCTTGACGAAGCTCTGCTTCTGACAGAGATTCAACACCCTCGAGTTTAATCAGTTTATCATCATTCTTGATCCTGCCAAAGGAAAACAATTTAGACTTATTGACCCTTAAAACATCAATGAGGCTACTGACTGAATAGGGTAAATTTAGTAAAATAACTACTCTAGTGTTGAAAACACATAAATCTTCAAGCATGGTGTGCAATGCTAAGCAGAATTTTCCATTTTCCCCTTCCTTTTCTCCATTTGTGGAAGGGAGTGACCTGTTCTTTTTCCTTTTGTATTTTATTGAAAGTAATGGTGTCCGCACATATTGAACATCATATGGTAGAGCTCGTACTGGTTGTATTATACATGTACTTGACCTTAATTCATTAGCATAAATACGTATATACAAAGAGGCTATTGGATATAAGGCTAATGTATCCCTTCACAAATTCTCCTCTTCCATCTTTCCGTGTCTCTTGATGTTCTCTTGCATGGTTTCAAGAGATACAATCTGAACCTAGGTTGGGAATATAGACTTGCATCTAATTTCCTGGGAAAAAAATCCTATTCTACACAGACCACCTTTTATGAGCAGCTCTGAACCTAGACTGACCTGTGTCCCCTAAGCAGCCTATCACCTCCTTATCTGGCTCTCACACACTAACCACCTATCCACAACTTACTGGTACACACAAGATGTCATCAAGTGTGACCGCCAGACATGCATCAACAAGAAGAAAGACCAAGAGAAATCTTATATGAAGAAAGGTGATGTATAACAAGGAATAAGGGATACCAGTGAAAAAACAAAAATCAAATTGGGAATAGAGTTCCCGTGAAATTAGAATTTACCATGTAAAGGAGAGAGATCACAAAGGGGGTGCAATAAAAATAAATTGTTCGGCTCACACCAATTATATTTATATATTAAGGATTTGTTTATTTTAAAGTTAGAAAATCAATTATTGAGCTTTTTAGTGAAAACACACACATTGCAATGTAAATATGTACTAATACAAACGCTAAACCAACATAGCCATCTAAGTTCTTTGAACTCCAATAAGAGTAATGTACTACTTTCTCCCACTAAATTAAGATTTGAACTTCCGCCAGACCTGTTGATTCAGCTCCAACCGAATACTCCACAATGACTGAAGAAAGGTACAATAACAGGAAATAATGTACTACTTTTAGTCCCTTCAGAAACTAACATAATTTAAGAACCTTGCGTATTCCTCTGTTTCCTACAATTGGATTATGCACTGTGACTGAAAAAAGGAGTCAATGAGGAGGCAGACATTCAGACATTGGTAACAGACATAAGAAATATACGAAAAAATCCCTAAACAACCATGTACAAAGAATTTATTTACGATAAATCACAATGAAAGTTGCCAGAGAAGAGCCAATGAGCTACTGCATAAATAAAAAAAAAAACAGAGAGGAAAGATAAATAAATTATTAATCTTACTCTTGTAATCTTTTGCGGAGCATGTAACGCAAGTATCCATCAGTTCCATATGGACTGATGCCCATATATTTACACATATTTACCAAGCGAGGCCTGTTCTCCATTTTCACAACCAAGAAGCATGGTCATAAAAATATCAGGATCCCAAAGTATGAGATGAGACTAATAACTGGAGAACACAGCTTGTTGAACATAAGCAATAGTAGAAGCACCAACCTGCTAATGTTATCCAGGGTGAGCTCATCATTAAATAACTTTGCAAATCCTAAGATTTCATCATTAGAAACTCGGGCACCTGTTCTAACCTACATTAATAACATAGTAAATACAGACATAATGATATCAATGTTGCACATATACGGATGGTAAAGCAGCTATATCATGAAAAGCACTGCTGACTTTGTTCATAAATTCATCAAGATCTTCAGCTGTCTTCTTCATTTCTCCACTTTGTGAATTCTGAATCTCGTTTGCCATTTCTTTTACAGTATCTTGAAGAAACTTGGCATATTCTATTCTTGCATTTAGCCTTCTTTTTAATGCCTCCTACAAGTTAAGCCTTCCCAAAATTGAGTGATAATAAAGCACACCAGTAGTCAAGCATGTATGTTTGATGAGTACAATAACAATCACCTGTTCTTTCATCTTGTCCTGGAAAGTGGATGGTAGCATGTTGGGAAACAATTTAAGGAATACTGGCAACAATAACTCCATGAATGGAACTATGATAAATACAGCGAATGGAACTAGCCTGAAAATATCAGCTGTTGTCCTTGTGAGTTGCTGTCTCTCCCTTCTAGAAAGATTCTTTCCACCAGCAAGTTTCAACATTAATCTGGAGCTTATCCTAATATCAGCCCAAAGTAGTTTCGTACCAAACCAGTAGTGTTGCAGGGTTGATTTAAATTCATCCCACCAATGGCTAAACTTCTTTGCCCAGTCATCCCTAGTTAATGGGAAATCAGACAAGTCTAACAATAATTATAACACACAAAAACAAGAGGTGGTAAATTGTAAACCTGCTCATTGACATTATAGTTCTGAAAGCTGGACCAATCCCTAAAATCTTAGTCCATGATTTTTTTATAATAGAATCAGCACTCTTCTGTGTTTCTTGAAATTGTTTAGCCTTGGCTTTTGCCTTTATGGTGCTCAAGCCTTCTACAGCTTCATCACAATCCTCTGGTGAAGCTTCCTTCTTCTGTTTAGGAGCTGGTTGTTCATTTCCCCTTTTACTGCTACCCAGTCCAGATTGATCAGCTGCAGCTGTGGAAATATGGCGCGTACATTGGGATATCCATCCCAACCTTGAAATATAAACTAACTCTGCTTTGCCAGATCTAAATCCAAAACTTGAAACTCCAAAGGAATTATGCGAGACAAATCTTGAAGCTGCACAAGCTGCTAGATCATATTTGTTGACAGTAAATAATTTGTTTTCATGTACATCTTCTGTAGTCGCAGATGAACAGAAGGGAAACCGACTAAAACCTCCTGACTCACTAGATTCTAATGGCTGAGCATGCCCAACACTGGAGAATCCAAAAATAACGCGACTAGTCTGACTGCATAGAGGGTTGAGGAAGAGGCTTCTTCTCTTCTTCAAAATCACTCTTGAAGCCATGACAACAAATTCCAGGCGCTGATGTCAGTTTTCCCCAAGTAAAACACTTGAGGATTCAATGTTTCAATGACAATGATACAAAGAGTGCACAAATGTATAACCTGTGAAGTGCAAATCAAACTGCAATTATTCATCGCAGCACATGATGCAATTCATCAATAGTAACAGAAGTGCACGTTTGGTAGTAGATTACTTTTGGTTTCTTTCTTCAAAAAAGCATCTCAAGAAGTTTAGCACAACAACAAAAAAACAAAACAACTAATTCTACAAAATGAACGAATCCATACACGTACTTTTCATATCGCTCATAGGATGATAAAATTAAAGCTAATTGCGAGGCTATTAAAAAAATTCAAGCAAATAAAATCAACACATTGTAGCAATTTTCATAGTATGAATACATACTAGAACCTCTAATAGGACACGGAGAACATGCTAAACATATGAAAACTGTGTGTTTGAGTTCAAATCACTCTCAAATTAAACGAGTAGAGCACTCGCAAACTCAGTGTCCACTGAAAAACAACATAAAATATTCATTCTCCTCTTTAGAACTTCGCAGAAATCCGAATCGAATCGAGCTCAGCTAATCGAATACGAAACGCACCGCCGTTCTGAAAATACAGCAGGAAGAGAGGCGTTTTCACGGCAAAATGACCAGTGTTCGTTAACTGGAGAGGGTCGTGGAACAGAGAACAATAGATAACCGGAGAGAAAATGAGCGTCTTCTGAAGGAAATCATTACAATGCTAATAATAATAATAATAAACAATAATAATAATAATGATAATGTATTAATTTTTTTAATTTTTATTATTATAAGTATTACTATTAGGATTGGGTGAAGAAGGAACAACTCTCTGGGAGTTTCCAATTTTTTCATTGATGCTGCATTTTTGTTTTGACTTTCCACTCTGCATGTATTTTATCTTTACTCCTTTTCAAGAAAATAAATTTATTGACATTTTGGAGTTTAAACGGATCAATAAGTGTTAATTTTTCAAAAAATAAATTCAGAGGTAAGTAGTAATTTAGAAGAACAAAATTTGAATTTTTTTTACCAAAAACTTAGGGTTTGACTTGAGAAGTTTCGTTTAAGTTGCTTAAGTGAGAGTAATATTATGTATCTATTTAGCAAAAACCAAACACACTAAAACAAAGGTATAGTAGTCCTCACTCAAATTATTAGTAATTTGCTTCATACATTTGCTCGAGTGAAATAAGACATGCTTAAGTGGATATATTATTTTGAGTTATTACATTGAATGTTTATTTATATGTAAATATGGTTGAATTAAGTATTTGAATATTTTATTGTTCTAATTCAAGTACTTTGTGACATAAACACACTTATATATGCATGGAATGAAAATGAGTGAGATGTTTATATATGTATGTAATTTGATGCGAGGTTATGTACTTGTTATTTGTTTTGGTATATTAAGTACTAAAGTATATGAAAAATGTTTCTAACTTCATTAAGTTGTATAAACTATAGGAAAAAATATTCCATATATAAGAATATATAAACCTAAAATTGTTTAAATTTACTTGGTGTTGTGTGTGTGTTGTCATTTAAGAATTTTGATAAAAATTATATTTGTTGACAATAGTAGTAACTAGTATACGTGATGGTGTTAGTTG
This sequence comes from Vigna umbellata, assembly GCF_029865625.1. Taxonomy (NCBI): domain Eukaryota; kingdom Viridiplantae; phylum Streptophyta; class Magnoliopsida; order Fabales; family Fabaceae; genus Vigna; species Vigna umbellata. The sequence goes on from NC_142168.1 coordinate 8,444,878, forward strand.
TATGAGTTCGATCACTTGTTTTATTTGATAGATAAGGATTGAGGCAATCATGATTGATAGAGATCTTCACATATCGTTTCTTTCGTAGTTACTGAACGATCGCTTACCGAACGATCGCTTCTTCCGTAGTTACCGAACTATTTACCAAACGATCATTTCTTCGGTAGTTATCGAACCATCGCTTCTTTCCATAATTACGGAACGATCGAAAGCAGGAACATGCCGAGCGATAAGAAAGATGAAGAGTACCGAGCAGTATCGTCCGGTAAATACGGAAGAAACGATTTGTGAAGATCTCTATCAATGATGATGGACATGTTAAGGTTATTGAAGCAAACCTACTTTTACAACCAATCACATAAGCGTTGACTTTAAGAATTTGTTGGATGTAGTATGAAAAATATGATTATAATACATAAATTTGTGATATTAGTGACATATTCATATTCTATGCACAATGCACAATTATAGAATAAGTTATCTAAGCGGTGTCAAATGTTTGCTTGGAGATTGTTAATATATGGTTTTCTTATTTATTTATTTATTTAACTATGATATGATTTTCTTTTATATATTTATTTATAAATTTACACTCCTCTTAGTATTTATATATTTTTATTAAATACAAAAACAGTTAATTTATTTATTTTTCTAACATAACAGTTTCCTTAAATATTGCATTGGACTTTTAGAAATGAAGGAACCAATTTCAATATGGAAAATAAATAAAAAACCTAAAGTAAAATTTAATTTATAGATTTTTTAGATTTCACTTTTATTTAATAATACTTTTAAGGTTTAATAGCCTCTTTGGTCTCCACTTTCGTTGCCTAATCTCAATTTTGTCCCCACTTTTGTTACTTAATCTCAATTATGTCCCCATTTTTAAAAGTGTTTTGAATATGTCCACACTTAGATAAATTTGCGTCTAATGTGTCCCTTCCGTTAAGTATCACCAAACAGAGTTAATGCATTAATGATGTGGCACCAGTTATGTGAAACATGTCACTATATTGATTTTGTGAATAATGACGTGTAAGGGAGTAACAGAGAATATGATTTTTAATTAAGTTAGGGTTTTATAATTTGCGGGAAATGTGATTTAGGGGTCATTTATGCGAGTTGAGGGCAATTGGATTTCTGCGAGAGAAGATAGAGTTGTTGTCGCACTTGGGCTACATTGCGAAGACAGAGATCATGTAGAGATCGTTGTACGTTGGATTTGGACTCGCATTTTCATAAATCATGTTGGTGGATATTACAAAAAGCGCGATTCCAAGGTGCGTTTATGGTAGCTTTTGAGTTTAGCTTTTGTTGTCGTCGTTGTGGTCCCCCCATAAAAGGGTGTTACCTGTGTATGCTTTGTCTGTTTACTGTCCCTCATTATCTGCGCCTGTGCTATGAACAATATTGCTTGTGGTCCCCCTATTGTTGTGTGGACAAAATTTGTTTATTGTTGTAATTGTTCTTTTGCTTTGTTTTACTTTTTTTTTGGGTAGATAACATTTGGGTTAAGCATAGATTAACTGTAAACATTTTTTATATTAGTTTAGATGGCCAACTCAGACGTTGAAATCGTCTTTCACCATGCGGAAAAATTTGAGAATAATGGGACATTCAGATACCACTATGGTCAAACCATAACTTTAAAAATTGATCCAGATCGTTGGAGTTATTTTGAAATATTAAACATTCTTAAGGAGATGGGTTATAGGAATGTAAAGGAGTTGTGGTATTCATTGAGTCGTGGTCCTGTTTTAGAAGATTGTTTGGAACTGTTATCAGATGAAAAAGGTGCATGTCATGTAGTCAATATTGCTATGTTGAGTGGTCAAACTCACATTTATGTTGTACACATGGTCTCTGAGTCTCAGTATCTTGTAGAGTTGGAATACTCTTCTCAACCAGAAATTGAGAGACATACGGGTGAAGCAGAAGTTAAGATAGAGAGGGCTGAAAAGGAAGTTGAGATAGAGGTTGGTGAAGCTGAGATTCAGGTAGTGGGTGAAGTTGAGGTTCAGGTAGTGGGTGAAGCAGAGGTTCAAGCAGTTGGTGAAGTAGAGGTTGAGGAGTGTGTCATGTAGAGCCTGAGGTAGAGGCTGAAGTAGAAGTAGAAGCTGAGATAGAAGTTGAAGTTGAGGCACTGACTGATGTAGATAAGATGGTAGAAGTTCAAGTTGAGGCAGTGGCTGATGTAGAAGAGGTGGTAGAAGATGAGGTAGAAGTTCATGTTGAGGCAGTTGCTGATGTAGATAAGGTGGTAGAAGGTGAGGTAGAAGTTGAAGTTGAGGTAGTGGCTGATGTAGAGGGTGATGTAGAAGGTGATGTACGAGTTCAGGTAGAGGGAGTGGCTAAGGTAGAGGGTAAAGATGTTGAGGGACAGGGTCAGGCTGATGTAGAAGCTGATAAGTATGATGTTACAAGTTGGAATGGGTCCGAAGAGGATGTCTTGAATGACGATGAAGATGACGTGGAATGTGATATATTTGAACCTATTAACCAAGTATAAAATGGTGGACCTAGGGGTTTATCCAAAAGTGATTGAGAATCTGAGAGTTTGAACAACATTATTGAAAGTGACAACACATATGTAATTTGAAAAGGAATTGCACATGACGAAATTTTGGATACCTAGGTATGTGCACATCACCACATCAGAATCTGGACTTCATAATGATGTTTTAACATTTTTAGTTCAAATACTAATTTTAATCTGTTTGGTTGCAGTTGGTCAGGTATGAAAATTTTTGAGGTCAAACACACTTCAATAATTGGTGAGAAGTATGTGGTTGACTTAGATAAAGTGGAATACAGTTGCAGAAAATGGACTTTAACAGGAATCCCATGTTGGCATGCACTAGCTGCCATGAATTTTTTGAACATCAATGGAGAAGACTACATCTCAAATTGGTTTAGAAGGGCAACATACCAAAAAACATACATTCCAATGATATACCCTGTCAACGATCATCACCTATGGGAAATGACTTCTCATCCTTGCCTCCACCTAAAAGGGTGTTACCTGGTAGACCAAAAAAGAAGAGAAGGCTAGAGGCTTGGGAGTTAAAGAAGGATGACACACAGCTAAAGCAAAATGGAACTCGTAAGATATGTTCCATATGTAGACAGGTTGGTCATAAAAGAAATACTTGCCCACAATGTCCAGGACCAAGTCAGCAACCTGAAAGTCAGCCAACTACAGGATCAAGTCAGGAACAAGAAAGCCAGCCAACTACTGGACCAAGTCAGCAACCACCAAGCCAGCCAACTACACCAGGACTTTAAAAGTTATTCAGAACACTAAGATGTATTTTGACAAGTTTAACTTAAGTTTAGCTTTTGTTTGGTACAGCCCAGTATTGGCTCCTTTGTAAACATTGACATGTAGTTTGAACTTCATTTTGAATTGGGTATTTTGTAAGCTGTGATACCAAATTGGATGATTATAATCAGAATCTCAATGACAATTTCTCTTTTGGATGTGCATTTGATTTCCAATTTCAGAATTGGATGATTATTCAGAACTGTGATACCAAATTGGATGATTATTATCATGTCATTATTAATGATGTTCATTCCATGTGCATGTGATTACAAGGACATTTTTCTTTGTTGTGATGTATACTCATGTTACAAGTACTCATCTTTGACAACAAGGACTAAATGTAACTTACCTTGATATTTGTCAATGAGGACTACATGTCACTTACCTAAATGTTATGTGATTACAATAAAGTTTTTGATTTGGTGTTGCTTTTGTCCAGAGCACATTCACAATCCATAAATTTATTGGACGTTCAATGAGGATGACACATCACTTTCTCATTTTACTGTCATTTCAATCTAAAGTTCAGTTACTTTATCTTCTATATATCAAACAAAATGTACATTTAAACAATAAATTCAGATGCACAAATTCAGATTTCTCATTGATTTGAAAACATCATATTACAATATGGCCAAAGTGCTCTTCACAATAATTGACTACTACAACACATCATGGACTTTTAAATAAAATACAAAGAAGGATGATGTTAATCAACCCCATAAAACATAGCATCCAAATCAACATCTTCTCCTTTCTCTGAAAACCCATCACAGATTTCTCCAAGCTATTAATCTTCCTCCTTTGTCTAACAATAGTACTGCCACCATCATCTACATTATCTTCAATACACCATTTAAAGAAGTTGCATCCTTTAAGTTCTTCATTTCTTGTCCGCTGTTAAAGTATTCACTTCATTAAAATTTCATTAATAACCAGAACAATTTATCACAAAAATTAAACAACAAACTTTGTAATTAGGGCAGCCCCAGAATTGCTTCCCCTCATTCTTAATTGTTTTTGCCACTCTCAACACAACAACCTTCCCACAATGGCATATTTGCCTTCCAAGGAATCCTCTGGATGTACCACCACGAGAGCTCCCCCATGAGCAAGACGAACATCCTTGATTCAAAGACATTGACACAAGAAGGAACCCCAAAACGAGACAACCACGAACCACGAACCACTTCGCCAACCAACTGTCAACGACGAAACACCAACTCGCGAAACACGAAGCACAACTCTATTGCCAACAGACAACACTAACATTCAAATGCTAAAGAATAATAAAAGAAAGAGAACAAGACAAATTTGAAGAAGAACACCCACTATACCGTGTTCGCAACACAAAGGAGAAGACCCTAATTGGTTTTATTTATGCCCAAAATCAGATTCCCCCAAATTATAAAACCCTAACTTAATATAGGGTTCATATTCTTTGTTACTCCCTTACACGTCATTATTTACAAAATCAATACAATGACACGTTTTACATAACTAGTACTATATCATTAATATATTAACTTCGTTTGTTGATACTTAACTGAAGGAATAAATTAGAGGCAAATTTATTCCAAACACTTTTAAAAATGTGGACAAAATTGAAATTAGACAACCAGTGGAGACCAAGAGGGTGTTAAACCTACTTTTAATTTAGAATGTTTATCTCGACGCTGTTCATGCTAACTTAAACCAAGGGTAACTTGGTAATTCATGTAACAAAACCCTATATTTTGCTTCCCAAGAAAAGCTGTTTCTCTTTCCTACTCCGATTATTGGATTCTTCGAGAGAAGAAGTAGCAGCGATGTCGCAGCAAGGTCAAATTCCGATAAACCCCATGGTTCCTCCGCAGAACCCTATGGCTGCCATGCAGGTTCCCATGCCCATGCACATGCAGATGCAGATGCCCATGCCATTACCCATGCAGATGCAGATGCCTCTCCCCATGCCGCTCCAGATTCCCTTCTCCATCCACGACGCTGCCGCCTCCTCCGGTAAGCGCCGTCGCGATGACGAGGCTCCCGGAACCGCTGCCGCGACGGAGCAGTCTGCGGCGAAGCGCGCCAAGGGACAGGACGTTATATTCAGGATCGTCGTGCCCTCGCGCCAGATCGGCAAGGTCATCGGGAAGGAGGGGTGCCGCATACAGAGGATTCGAGAAGACACCAAAGCAACCATCAAAATCGCTGACGCTATCGCCGTAAGTCCTTTTATTCGTTCACTCGTTGAATCAATCTGTGTGGTAGCATAGAGCGACAACAAATTAGGGGATTTCACTTTTGGGGTTTTAAATGTAAATCCACATATTCGGTAGAACTGATCTACGAGAGTGAGTTGAATTGAAATTTTAATAGCCTATTTCTGTACTAAGGAGTTTTGTGGATTTTAATAGACAGTGTACGATTTTTTTAGTTTGAACTTTAATGGATTTATATCTGTAGAACTATATGGTTTCGAAATTACCATAGTTGATAAGAAAATATAAAGTTTTCGAGAAGAAAGTAAAATCAATACATTTTTTCATAGCTAAATGGTTTTAGCTTTCAACGTTCACCAATACTTGCTCTACATGCCTTAACATCTTTTCGTGTCGGTTCCTGAGTTTGAACAAAATTAGGATATTTTGTTATATAGTAATATTGAAGATTACAATTAGTTTATTGGGTCAATTGAAAACTCATGAAAACAACATTCTTCGCAATAGAAGTTATTAAGAGAGTCTATACTGTCTTCAACAAAGAGAGTTTTGTTACCCTCCTTTGAAAACCTGACAATACTAATTGAATACCACAATACTTGTTTATATGAGTTGTTAGTGTTTTATTTGGGGCTTGTTGATGTTTTCATTTTATGGTGTATGTTTGATGGCTGAGAAACTGCTTGAGTAAAAAAGAAAACAAAACTGTTCTTCTGAATTGAATTGTTGTATTATAATAATACAACAATACACTAATTCTTGCATCTGATTTGGGGTTTGTGGTACATTAGTGCTTTTTTTTTTTGTTTCTGGCATCCATTTAGGGTGTGTATGGAAAGCCATTACACTGCCATTGACGGACCTTTTACGCATTTCACTGCAAAAGTGTAGGAGGGAAGGGCTGGAATGTTCAACTTGATTGATATGCGGAAAAAATTTACTACGCTGAGAGAAAAAAACGGGATGACTACTTTGGGTAGAGGTATTTTCAGTATATAATTTTTTTGGAGCTTGTTAGGAGTTAAATTTCTGAATTAAGATAGTGGTACTGTGATAGGCGAAATTGCTTCTTCATTTTTAGTTGCTATTCAGTTGTTGTAACAAACGGGCGTTGCTTGGTGTGTGGATGAAACATTCTACCCTTTGGTTGGATTGTAATCTGAGGCAGTTGATATCTCAGCTACAAATCTTTTCACGAAAGTTTGAAGTGTGATGCTGCCTTGTATTTTAAAATTTGATGTATGTCCACTCTTGACTGCAAAGCCTACAACGATATAATGATTATTGCACTGGAGTTTTATTTTCAAAATGATAACTACTATGTAACTGTTACATACACTTCACCCTCACCCTTTCCTCCTTCTTGGTTCGGAATCTTTATAAAGTGTCACTGTTCCTACTAGAAAAACAATGAAAAATCTTGCCCTATTCATAGCATCCTGTACTCTGATCTGTTTTAAAAAAAAGGTAGAAATCCTAGTCAAACCCTCATTCTAACTGTGCCATTGATAACCATCACAATCAACTTGCCGTTTAGAAATTTGGTCTCGAGTAATTCTTTGGTGACTCTATCATCAGTAGTGTATTGCTAGTGCAACTCCTCTTGTTGGAAAGGTCATATAAAATTGGAAGGTTGCAATGGTTTTTATTCACTTAAAAACTACAATTTTTATTTTAAATCCTATAGTTTTTATTCTACTCAAACTATATTTTATTGAAATATATTTTAGTCTCTCATTATATATTTTCTGTTATGTAATGGATTGGATATTGGATAGAAAACAAATCACAACCACTTGCTATAATAGTCTGTTTTATGCTACACTGTCACTTGTCAGTTTATGCTACGTCATCACTCAAAGCAATAAATGTACCAGCTAAATGAATCCCAATAAATCAGGAATCATGTAGAAGAAAAACACATTAGGTCCCAAATCAAAATTCTCTAAGTTTTAAGATTTCTTAAAGATATTTACAATTATTCTTATATTTAGGAAAACATAAAAAGAATAAAAAAAAGCTGTTACCCAAATAAATATTGTTTCCATGTTTTACAAGTCATTCAACAACCATGGAGATTTTGTAGCTCTGCATTACGCAGGCAGAGTCAACTAGGGATGGTATGAAGGGAGCAAGTGTGGCCTTGCCCCACCTCCTTATTTTATTAAGAAAATTATCGTACGTACAAACACAAGTTTTTATATAAAAATATTGTAGTCTTGTAATTCGTAAATACAATTATGCATTTCAAAGTTGATCGACTCTTGCCCCTAGATGTGTTCTTTACCCTCAACTGTGTTCTTTGCGTCAATCACAAGCTCCACAGTCAGCTGCCCGCGGCTGTTTTTTTAGTATCTTTTTGTCAGTGGTTAATTGAAGTCTGTTTATTGCATTATAGCATACTGAATAACTCTACATTTTCTGGTAAGGACTTTGTTTGACCCTGACAGTACTGTCAATTATTTCTCGCCGGGGATGCCAGGCCTTTGTTTGCTCTTGTCAAAACTGTTTTTGTCACGATTCTAAAAGGGAAAGTGCTTTTTGTATTATTATTTATTATTTTCAGCAGAAACCACCATGTTAAAGGCATAGGTGATATGTAAATTATTTTCCCCACACTAGTCTTTCCTTCAAGGATCCAAAAAAAAATCCATATCTTATCTGAACATTGTATTTTCAGCTGTGTTAAATGCTATAAACTTCATTCAGGTTTGCCGATTATTAGTGAGGGTTAATGTATATTGGTTGAAGTGCTTAAATTTGCATTTAAAATAAATATGTTCAGTCATTATTCAGGTTAATTGGTGTTTTACCAAATCCAATCTAATGTTTTCCTTTCGGGCAGAGACATGAAGAGCGAGTTATCATTATTAGTTCTAAGGATAATGATGAAAAGGTTACTGATGCAGAGAAAGCTCTTGAGCAAATAGCACATTTAATTTTAAAGGTAAGATGGTCCTGATTGAATTTTTTGGCTCACATGCTTTCTCTGTAATATGCTTGATCTGACTAGAGCTTTGAATTTTGTTATGATTTTTATTGCTGATTATGTTCTTATTGTGTTTCATAATTTATTATAAAAACCAGGGTGGGCGCTGTTTAATTTTTATTTTAAAATAATATGGTTTATTGTTTGTCTAGCTTTGAAAATTGAATTACTAAGGCTTGAATTGTGTAACTCGAATTTACCCGTGCCGCTATCCCTTTTAGTTTTAGAAAAAAATTGGAACATTTTTGCAGATGTTTGAACACATAGAAAGAAGTTGAAATATGTAACATTGTTCTGGAGCATCCTTGGAAGGTATTCAACAAAATATACAGAAGAACACTGAATGCTTTATCTGTAAAATACTTTAACACGCCAAGCCAAATATTCATTTATTTTTGTAGTGAGTTAATGTAACATGATATTTTTATATACCTTGTCACTGTATATGCCTATATGCTATATCGTTAGTATAAATTGCTGCACCCCCCTGTATGGTATTATTTTGAAAACAATACATGTCCTGCATCCGTGCATCATGATTTAAAACACGTTGTTATGCTTGATAATTATAAACTCAGTTAGGGGTCTTGCCCTGCATATCCTGTACTTCTGATACGTATTTGGCCACTTTAGTTTTTTCCACTTTTGAGATTATCATGTATTATGTTAATATTCATGTAGCCCTGTTGGGTCTTACTTCATTTTGTCAATGCTATTGAGAGGCGCTGATAATGCTTCCATATAACAGGAAGATGATAGCAGTCTTGATTTGTCAAAAGTTGCAGCAGGACATGTGGCTGCCAATACAATTAGACTTTTGATTGCTGGGTCCCAGGCAGGTGGATTAATTGGGATGTCTGGTCAAAACATTGAGAAATTGAGGGACTCTTCCGGTGCCTCGATTACTGTTCTTGCACCAAATCAGTTACCTTTATGTGCTTCTGCCCACGAATCTGACAGAGTAGTGCAGGTGATATGTCTAAAATAATGCTTATCAATTCTTGCAACAAAGAATTTTGGTTTTCGGGAACACTTTTATCAGTGACTCAGTGTCACTTTGCCTTCACCATATATTTTGACTTGGATATTTTAACCATGATGGCAAGGAATTTTAGTTTGTTCTTTGAAATTTCATGTACTGTTAAGATTACAGATGGACCAACATAATATGAATGTTATTATTTGTTATTAATTTTCCGAAGATAATGCTTGCATGATGTTGAATGACCTGCTCTTCTGTGTATCAGGTTTTAATATGTTCATGTTTAAGTCATAGTTCTAAATTCTATTCACATGTATCAAGTAGCATGAAGATGATTTGAGGATTGAATTATGCATTTTTTTATGCTGCTTCAAAAATACTTTGGAAACCTGGATTGTAATCTTCACTCTTGTTGAAATTAGTTATCAGGAGATCTTCCTTCGGTAATGAAGGCTTTGGACGAGATAGGTTGTCAACTAAGGTGTGCTGGTGAACTTCTGTTGTATATTAATTTTGAACCTGATTCTAATTACTGTTGAAAATTAGTTTGTCATTTTGCCTAACCTATATATGAACTCAAATTGTGCACAGGGAAAACCCACCAAGACAAGTGATTTCAATTAGTCCAACATACAATTATGCTGCAATTCGACCATCCCAACCATATCTTGACCCAACTTCAGGTTATTTAATGTTTTTCTATATTAGAGCAACATTTGACTGCCATTTAATAGTTATATCTGTTTTGAATATTGTCTTACAATCACTTCATCTCTAGGACAACCAATCTTGCAGTTGATTATGTTACATTCGAGATGCTGATTTCGGAAACGATGGTTGGTGGGTTGATTGGCCGATGTGGCTCAAACATATCGAGGATCAGAAATGAATCTGGAGCAATGATCAAGGTCAGTCTTATACTTCCTCCTATCTTGAAGCATCCTACGAAAGAATTCACTTTCTGATTCATGTTTATTAGTTATTATACCAGTCTCTGCATTAAAACAGAACCCCTGGATCTCACATTTGCATATAGAACTACAGAAGACTTACAATTGTTGGATATTGCCAAAGATACCAAAATAGATGCCAGGCCTGAGTTTTGTGGTTTACCTTATTTGTCAGACAATGATTTTTGGATCTCTCATTAGCTTGACCAAATACATTAGTTACCAAAATACCAAGAGAATTGAGCATTCTACATTTCTTGAATTAGTATGGAAACCCTCGAATTTCCAACTACATTAAATTTTTATTGAACAGCATGTAGTTTGTGTACTTGTTTACTTGATCCGTTTCCAACATATTGAGAAGTCAAATTTTGTTAAGATACTTATATTTTTGAAATATCTAGGAGTTTGGGTTATTTTAATGTATATTAAATTGTGGTTCATAAATTGTTTTTTTGTTCTATATAAATTCCCGGAACTAATTTGCATCTGATTTATATCTTTCATTGGAAAATGTTGTGCAGGTTTATGGCGGTAAGGGTGAACAAAAGCATAGACAAATTCAATTTGGTGGTAGTGCTCAACAGGTGATCTTTGCCTTTTAATGTTTCGAAAGAAAGAACAGTATACTTTTTATGTTTGAGACATGTTTTTGTTATTATTATCACTTTTTTTTTTATTTATCAGTTTGATTGGTGGATTTTATCACTTTGCCACTGGTTTGGAGTTTTTTGCCCTAGCTGTGGGAAATGATTTTAGATTCAACAGTCTACTATTAAACCAATTTGTACAAATTTTGCCTGTACTTCTGTAGCCAAGCCCATCATGGTTTTAGTTCTGGTCCCATCAAGTGATGTATATCTTAGAAGAATCATTCATCATTCATTGAATAAAAATAATCACACAGTTAGCTATTCTATATTTCCAGTCTCTTACATCCATGAAATACTACGGATTGTTTATTTCTTTTTGTGAAAGTGGGAGAGATATCCAGTGGCACTGGTCATCAGTTGGGGGGGAGGGAGAGTGCTTGGCGTTGGATATAATCTTTGGTTGTGCAGTCGAAGCTTCTTGAGATAAAACAACACGATGCTAGGCTTCGTCCTGTCCTTGATGAGTAATCCTTGTTGAAACACTGAACACTTTGGAAAGGTCTGTCTGTGCTACCCGTCAGACAAAACAATTCAAAATATGGGAACTTCTCTATTTGCCCATGGCCTCCTTTTTCCTGGTCTGGGATCTTCCCCGAAACAAAAATTGATATCAGCTCAGATCAAGATAGTAATTTAATCCGATATTTTATATAGCATGCAAGTCCTACTATGGAATTAAACTGTCGCTTGCTCTTTCTACCTTTTTCTTGGTTTTAAGCTGTTACAGTTTTTTTGTTGAAGCTTGAATTTTGTGAACAGGTAGCTTTGGCAAAACAGAGAGTTGATGAATATATTTACTCTCAGTTGATACAACAGACTGGCACCCAACAGTCAGCGTAAGTATTTTCCATATGAATTGGGTCAATTCAAATTGTAAAATTTTCCAGTAAACAAGGAATATCTAGTCCATTGTAATAATTAAGATCTTTCTGTAAAAGTTTTTATCCCCATTATTCTAAAAGGTTGCATTTTATAGTTCATTGATAGTGTAAAATTGTTTTAATGTGCATTGTGGATTAAAACCAATAAACTATTTTTTAAGTGATTTATTACTTCAGTCTGAGATTCAAAATTTTTAATGAACTTTACGTGTCTTAAAATTTTGTGCCCCTACTAATGAGCAGACAACTGTAAACTGCAAAGCAAGTTGTTGTTTAAGTATATTTAATGAGATTTTGTTTCTTATAGTAGTGTTTTGTTTGGATCTTATATAGTTTTTGTTGAATATCTATTCCTTTATTCAGGCGAACTAGTTCTTTGAAAACAACAGGAAACCGTATTATAATGATTAAACTTGCGTGTTTGTAAAATATAGGGAATAATTTTTATCAGAAAGGACCAAAATTTAAAAGATTTGTGGTCTATTCAGCTTCCAGAGATGACACCAAGAAAGCCAAAATGTGTAGTTCCTGCTGTGAATCCAGCCAGCTACCTGGGGGGTTTATTTGTGTTAGTAAGATGTGTTTGATGGATATAATTTGTTTTAGTGGATTGTTCAGTTGCTGCTGATGTTCAAACTTTTCTCAGCTTGTACTGTATCAATTGTTGTTAGTTGAAGGTATATATAATTTTTTTTATACATAAATATGAATGTGTAAAATGTAACATTTGTTTCTGTTGATATGTCTCTGACTAGTTTCTAATGTTATTATAGCATCTTATTTTCTGCTATATTAAACTTCTATCATCACGTTTAGCTCTTTGTTAATTTTAATAAATGACTCATAAAATTGAAGAGAGAAGGAGCCTGAGTCATCGTTTTCTTATGTCGTCATATTTAAATGACGTGGCATCTTCTGCTTTACATTACGTTTACATGTGTACGTAATCTGTTGTTTTTATATATCTACTTAATCTTAAGACAGCATACTTTTTTACACAATGTTTTACAAATTTATTTTTATCATCGTCACAAATGGAAAATATTTTATTGTGACGAAAGTTTCATTTCAATTTTAAGCTACTTTATGTTCTAGAATGTTTACCTATAAATTTGTGGAAGAAAGCTAAGCACGTAAACTGTTTAGAAATCACATATCGTAGTCAATTTTAAATGTGTAGGAATTATACTTTCCCAGATTTAGCTTATAAAAGACTTATTGTTTTCCAAAATAAAAAAGTTGTCATGTATATAGTGGCTCATTCTTAATAAAGTTTTCATCAAGGTTCATTTGATGAGAGGTAAACCAATAAAAAAGAGAGAAACGAAGTAATTTTAAAAAAAAAGGTTATAAGTAAATCTTACATATATAATCTCAAACCAAAGATATTAACCTTTACAATAATTACTTCAAAAGTAAAACCAGCTAAATTTTTTGATAATATGTCATGATAGTTTTACATATGTTTAGTTTTAGGTTAAATGGTTTAATCTTTAACCTGTAACGTAAAATTTTCTATTTTAAATTTGATATAATTTTATTCTTAAACTTTGAAAATTCGTATTTCTAAAACAACTGCATTAAATTCTTTGAACGAATTAAACTATATTTTAGACTAATTTTTGAATTGTTTATATTTAAACTAAAATATCTAATATAAGATGAAAAATCAGTACAGTTAGATTGAGATGAAAATATTCATTCAATTTCTAAATTTAGAAATTAAAATATATCCAAATTTTAAATGAAAATACATTTTGTTTCTGTATCTAAATTTAAATTTAGAAACTAAAAGTATATTTATTTTTTATTTTTAAACTAAACTTTTTTAAAATAAGAAATTTAAAAGAACCTGAATAAAAACGACACTCATTTCTCACAAGTTTAGTCTTTGGTGACCATTTCCAACTTCTACATTTTCCATCTTTTCAGCAGTGACATTTTTTATGTGGGACCCACAATCCTTCTATTTCTTTTATTAATAATGCCAAATGCTAATAAATAACCGACGTTGATTAAGGAATTATTAATAAATCTACATTATTTTTAATTAAAAAATAAATCCTAATACGCTATATAGAAAATTCATTTTCATTCATTCTAAACAATGCAGTTTTATCTTTTCTCTTAATTTCCTCACATTTTCTGTATATTCTCCACAGTTCATCGATACCAAACACAAGAAAAAAAAGTTATATTTAATTTAATTATTGACTAAAAGTAAAAAAGAATATTAAAGTTTTCATTTTGAGTTTTGGCAATAAAATAAAAGAGAGAAAAAGAAAAGTATTTGGCAGCGTATGAACGTGGAATGATGATTTTCACGTTAAGAAAGCTTAAATGTGTTGTTTGGTTTGAACCACAAATCCGGTTTCTTAGATTACCGTTGAAGCAAGCAATTCATTTGATGGTTGAAAACATTTATTTGAAGAAGAAAGTTGAACATCCAATTTCAACACATTTCATTTTTATTTCCAAATCATTAAAAAAAAGTGTAACATTTATTACCAGTTCTTTTCGACAAACAAATTAGGTACATCAATTAACCTTCCAGCTTTCTCTACTCAATAACCCTCATACAATTCTCCATACGTCCAATTCTTTATTCGCTTCTTCAGTCCACTCACTATTAATGATTTTTTGCCTTCGTCCAAACACGCCCTAATTTGTCAAACTCTAAAACCACGCTTCCACCGCCATTTATGGTTTATATTGCATTCCCAAACACACATACCATAAAATTCTTAGTAATGATAAAAAATATAATGAATTGTACGATGATACATATTCATAGAACGATCTATTAGAGACAATATGGACAATTGGTCAAAATGGACTGCGAACAATATTAGGTACTATCCGGTCAATATTAGTTTACAACATGGTTATGGAAGTAGAAACAAAGAAACGGAACAACTTCCAACAATAAAAATCCATAAACATTACTTCTAATCAAAATTACTAGTAAGCATTATTTAGTGTCATAATTAGGATTCCACTAATCATAAGTCCATCTCAAAACCTATAAATAGAGATTAAAGGTAAGAAGCTAGGTAATTACATTTATTACGAGCTTAAGATTTTTTCGGATTAATCACTAATTTCAAGGTGAGAGTGTCTTTGGTTACAAGCTACCTAAGCTGATTTGGAGAAAAGTGTGAGAGTGTTTTGTGGAAATCATCCATTGTACACCTGAAACACCTAAAAATGAGTTTTTATATATATTAATAGAACTGGCCCAGCACTGTTGCGTTTGGTATGTGGCCCAGCCCATATCAGTTTGCCGCTTACGGGGTTTAGAATAAACCACTGATGCCACGCAAGCAGTATTATGTGCGCGATATGAGAGTGAGAAGAGAGAGAACAGAGCTTCTTGAAGGTTCCGGTAGAGGCAGAAGCAACGATGGCGTCCGCGTGGCTGATCGTCGCAGAGACAGCTATGGACGACAGTGTAGAAGGGAAAAGAAACGTGCACAACGTAAGAGGTAAGAAAAATACCTTCTTTTATTATTCTGTGATTACTTTGATAGTTCTACAAAAGCATAATGATCTTCTTTCTGTATGTTGAAAATCATGAAAAAAAAAGACAAAGGGGAGAGCTCTATTTATAGAGCTCTGTCAAACTAACAACTAACCACTAACAGTGAAACCTAGTATAACAGAAAAGGTTACTGTCTTTATGACAGTAACGAATTAGTTTCAATCCTAATAGCCTCCCCTCAAGCTGGACGATGGATGCTCGTCAGTCCAAGCTTGGGAATAATCGATCTGAATCTGACACGGTGAGGAAACTTTGTGAAGATATCAGCTAACTGTTCGTCGGAGCGCACGGGAAGAAGATTGAGGAGTTGTTCCTGTACCTTTTCACGAACCACATGACAGTCAAGCTCAATATGCTTGGTCCGTTCATGAAAGCTCTGATTGTGAGCAATGTGTCTGGCTGATTTGTTGTCGCAATATAGGGCTGGGATTCCTGACTCTTCTACTTGAAGGTCATGTAGTAGATAACTGAGTCACTGTATCTCGCATACAGTGGCTACAAGTGCTCTATATTCAGCCTCAGTAGATGATCTGGAGACAGTTCTCTACTTCTTAGATTTCCATGAAATGAGAGAAGATCCAAGAAAGATGCAGAACCCTGTTGTGGATCTTCTGGTGTTGGGACATGTGGCCCAATCTGAATCACTGAATGCCTTTAGTTGCATAGGAGAGTCAGCAAGGAAAAACAACCCCTCAGATGGCTTAGATTTGATGTACCTGAGAATATGTTGGATGGCCCGAAAGTGGTAATCAGTAGGTGATTGAACAAATTGACTGAGCAAATTAACAGAAAAGCACAGGTCAGGTCTAGTGTTTGTGAAGTATAATAACTTCCCTATTAGCCTTCTGTAAGGGCCCGGATCATCTAGATAGCTGTCCAATTTGTATAAGGAACTTGTATCACTAAGAAATGGAGTAGATGAAGGCTTACAACCCAACATTCCTGTGTCTTCCAGTATATCAAGAGCGTATTTCCTTTGGCATAGGTGGATCCCTCTTTTAGATCTAGCTACTTCCAATCCTAGGAAGTATTTGAGTTCTCCTAGGTTCTTTATTCGGAACTTGTTATGGAGAAGTTCCTTTATGTGGTTGATCTCCATCATGGAATTCCCTGTTAACACAATATCGTCTACATACACAAGAAGGGCAGTAAAGCTAGTAGGTGTTTTCTTAGTAAATAAAGAGTGATCTGATTTAGATTGAACAAACTTGGCAGTTATCAGGAAGGAAGAAAGTTTTTCAAACCACTGCCTGCTGGCTTGTTTTAAGCCATATAATGACTTGGTTAACCTACAAACCTGTCCTTCATTGTATGTGATTAGTCCTGGGGGTGGTTCCATGTAGACCTCTTCATTAAGGTCTCCGTGTAGAAAGGCATTGTCTACATCCAGTTGATGTAAAAACCAACTGTTGGAAGCTGCTAGAGCTATAAGTAATCTGACCGTGGTGAGTTTGGCCACAGGGGAAAATGTATCCAGATAATCTATGCCCTCTTGTTGCGTATAACCTTTAGCCACTAAACGGGCTTTGTATCTCTCAATACTGCCATCTGCTTTGTACTTTGTTTTGTACACCCACTTGCAGCCTATTGTATTTTTCCCTGGGGGCAGTTGAGTTAGAACCCATGTATCATTGTCTTGCAGAGCTTTAATTTCCCTTTGCATGGCCTCTACCCATTCATTCATCTTTTTCGCATCATTGTATGATGTGGGTTCCTTGTTTCCAGTGACTGCCATAGTGTATCTCAAATGTTTCTCTGAAAGATTATCACAACATAATACATCAGAGATAGGATAGGGTGTTTTAAAGCAGTTTTGAATAGATGAGGATTGATTCACCTGGTGGATGTAATCTTTCAAGTATGTAGGAGTTCTTCTGTGTCTGTCAGACCTTCTCTGTTGTTGATTCTCCTGGCTGGTTTCTGTATCATCACTGACATTTTCATCATCATCAGGGAGCTGTTCTCCTGGGTGTTCTGCTGCTGTTGGATCAGCAGCATTCAACTCGTCATGTCTGCCATCACCAATGTGACATTGGTCCTTTAGGAGATCATTTACAGCATCAACCTTGTCTCTTTCAGTGTTACATTCTTCTCTGCTGCCTGGCACCTCCTTGTAGGGAAAAATGTCCTCATGAAAAATAACATTTCTGCTTATGAGGAGTTCTTTGGTATTTATGTCAAGTACGATGTACCCTTTTACACCATATTTGTATCCTAAAAAGATACCTTTTCTGGCTCTAGGATCAAGCTTACCCCTGTTATTCTCAAGAGTTGAGGCAAAACATAAGCTGCCAAAGGTTTTGAGGTCTAAGTAGGTGGGAGGCAACTTGTAGAGAAGTTCATGAGGTGTTTTGTGATTAAGAGTAACAGTGGGCAGCCTGTTTATTAGATAAACAGCATGCCCAATTGCATAGGACCAGTAAGCGTTAGGCAGATTGGATTGAAAGAGTAGGCTACGGGTCACATTTAGGACATGTTGGTGCTTTCTTTCAACAACAGAGTTTTGTTCTGGGGTCTCAACACAACTCTTTTGATGGTTGATCCCATGCATGTTGTAGAAGTCCACACAATTAAATTCAGGCCCATTATCAGATCTAACGGTTTTGATTGATTTGTTAAACTGATTCTTAATCTTAGTAACAAAATTTTGTAATAATTCTCTAGTTTGACCCTTATTGTTCATTAGAAAAATCCATGTGTGTCTACTGTAATCATCTACTATAGTGAGGAAATATTTATGACCATGCACAGAAACAGTATTAAGAGGGCCCCAAATATCACAATGCACAATGTCAAAACAGTCAGTGGTGGCAGAAATACTCTTAGGGAAAGATAACTTTCGTTGCTTAGAATAATGGCAAATGTCACAAACAGTATTGGTATCAGTTTTAACATAGGGAAAGTTCTCAGATATGTATTTCATCACCTTGTCACCTGGATGGCCTAATCTACAGTGCCATAGGTTTACATCAAGATTTTTAAAAGAAAAAACAGCTTTAGCAGTGTATCTTTGATCAGATTTAGGAGAAACTTGCAGGTAATAGAGTCCCTTCCAGGAATTAGCACATCCAATCATCTTCAATGTATGATTCTGCTTTATCTGGCAGATCTTAGAGGAAAAGGTTAGACTGCAATCTAGGTCCTTAATGAGACTTTGAACAGAGATCAAATTAAAGCAAAATTCAGGAATATAGAGAACATTAAAAATAATAAAATCTTTGGAAAACTGCACTGTTCCAGCGTGTTCAGCAGTTAGGATAGAATTGTTTGGCAGTTTCACAGAAATAGGTTTGATTTTATAGAAGGTCACGAAATTTGTTTTATCATGTGTCACATGATCTGTGGCACCAGTGTCAATAATCCAGGAAAGGGTACCTTGTTTGTGTTGGGTGTCACTTCTCTGGACCTGATTAACCTTGTGAGGGGGCTCATCGATTTTGTCCATCATTCTGAGAAGTTTATGCATTTGCTCAGCCGTGAAGGACTGGAAAATGTCTTTACTGCTTGCTTGATTTGTGCTCTGAGCGTCTCCAGGTTCAGTGGAAGTGCTGGTCTGGCAGGCATTTGCAGAACCCCAGTCAGCTGTCTTGTTTTGGTTGCTTTGGTTGCTGTCCCCCTTCTTGTACCAAGGAGGATATCCATGTTTAGAATAACACTCATCTATGGTGTGATTCATCTTGTTGCAAAAGGAGCATTGTTTCCCATGATTAGGATTCCTACCCCTTCCTCTACCTTGACCACGAAACCCAAAACCTCTTCCTTGGCCCTTCCACTAGCTGTTCTTATCAGTGGTGCTTGCCAGAATCTTGACCTCGGGAGAGGTATTTTTCTCTTGTCTCTCTTGCTGCATAATGAGGGAGAAGACCCGATTGATATTAGGTAGAGGATCCATTAGTAGAATCTGTGTCTTAACAGTGCTGTAGGAGTCATTTAATCCCTTCAAGAAGCATATTACATGTTCCATTTCCCTGTATTTCAGGGAGATTCTTGAAAGATCACAACTACATGGAATCTTGCATGTGCAAGTAGGAATGGGTCTTAAGAATTCCAACTCATCCCATAGGATTTTCAAATCAGTAAAGAACTGGCTCACCCCCCTTTCTCCCTGTTTGATAGAATGTATATCCTGTAATAAATCAGAAATCTTGAAATAGTCTCCTTTGGAGAATCTTTCTTTCAGCTCATCCCATAATTCCTTGGCCTCTTCAACATATATGACACTCTCAGCTATCTGTGGGGAGAGTGTCTTTGTAATCCAGGACAGTATCATTACATTGCACCTTTCCCATGCATCAAACAGTGGATCTGTTTTCTGGGGTTTCTTTATGGACCCATCAATAAATTTTGTTTTATTTTTGGAGAGCAAAGCTCTCCTCATGCTTCTGCTCCATGAGGAATAATTGTTTTCGTTCAGAGTCTGGGCAATAAGAGTGAGACCTGGGTTCTCACCAGGATGTAGGTAGTAGGGGCTGGATGGGTTGTTAGCTTCAGCTGGGTGTAGGTAGCAAGAACTGGGTGGATCGGCTGATTGATCCATGAGAGGGAGATTCCAAGAAACAACCCAAGAAGATACCAAGATTTGAACCAGAGGCAACGGAAGCAGAGTAGGTACTAGACCTGCTCTGATACCATAATAGAACTGGCCCAGCACTGTTGCGTTTGGTATGTGGCCCAACCCATATCAGTTTGCCGCTTACGGGGTTTAGAATAAACCACTGATGCCACGCAAGCAGTATTATGTGCGCGATATGAGAGTGAGAAGAGAGAGAACAGAGCTTCTTGAAGGTTCCGGTAGAGGCAGAAGCAACGATGGCATCCGCGTGGCTGATCGTCGCAGAGACAGCTATGGACGACAGTGTAGAAGGGAAAAGAAACGTGCACAACGTAAGAGGTAAGAAAAATACCTTCTTTTATTATTCTGTGATTACTTTGATAGTTCTACAAAAGCATAATGATCTTCTTTCTGTATGTTGAAAATCATGAAAAAAAAAGACAAAGGGGAGAGCTCTATTTATAGAGCTCTGTCAAACTAACAACTAACCACTAACAGTGAAACCTAGTATAACAGAAAAGGTTACTGTCTTTATGACAGTAACGAATTAGTTTCAATCCTAATATATATAAAAAAAAAGTTTTTTATTATTAAAAATTGTATGAAAAAAAATTGTAATTATAGAATAATATATTCACAAATAGTAATGGTTACAATTATTTACTCATTGCAAGTATTAAAATGAATAAATAAATAAATGAGTAGGATGAGAAGTAGTTTTTTAAATAATTATTATTGAAAACAACGTGATGTCTAATATGGGGATTGTTTTGGTCCTATCAGGAATTAATTGATAATGTGTAAGGATATAAAATTTCTTCCAAACTCATAAAAAGAAACTAATTTTATTATAATTAAACGAGAGTTTGATATCATTTAATTTTACAGGCCTCAATTATTATTTTTTGTTAAATTACCCTCCAATGAAACTTGACTTCATAAATAAAAATAATAATTAAATACGTTGAAATGAATTAGAATGGAAACGTGTATAAAATCAACCAAAAATGATGAGTGTCTGTGTTGTATTAGGGAGAGTAAATTATGAAACAAAGCAAAATTTAAAACCCATCAAAATTAGGTAAGAACAAATGCCAAAACAATAGTTTTATCATTTGCATTGATGCTGTTTAATAGTTTGTTGTGTTTTCTTTTAATCTTACAAGACATGCGATAATGTGATATTTTATGTTAATTTAAAATTTTACTTATTTTATTTTCCTTACAAATTTGTGCGACATTACTAATATTATTGAGTTTATTTTAATAAATAAGTTTCAGTGCATACATATTTAATTTATTTTACCTCTTTAACTACCACCATATATCAGTCAATACTTTATTTTATTTATTTAGTTGTATTTCTCTTAGCCTTCTTCTTGTGTAATTACATTACTTGTTATCCATTATGTAGCAACACAATAGACATGGTATGTGTTTATTTCTTCTAACACTCTATTGCATATTTAAATATCTATCATTAAATAATAAAAGTAAAAATGTAAGTCTTATAAGATTTTCTCATAAAAAATACGCTAATATCAAAATAAAATATTATTTAAACGCATTAATGAGAATGTAGATCTTATTAATTTTTTTTATATTAGATTAAAATTTGCAAAATCAAATCTTAAAAATATGTGATCTAGTCCACAAAAATAAATTGAGATATAGTAGAAGAATTATGCAATGTAGGGATATTCTTATCTATAATATATTATTTAATTATTTTTTTAAAATATAAAGAGACAACTGTCTCCTTCCCCTACTATTACCAAACAACAATATAAGTATTGCATAACCTTTATGATCTTAATGAGTTGTCCAGTTCGAAAAACACAGAAAAAGAGACTTCGAAGTCAATGATACTAATAGCATGGAAATACCTAAAATGGGGAAAAAGAACTATACTTCTACAAATTTTGTTTGTAACTCTTAGCCTTTAAACAAGACAAATAATGCTAGATGGTACACTTTTTTCTTAAATAAGATAATAATCACATGTATTTATTAACTACTCTTACTATAAATTTGAATGCTTTTGGATCGATTGTCTATATTTTTTTCTAAAACTTGTAATAAAAAATTTTCAGTTTATTTAATTTACTTCATATTTTTTCTCTCATAAATATGTTCTATTGGTTAGAAATTCAAAATGAATTAAAATTTTACATTGAATAAAAATAACTACAATGATTAATATATAAGTAAAAAAAACTTATAAATATATTGTTTTAAGGTTTGGAGTTAAAAATGGTATCTTGGTTGTTAAGACAATATCGCCTAAGCAAATCTTGTTTTGAAGTTTAACAAAAGCTTATAATAAAATAAGGTTTATTAAATACTTATTTGTCTGTTGTGTTGTGTTTTATTTTTCTGTGAAGATGGTACAAAGTCTTATTCAAAAGTTCTGCTATTAGAAAGTGGATTTTTAAGCCTAACTCAACCCCACAAAACCGGCTTGTAGGGTGAGGTTTGCACCTCACTTATATATTATAATTTGGCCTTATCTCTAGTCGATGTGGGACTTCCAACATCTGCATCGGATAAAAAGAAAGTTAAGATATGAGAAAATATTATGGGAATATTTCCTTTATGCCTTTTGTCTGACTTTTCTGTACTAGCAACACAATTATGTCAATAAAACACAACATAACATTTGGTATTGTACTAAAAGGTTAAACATCTACGAGAAAGTCAATGCTTTAAAGATTTTTTTTCGATAAATTATATACAAAGAAAATTGCATAAAGAGAAGATAACAAGAATCAAGATTTATTATTGCTTACACTTAGGCTATTTTTTTTTCTCAAGCTTACGTCATCTCAACTTTATCTTTGAAAAAGAAATTTTTATTACAAGTTTTCAAATCTTCTTTGTATTAATTTTATATCTTCTTGAAGAGAGTAAACATTTGTACTTGTATTTCAAAATATATCATTTTGTAGATTCAAAAGTGAATCAAAATACTTAGTTTAAATCAGTGGAATCTAACGATTTAGTCAATTGCACTAGTGTTATACTAATATGATGAAACTAATCTAACTAGTTGGGCTAGTTTGTAAAATTAGGAATGGTAAAACTCATTTGTAATTTTTTGAAAGATTAGTGAAACTCTTTAAGAGTGTTTAAAGGAGAACTGGATAAAGTTCAGTCTGAAATGAACCAATATAAAAATTATGTCTTCCACTTGTTTTAGTTTTAGAAGACTTTTTAACGCTAACAAGATATTTAACCCTTTGTTCACTTGAATGGATTTGGGGGAGAGTGATTGAGTGAATTTGAGAGGATTTGAAGATAAATTTTTTTATTGTTTATTTCAGTGAATTTGGAGGTAAATGAGAGTGAATTTGGAAGCAAAATTTGTGAGAATTAGTGTAGGATTTGATTAATGTGACAGATTAAAAAAATTTAGTTTACCTACTTTCAAATCCACTCAAATAAACAAGAACAAAAATTATTTTCAAATCCTTTCAAATCCATTCAATCACTTTCCTCCAAATCCATTCAAGTGAACAAAGCCTAAATGTTCATACTACTTGCAGATCATTTAACTCTTGTAATATAATACTTATTTGTGAAAAAGTTTTAAACTCTATTCAAACTCTCATTTTTAGAGTTTACTTGTCTTTTATTGATATCGAATTTTGGATGTTTTCTCTAAAAAAAAGATTTTCACATTATTATAAGAGTTGATAGTGTGTTTTTATGCAAAAGGTTCACAACTCATTAATATGAAATCTATCGGTGTCTCTCTTAAAAAAAATCCTCATACTATTTTTATTTTAACTGAGACAATATACAATATGCATGCATTAGTCAAGTACAAGGGGGCGTGAGTATCTTTCAATTAAATTATTTTTTCTCTTTAATTATTTTTTTAAAATTTAATACATTCATTATAATTTTCATGGTTAATTTTTTGCACCTTCTGTTTTTCTCAAAGCATGTATATGAAAAACAAAGACACAGGTTGCATACATCTATCAGTGTAAATTGGGTGGAAAAGGTGAGAAGAAGTAAAATTTAAATGTAAATAGATAGAGGGATGAATAGGGCTTGATAAGCTAAATGCGTGGAAGTAAGGGCGAACCACCCCTTAAAGTTTTTCCAGAAGATCATATGCATATCCAACGATGTGTCAGAATCAAAACCACGACGTGAATAATATCGTCAACAACCACCCCATATTATTTTGCTCAGCTTCAATTAGTGAAACGGTGAATTTAATACACCTTAGTTAAAATATTCTACTCCCAGTCAAACGAGGAAGACCATTAATAATGGGATTCTTAAACTTAAAAATGCCTTCTTGTTTAATTTTATTGATAGTAAACAATAGGCAATTAACTGGTAAGGCTTTCAATAAAAAAAAATAGTAATGGATAAAACTTATAAATAGTTTGCATTAATCTCATGATAATGAAAAAAAAAGGTTTGACTCAATCTTCTGGACAAAGTAACTGGTATTTCAGTTTTGTTTGTTTGTCTGTTTGAATCTTTAATTTAAATTTTAAAAGAAAGTTTGGGCCACATATGCCAAAAGAAAAGGGAAAAAATGACACAACTTCTTACAGCGTGCAATGAAAAAGAAGATGGTTACCGTTAAAGGGTGATTGGTTCATGATGACGAAAGGCCAAAGTTTGACCTCGTTGACTGAATCAAGGCCTCCCATGAAGCGTGGAATTCACGCTCTTCCATATTCTATTTGTCATTCAACGAATACGTATTACTGATATAAATTACCAATAATTAAGGAAAAGTCTGAGACAGAATAATCAAAATTTTGAAATATAAAAAAGGTTTTTAAAAAGTTTGGGGTTGAGAACGGTAAGAAACCACATATTCAAGATTCAACCAACCAATAATTATATGTCCACAAACCAAGATATGTCGTTAGCAAAACATCAGATTACGTTAGATACATAGTAATAATAATGGTAAATACCACACAACATTATTTTACTTTAAGCTCTAGTATTTTCTTTTCGTAATCATTTCTGTCAAGACCAAATACATACATACATATATATTCTGTTTCCTCTTTTAGATCAATCTCACTCAAACCACTTGTAAACTCTGAATTTATTTTCGAAGTTTTTACTTTCATTTTATATGACACCTAAAGAGAGAAACATCCATTCATAACAAATTGTTGACATGTGTAATACTTATATTTAAAAAGTGCATTTTGCATGAAAGTTTATTGATAATTAATAATGTTTGTAGAGTTTGAACAGTAGTGTATCAAAATTACAACAATTCACTAATTATGCATAAAACGAAATTAAATATGGCATATTCAAAACGATGTCATATTTTTCATTCCGTCTGTTTTGTTATTTGTCTTAGCCCGTCACTACAATATTCTTTTGAGGTACAATTTGGACTTTTTAATTTTTTATTTGTGACCTTGATATTCTTTTAGGATTTTATCTTCAATTTGTTTTTTCTTGTAGTTGAATCCAACTTTAACCTAACTATTCATTTGATATACACAAAAAATATATATTTATTGATCAAAATGCAGATATTAAAAAAAATTAAGAACTAAAATTGTCAAAAAAATAACATCAATGACAAAGTGAATCGGAGGTACAATAATTAACTTATTTTCAAGGAATTATCCCTATAATTAAAAAGTGTACATATATATAAAAACAAACAAAAGATAATCTAGATAGAATAAGATGTTGTATGAATGATGGAGTGTTCGAGTCCAGCTCGAACCTTTCCTTATCTGTCATACTACCAGAGTTGTTTCTCCATCCTTTTCTTCAACCTATCTAAGTTTCACAATTCAATTTGTCCCTACTCTCATTTTTAAAGTATATTTTATATCTAATTATTTTCATCACACTGTTGATTTTCCCTTTTTCGTTTCTCCAAATGTGATTTACGACCCAATTAAATATTTAAAAGTTTAATTGGTTTCTATTAATTATACGAAAAAGAAGTATACCAATATTAATTTATTTACAGAAAGATATAATTTTGAGAAAATACTAGGTGAGTAGTTTGAGAAGGTAGTTTAAAGTGGAGTGTTTTGTGGTGTGAAGGATAAGATGTTTTTTTCTAAGTAATTTGACTCCTTCCTTTTTGCGTCTCTAATTCTCTCTCCTCCTTTTTCTGCTCGAAATATAATACAATCTAGCAGCATTTCGATTGAATTGGGCAGAAGTTCCACTCTTCACACAGACATACACACACTCAAACGACAACGAATGCTTTCTCTCTCCTCTTTCACTTTCTCACTCAACCTCACTCTCTCTGTTTTCTAAGAAGACAAACCAAGCCATCTTAATCCTCAATCAGATCTCCCTTTTTCAGTTCACTCTCTGCAGCACCAACCATACTCTCTCCTTCTCTCACACACCCACGAATGCTGGTGCCAAACAAAGCAACCCAAACCAATACGCCGTCGTATGCAACACCCAAATGAGGTGCAAGAAACATACCTTAGACCTTAGCAGCACCGTCGGGGTCTGCGCCTCCTGTCTCAGGGAACGCCTCATAGCCCTCGTTGCCGCACAGGCCCAGGCCCAGCTCCTTCATCCTCAGGCCCAATTAACGCGAGTCATCTCACGCGCCTCCGACGATTGTTCCAGAACCTCAGACCCCAACCCTCCCCCACCCTTAATTTTCCCTCGCTCCGTCTCGCCCTACGTCTCTCGCCGGAAGTCCGACTACGCCGCCGCCTGGCAGGGCTGCGACGACCGCCGCGAGCGTCTCTTCTACAGCACTCCGCAGCTCGGTCCCACCTTCTGCGGCGGTGATTCCGCGTACCACGGCGACTCGCGGTCGTTCAAGAAACGCCTGAACAAGTTCCGCATATTCGCGAGGTTCTTCCGGTCCAGATCGGATAAGTTTCAATCCGATCCGTCGTGCGAGAAATCCTCGTACGCGTCGCCGTCATGGTTCTCCTCGCTTTTCCCTGCTCGCCGGAGGAACAAGGATCGGACCGGCGCGCCGGAGGAGTATTCATCGGCCGCGCGTCGGCGGTTTCGCCCGTCGGATCGCGGAATGTCGCCCGTGAGGACCGAGGATTTCGGCGACGAGTGCGATCAGTCGCCGTCTGGAAGCGGATACATCTCGGAGGCTTCGCCGTGGTGGCGGAGGACTCCGACGGTCGCGCCTTCGGCTCGACGATCGCGGTTTGGACACACAAAGAGCGCGTCCGGTTCTGGTATGGCGCTTTGCCTGAGTCCTCTGGTTCGGGCGAGTCCAAACCGGAGGTGGAACCACAAGGGATTGCCGCCGGAGATGGCCGCGGCGGCAGACGCCAGGGCCGCAGCAGCGAAGCCTCACCTCTCCGCCGCGGCGTCGTTTTGCGCAAACCGTTCCAGGAAGCTCGCAGATTTTGGACGAGTCAACCACAATCGTTGATTTTTACCTTTTCGTGACCCGACCCGTGATTCTCATTGTCATTCTATTCGTTTTGCGGTATTGTGCACATTCTTCGTTTTCCTTTCAGCATAAAGAAAAAAAAAAAACAGATATTTTTTTTTTCTAATTCTCCTTGTACACAAATTGTTCACTACATGAAACACAAGTCTAGTTCGATTTTTGTTAAGAAAAAATTACAATACATTTCACATTGGTGTGTTTTTTTTCAATTATATTGACTTCAATGTTGATGGAGAAATCCAAATCAATTTACACTTAGATCATTTATCACCCACTCAACATTGTAATTAATGTATTTGAATAGGTTTATGTGAAAAATATATTTATTACATCTTTATTAAATGTTCATTTATATGCTTACCAAAAAGTAAAGTTGTGATGGTAAATTGTGGGTGTGAAAGAGATTGTTATATTGAGCATTTGATTGTATTTTGATTAATTGTTTCCGAAAAAGTTATATAAAATTAAAAAAAAAATGGAACGTTGACATTTTCGATGAATAAAGACATTGAAAAAGTCAATAAAAAAATAATTTAAGGAGGAATGTAAATGAAAAGATAAGATTTGGAGGAATTAAGAAAAGGCAGTAATTAGAAGAAGAAAAGAGAGATAGTAGTGGTGTGGGCACTTGAATCTGAAATGAAAGTTGGTGTTTGTGGTGATGAATTGGAACACACAAAGAGAGTTTGGTAGGGTCCATCCCATTTAACCACTTTCTGCCCCCCTTCTTTATTTCTTCTTTAATTCCTTCTCTACCCTTTTAAATGCTCTCTTCTTCTTCTACCCCCTTTTCTACTTCTTATAAACCATTCACACTGCATTTTCCACCCCTAACAACACCCTTCCTTTCATTTTTCTTTTATTTAAGCTTATATATCTTTGTAATTTCTAAATTTTTATATGATTTTTAAATTTATTGTTTTTTCTAAATATAATTATTTTTATCTTAAATCTTAAAAGTTATGGATATATTCCTTTAAATTTAAAAATATTAAATTATTTTTACGCGTTAAATAACATTTTGGACTAATATTTGAGTTATAATGTATCAAACGGTATAAATAATTAAATTCTGAAACACCATTCGATAAATAAATTAACTCAACTATAACTACAATCATAATCATCAACATACAATTCTTTAAACATTTAAGATCCAAGTATTTTAATAATAATGTATGATTTTTCTAGATAATGTTTCAGCTATAAGTTTTAGGTGGCCTTGTTTTTGCTTAACAATATAAGAAAATTGTCATAAAGTCTACTATTAGAAGATTCATTCTCTTTATATTTGATAGTGTTAGAAGCAACTCTACTTTTAAATTTCTCCTTATCCTTTCATGGAGTGGATAATTTTTCGAGTATATAATATTATTCTTTCTTCTCCCCATTGTTGTCATTATTTCTTAATGAACAATTCTTTCATAAACAACAAAACAAAATGAGTTAGTACTTCTTTTCAATGACAAATCAAGATACTTGTTTTTTTTTCTTCTTTTTCTATCTTTTTGTTCTCTTCTTTGTCTTTCTTTCTTTTCTTTGTCTTTCCTTTTTCTTATTTCTTTTGTTTCCTTTTATATAAATGTTTTCTTATCTTGTGCTTTCTTTAGCTTCTCCTCTTGTCTTTTTTCAAGACACCTAATTTTTGTAATGTTTTTCTTTTTTCTTTTTCAAATATAGCATATAATTCTTGAGGTCTTCATTGGTCATGAAAGTTGCATTCCAATTAAGACATTAATGAGTTTCGTGACAATAGCCTTCACATTTAGTGGAATTTAGAAAACTTATTTTCTTTCTTGGCAACAATTTTCTATCGTGCTTGTGTTTCCTTCTAAAATTAGCAACATTGTCATTCAACTTTTCAATTTTGGACACTAAGAAATTCATATCCTGTAACAAGACCTCCTTGTAAACATTGTGTGTATCTCTTAGTGTCATTCTCTTGGTACTTTCAAATTCTTTAACCAAATGATCCCGATGATGAGTAGAATAGGTTAAACCATATATTAAACCATTTTTAGAATTTGTGAAAACATGTTGCATTGTTCAATATTGTTAATTCCTATCAGAAAAGTTAGTAACACCAAATAACAAAATATATTCAGGTCATCACTACTTTTTACGTATTTCACTCAAATATCACTTGTGTATTACATTTATAGGTTCTTTCTCATACATACTCTCCTTCTTTATCACTTAAATTTTCTTTTATCATTGGACAAGTAACTTTGTTAGATTAAAAAAAATGAACATTTGGTATACAAATGTTAAGAAATATAAAAATTAAGTCAAAAAACCAAATAAAACAAAACTCTAATTTTTTTAAAACTCAAAAATAATAAAAGTATAACTAAATAAGACTATAAAAAAAACAGTTAATTGGACAACACAATTAAAAGACTTAATTAAAAATCAACATAAATCAAACAATTCACAAGGAATAGTTTAGAAATTAAAAACAGTTAACTCTCTTTTATTTATCAAAACTTATTATTATTATTATTATTATTATCAATTTTAGTTTATTAAAATAAAAAAGTCACTACTCTGGATTATATTATATATTCTCACATATTTAATGATTTATACGTATATAATTGACTTGAGTTATAATTCTATATTTCACACATTACATCATTCCAGATTGCATTATGATTACAATTTACTTTTTTTCAAAAGTGATGATGGTATTAAGGGTTCCAATTTTATGACTAAAGTTCATTTATTAATTAGACCTTAATTATTAGCGAATACACAAAACAAATTAATCGCTTAAGTGAGATTATTTTAACAAATAATAATAATATATTTTAAATAGTGACTAATATATTTGTAAGACGAGGTTTCATAAAGTTTTAAAAACATGAGTTTATCTTATTGTAATAATAAGAAATTTTTATGGTGTAAAGTTCAATAGGTATCAATTATAATTGTTTTGACCAGATCAAAGACTAAAATAAATAAATTTATAAAATTTATCGTATAAAAAGACTTGGTAAAAAATATTATCTATAACTAAATAATGTTTTTTTATTGCCTAATTATACATAATTCATAATTGTTTTCAGGTTTTGCTTTATTCAACTAAAAAATAAGTCAAACTTGATTATTTTTAACAAATCCAACTCGGCCAGCTTTTTATCCTAAAAGTACTAATTTATTTCTGGAATCAGTCCACTGGAATCTTCTATTCATTTTAAGAAATAAGAATTATCTATTACTTTTTTAGAATATTTTTTGTTTATTCTTTCAATATTTTTTTGTTACTAAGAACTATACTAAAAAGTTCTTTCAATTTTTTAGAGTATTGATTTTATGTCAAAAAATAAAAAGTATATATATATATATGTCGTAATTTTTTTTATTACGACCCAAACGTAAGATTTTATACTTTTAGTTTTTTTTTTATAAAACTAAAATTAAAACAAACTCAGTTTAATCGCTATTATAATTTCTATTCATTTCCATTCATAAAATATTAAGTATTTTAAAAAAATTTATATATTCAGGTAAAGCTAAAAATATGAACTAAGATAGCGAAACTGTTTAAAATTTTAAACAATGCATAATTAATCACATAAAACTCTAAAATATATTGATTTAAAGAAGACAATCTTAAAATCTAAGAGAAGTAAAATGAATGAAATATATAAATATTTTATACATTTTTATAATTTATTAAACAAATTTTAGTAAAATAGTCGGTTTTAACAGTGTAAAGTAATTTAGCAGTGTCTCTTATTTTAATGTTGTGGTTGGTCAAATTCAACTACTTATTCTCATTCTCTATAAAAGTAAATGAAAACAACTTCTTACTTTTTAAACCAACAAATTGCATAATTCACTCAACTCAATGAAAACAATGTAAAAATATTGTTTACTTATGTAAACTTTTGAATAAAATATATTATGTATTTTTTCTTAAAATAAAATTTACATGCATGCAATTCTTTTGAATTTTGAATAAACGTGTTAACGTTTTAAAGAAAAGTAACATATATAAAACCTTTTCGACATGATATTTTTATAGTTATTATTTTCTTTTTAAAATATAAACTTATGAGAAACGATAAATAATATTTTTCCTTCAAAATTAATTTTGACTTTTTTTTTTCACCAAAATAACACATTTTTTATTTATCAAATGAGCAATTTTTAATTAAAAAATTTATAAATATGAACAAGTCATGACAAAATTACATAATTTTATTATGAAAAAAAATATAAAGTGTCACATTTTTAGTTTATAATATTTTAAATTAAAATAGTATCATTGACTTCTACCAAATCTAAACTAAATTTGTATTACTTTGACATTTAGTTTAAAATATATTGAATTAAAGTCATATCTTAAATATCTTGTGTATTTAAATCGTGTATCTTACATAACTTTTTCGTGATAAATTTATATCAAAATAATATCACTTAACTAATTGTATTCGCATTTTTTTAAATGATCCATTTTGACAAAGTAAAAAATAAAATAACACTGATTTATTAAAAAAAATTAATTTCACATATTCATATGATACAAACATCAATATCATAACTTGTGCAAATTGAAGAAAAAGAAAAACACGGTGAGCTGAGCAGATGAAAATGAAAAGAAAATTATACTTTATATATTTTTCGCTGCAGCACCATGTTTAACGTGTGAAATTAAATGTAAAAAAATAGTAAAAATAGTTTTTACAAAATTTAGATCATAATTAGATATATTTTACACAAATTAACATTTTACACAAATTTAGATCATAATTAGATATATTTTACAAAATTCCCTGAAACTTCTAGATTTGAATATCTCATTAAAAAAAAGACAGTTTAAAAGAAAGAAGT
Organism: Vigna umbellata; assembly: GCF_029865625.1. Taxonomy (NCBI): domain Eukaryota; kingdom Viridiplantae; phylum Streptophyta; class Magnoliopsida; order Fabales; family Fabaceae; genus Vigna; species Vigna umbellata. The sequence continues at coordinate 8,477,199 of NC_142168.1, forward strand.
TTCTTATACCAAGGGTATACGTTAACCTGGTTGATAGTAACAACAAAAATCTTATATGAAAGAATACTTAATGATAATGAGCTCATTTGAAAGAAAAAATTATGATTATCCGTGGTATGCAGTGCAAAAAAATGTTATTTGATGCAATAATCATGATATAATTATATTTTATGACAATAGGCTAATATTAGAAAGTGTCACATCAATATAATTATAAGGTTGTGATATTAATGAGAGAAGTCAGAAAAATAATGGTCAATGTTGAGAATGGAGACTTTAACACTTAAAAAATTATACGTAATGATGGGAATGTGTATTAAGCATTCAAAATTTCATTTGTTGTCAACATGTGACAACTAAGCCTACCACAAATGTGCATTAAAGATTGGACCTAATTTTTTTTTTTTTCGATTTCGACAGCTCATTCATCCTAATTCATAAATATATAACCTCATGCAATTGCATACTCATGGGTTCATTCACGGATAAAAAATTATTTCTTTTACCACCTCCCTATTTTCTTTTTACACCTCTATGGTGTTGAAAAGACTAAAATATTTCTTTCTACACCCCATAGTAACTGTAAACAGAATAAAATATCCTCTCTTACTGCATCATACTACTGTTTTCATCATGGTCGCTGTAGAGAAAAAAGAAGAGGGATAAACCTATAGAGAAAGAAAAACAGAGAACACATTGTTAAAAAAACTCACTGCAAAATACATTTCATGTGCTCCGTAAAACCTTACTCTAGAGTATTGGTTTAAGAAATCTTGTTCCAAAAGAGATTATAGATATTGTAGAAATCCTGTTCAAGTTCTAAAAAAGCTTATTCCTTAATGCATTCCAAACATCTTGTTCTGAAAATATGTTCTTTAGAACTTCTTTATGTGATTTTGTTTTATGTATATAGGAAAAAATGGGGTGGGATTCACGTATATGGGCAAAAAAAAAAACTAAATTAGGCATTTAGGCAAGTCGTGGGGGACCATACGACTTCCTATGAGAAAGTCGTGCACCCCCAAGACGTTTTTAGGTTTTGGTAATCGATTATCAAGCATTGTAATAAATTATATAATGCTAAAGTTGTGCAGGAGAGCACAAATTCACCTGTAATCGATTACACCTCTTCTGTAATCGATTACACAAAGTGTAAATGGACACAAACTCTCTTATAATTGCTTGTCAAAGTTGTGTAATAGCAAAAATGACTTTGTTAATCGATTACCAGATTGTTTGAATGTTCAAACAATAAACTTTTTTGGGTTGTTGAGTATGTAGGTTGTTTATGGTTCTTAATTACATTCAAAAACTTATTCACCATATTAATTAATTACTATCAATTATAATTAGAAACATAGTTAATATTAGGGTTAAATATGTTTTTAGTCCCTAAACTATTGGCCGTTTCTGGTTTTAGTTCCTCTTTTATTTTCGAAACTCTGGTTTTAGTCCTCGAAAACTAACGCCGTTAAATATGTGCTGATGTGTCTAACGTCTCTGTCCACATGTCAGCAAAAAAGCAATTACATGTGGACAGAGACGTTAGACACATCAGCACATTTTTAACGGCGTTAGTTTTCGAGGACTAAAACCAAAGTTTCGAAAAGAATGAAGACCAAATTGTACCTTATTTTGAAAGATGAACTAAAACCAGAAACGACCAATAGTTTAAGGACTAAAAACATATTTAACCCTTAATATTATAAGTTATAATTAGAAACATAATTAATACTATCAAATATATTTATTTCATTATATTTAAAAACATATAATTAAGAATAATTTTAATAATTTTTTTTAATAATTATTGTGTATAATTAATTAATTGATAAAATTAGAAAATAAATATAATTTAATTAGAAATATAATTAATACAATCAAATATATTTAAAACATATAATCAAGAATAATTTGAATAACATAATTTTAATAATTATTGTGTATAATTAATTAATTGAAAAAATTAGAAAACAAATATAATTTAATTAGAAACATAATTAATACTATCAAATATATTTATTTCATTATATTTAAAAACATATAATAAAAAACAACAAGATACGTATTGTAGATATGTTTCTCAATGTAATCAAGAACCATAAACCATATATATATGGCGACTAAAAAAACTCATTGTTTCAACATTCAAACCCTCTAATAATCGATTACCAGAGTCATTTAAACTTTCGATAATCAATTACAGGTGAACTTGTGCCTCCCTGCACGATTTTAGCATTGTAATCGATTACAATACTAAAATTGTGTAATAATTATAATTTATAATATTTGATAGTATTAATTATGTTTCTAATTATAACTCATAATATTAATTATGTTTCTAATTATAATTGATAGTAATTAATTGATATAGTAAATAGGTTTCTCAATGTAATAAAGAACCATAAACAATTTGTAATTTATTACAAAGCCTAATAATCGATTATCAAAGCCTAAAAACGTTTTTGGAGATGTATGACTTCATCTCTGACTATTATGTTAGGATGAAGTCGATGAGAGATAACACGACTTCTTCATAAGAAGTCGTTTGAACGCCACAACTTGCCTAAATACATAATTTAAATTTCTTTTGCTCATATACGTAAATTCCACCCCTTTTTTTCCCTATATACGAAAAAAGAAACCTCTTTGTAGACATCATGCTCCAAAAAGGACAGAAAGCGTGTTCTAATTTTTTGTTTTTTGGAAAAGGCAAGTAATCTTGAAGTGCTTTTTACAGAAGTAAAACGGTAATTTTAAAAAGTAGGGTGGTGGATCAAGAAATTATAGGGGGTGCAGGAAGAAAAATGCCTCTAAGTTTTTAACCATATTTTTCCTATAAAGTGGCTTGAAATTTGCTTAAATGGGCCAGTGGAATTAATAGCTCTGTGATACTGAAAAGGGTGTTGCTCCCTCCACCACCACCCATTGCTCCTTCCACCACCTCATTCCTATTTTACCCCTCATTTCACCTCTTTATTCCTATTTTATCCTTAGTAAAATTTTATTTTTAGGATTCATATTTTATAATCCTTTACATGAATGCATGACGGCAAACACATTCTTCTTCCTCTCTTTCAATTTATCCTCTCATTATTTCATTGTGATATTCTTTGTCTTGAACGTTTCATTTCTTCAGGAATTGATCCATCAATGTCAAAGGTCGGTGGGGCTGGTGAAGGTGCAGTGCAGAGCAACTTTATCGTCCAGATACGTAATAAACCCTAAAATAAACCTTAAAATAAACATGAAAATCTTAAACGAATGCGGATGTCAACATCCTTTTAAGCTAAAACGGATATCGACATCCATTTTGCCTTAAACAGATGTTGACATCCATTTTGCCTTAAACGGATGTTGACATCCATTTTGCCTTAAACGGATGTTGACATCCGCTAACGGATGTTGACATCCGCTAACGGATGTGAACATCCGTTTAACGTTTTCATGATTATTTTAAGTTTTTCTTTATTAGTTTATTATTTTGTTATATTAATCCAACCCAATTACGCAGTTTCGTCCTACCGCGTCTCCTTAAATACGACCACCCTGCGTTTCTTCCCTTTCTCCCTCCTTCCTTTCTCCCTCCCAAGTTTCAGACCAAGCTTTCTGATCTTACCTCTTCCGATTCTCTGTTGGGAAATGCATTCCCCGCGTTTGACTATGATTTCACGCCGTGGGATGGGCTAGATTTTTTGCTTTCAACCCTACTAGCCTCAACCTCGTCACCTCCGGTTCCGCTTCGGACGACCCCCAAACAACGCCTGTCGACCAAAATCCGCCCTCGAACCAGTCTGACTGGGTTGTGTCCCTCATGGAGGAGCAAAAACGCATGAGAATGATATCGAACATGGATTGGGCACGAAGGTCACACATGCGTAAACAGAGACACCTAGAGAACTTACAAAACCAGATGAACCTGTTTTGGGTTGAAAACCGGGAACTGAAAAACGGGTTTCAGTTTCTCCTTCACCATTGTAACCGTCTACGAACCGAAAACAAGTGGCTTCGGTCCAAACAAACCATGCTCCGCCAAAAACTGGCCGACATAAATCAAATTTTCCTCTTCCGACAATTGCAACCATTTTCCACTGCAAGACTGTGCAATATTGCCATGGCAGAATAAACCTCTGATCAGCATTAACCACATAAACTACTTATCACAATTTGGCGTTTTTTAAGTAACTAAAAACAGTAACTTGTCTTAATTTATTTTCTGTGTAAAATATTTAGAGTAGCTAAAGGTGAAGTAGGGTAGGTGAGAGTGTGGTGAGAATGTGGAATGAAAGGAACTGAGACTGGGAGAGTTAGGGGTGCGCTGCGGAAAGAGAGAAGGAGAGTTGGAAATGGTAGAAATTTAGGATTTATAGTAATTAAAATAAGGTTAAAAGGTAAAAAAAGGGTTTTTTTGTAATTAAAAAATATTTGCAGAAGTTTGAGGAGGTGGTGAAGAAGGTTGGGGAGGTGGAGGGAGCAACACCCTACTGAAAATCATAAAAAATATGAATAGTAAGTGTTCTAATCGTAAGTCTCTCGAATCACCGTACATATAAAATATCATCTGCATTATAATTTTGTCTGTCATATTTTTGTCTTTAAAATATACGTTGGAAAGAGAAAAAAAATATTTAACTTGTTTTAGACATCAACTCCTAATCTCGATATAAAATTAGGATATAAAATTACTAAATGTGGTATGAACAATACAAAAATTATATTAGGATTAAGAACTATTTTCGGTTAACAAATATTTATTTCGTGTAAGTTAATTTTCTTATTTGAAAATTCTCACTAAATTTTGAACAGCTACCAGAGAAAAGTTGTTCTATTATCATCTATCAGTATGATATGATTGCTATATTACTAAAAGGAGATTTGATTCATAAACAGAAGCTTGTGGTTGTTACAGTAAAGGAGAACTCATAAGTATATAGCAATTCAATTGGATATGATAGGATTAAGAAGTTGGACACTGACAGAGATTACAATTAATCAATAATTAGAAAAAAGCAAACAAAACTTATATCCAATTTGAAATAATCTATAGAATAACCAATAATTATTTTCAACTTATCACAGTTCACAAAGCCATCAAAAAAATATTTGGAATAAGAAGATCAGAGACTTCCAACCAGTGCTCAGACCTATAATATTTCATTTCCTAAATGAGAGAACAATAATCTATAGAATAACCAATAAACCTCCTTAACTGTACTATCTCACTCTTTCAGTGAGAATAAGGAGAAATGAAATCTAAGCTGGCAAACGCTATACTGAAGGAATCAAAGCATAAAAAGAAAAAAAAATATGTACTATAGCAAAGATATGGCCAAATTCAATGTTTTCAACAAGCAGAATCATGCTGAGACCTAGGCACAGCTTGTGCACGTCTTGTCTTTGCATCATCAAGATAGTTCTGATAGATGTAAGAGGCAAAACCCCATAGAGCCAAAAGCATAGAAATTATCTTCACCCCATTCATCTTATCATGAAAAACTATAACTGCAGCAATAGGAGTAACAGCTAAAGAGACAGTGCTGATAACATTGGAGTAGAGAGAAGATACTAGGAAGATCAAGCCAACAACACCAACAGAGCATACCTGCCAGGCTATTGCTGTCCAAACCAAAGTCATTACATAAGCAACCTGTCCTTTCCCAAAACTCTCCATTTCTCCATGCATAGTACGCCATTCCCCACTTGCAAATAGGCCTATGACAGCAGCACCAGTGGCAACAAGAGAAGTGTAGATTTGCATTTCCAAAACAACAGAAAAAGTTTCCTTCTTCAGAACTTTCTCAAATGTCAGTTGCATGAGGGAAAGCAAAAGAGAGTACATTGCAGAAGCTCCAAGGGTACATAGGAAACCAATAAGGTACTTTCCCTGGGAAAGACCTGATGGTTCCTGTGAGTCTTCGTTAATAGCAAGGAGAGAAGCAGAGAAAGTGAGAACCACTGTAGAGTTTATAATCAAAGCTGTGAACTTTTGAGCATTGATAAAATATGAGAAAACTGCATTAAAGGCTAATTGTGATGCACAAATCAGCGAGTATGTAGAAGCCGAGAGGTACAACAGGCCAGTGGAGTACAGCATATTATCGGCAGCAATTAAGACTCCTAGACAAAAATATATCAAAACAATAACTTTGATGGAAGGTGAAACAGAAGTTGAAGCCTCTGCAGGTGAAGGAATTATATATAATGGAATGAACAAGAGTGGGAAGCCAGCAGTTTGAACTAGAGTAGCCATCCATTTACTATTTCCACCCTGATCATAATAAAATCTTCCAAGGATAACAGCAGCAGATTGGCCTATGATAAGAAAGCCTATACTGAGTGCCACAAGAAACCACCATTGCCATCGCTTATATTTATTAAATGCTAATTCAGACATTGTTCCAGGTGCAATCATCGGTTCTTCATTGTCTGTAATTTGATGCATCATTGAAGTTAGTTTTTTTTAAGTACTTCAAAAGAACCTCTATAACATAAAATGAAAAAAGACAATCCCATTTAAACTCAATACACCAGTAGAGCACTCTGCACACAAGTTAGTAGTTGAATATGGGTATATCAATGTCCATTCCCATCGAAGAATGATTTTATATCAATGTCCATATGTATATAAATAATGTAACTGGTTCAATCCACATATACACATTCATACTCTACTTTATTTTGATCACAGAACCATTTTATCAAGACACCTCATTTCAGTATGCAATATTCAGTTGGAAAACATTTGTTTCATCTAACATACTATGCTCAGATTAATTAGACAATCTATTTTCAAATTTCAAATCGATAATTTCCTAGCATTACATCCAAGATTTGGTTCCCGGAATATCCCACTGCAGAGTTCGACTAAATTCAAAATGCAATGATACTCACATGTCAATTTAAACATACAATATGCAGCTTTAGCTGATGTAGGATTATCTACTAACCAGAATACTCTTAATACTGTTATCAAACCAATCAGAACGCATCCTTGACATATATCAGTGTGGCAAACTCATACATGTGTCACATCCGGCTAATCCAGTTACAAAACAAAGTAAACAATGATTCAGTGCATAAACTCTTCAAAATGTATCATTCTATTCACAGTAAACACGCATAGTTCATACTTTGCTTATTACAGATTCTTCAGGCACTCAATTCATCCCCACAACACATTCTAACATTTCATTCATACAATAGAGCGTATCCCTAATACTTCCCTTTTCAGACTTTTGCAAGTTACTACTACAACTCAAAAACATCACCAATACACATATACTCAGCAGAACACGTACATTCATACAACCATTCTCACAAATATAGCATACTATTCTAATTTTCAACTTTCAATGTCATCACCATATTTCAAACAGTCCAAGACATTATCAAACAAAACATATATAATCATATCAAACACGACGAATGTGCACTTAGATTTGCAATCCATTAAAAATACATGCACCTCTTGCATAAACTTAGCATTCCCCAAAACATAGCATTACACTAACCAGCCAACAACCTTATTTTCGAGCAATCCCCTGTCTTAGAATTCTATATCGTGGCAGCAGAAAGTATATCATCAAACTTCTCATTTAAAACTATAACACAGCTTAAAATATCAAACATGTACCATTATTCAGGACATAACAATGCATAATACAACACTCAAATCAAAAGACTCGAGACAGAGAAAATTAACATACATAATAGAAATCCCAATTCCATGACAACCAGATTATTACATCACAACAGCACAATCTAAATACAATAACGGAAAAAAGAAAAAAACTGCATACCCTTTGACCTTGAAGACTAAATGAAGAAAAAACATGAAACCGATAGCCAGGAAGATTATGATTGAAGCAAAACCCACATATTATTTTCTATAAAGTATGAGACTTTGAATCGAAAAAGGAGAAAGAGGTACCCGTCATGTTGTTGAGAAGCAACGAAGAAGGTTGTGGGCGACGAGGGAAGAGGTTAAGAGAGAGAAAGGTTTAGATATTAGAAGAGGATGAAAGGGAACATGGGTACCATGAATGAGTGAACATGGGAGAGTAAGTTGTCATTAAATGAATCGAATAAGATTCAAAGGTTTGGGTGTGGAATGACAATTCTCAATCGCACGTTACAGTGGAAGCTATGAAGACCAGGTTAAGAGCTGTTTGGAGAATGATAATAGAATCACCATACCAGAAAACCCTGTTTTAAACAGATTAAGATCCTCCTTGATTAGGTTAAAATAAAAATCATCCTAATCTACTTAGATCATTGATGTTTACTTTATATAGTAAGATAAAAATAATTTTTAAGAATGAATAAGTGTCATTTAATGTGAAATTATATTTACAAGAAGCAGTTTAATGTATATATATAATATACAATATAGAGTTAACTCTGACTTTTTGACTTTTGAGAAATATTTATTTTTAAGTAAGATGCAATTAAAATAAAATATTGAAAATATCTATAGGCAAAAAAAAATTAGATGCAATTGGATTACTCGTTTTAACATCAATCTTATATTGTTAACTGATAATTTTAAAACAAAAACTAATAATATTTATTATATTGGTTTAAATATTATGTTAGTTGTGATGCAATTTGGTTATTTCTCTTAATATAATATTAACTATGTTTTATGAAATATAAATTTTTATTTATTAAAATTTGAAAATAATTTTATATTTAATTATAATTTTCAATTTTGAAAATTTATTTTATGTTAAATTATTTTAAGGATTCTAAAATATAATAAAATATGTATTTCAAATTTATAATATAATAAATAATTAATATAAACAACACCATTTTCTTCTCTCTTTTTCCCTCGAGTATTTCTTTTTCAATACTTCAAATTCATTCCAAAAACAAAACAAAGGATAAATAAATATTTTCCTGCAGCTTAAAATATTCTTAATATTTTAAACAGTCTCTCAATTATAATTAACTCGGACTTAATTTTTTTTTTAGTTTTTTTTTCTGTATAAATTTAGAAAATTTCAAAATAACCTATTATTTAGTGATCAAGTAGATATTTATATCTAATAACATGTTATATGCTATTTTTAAAGCGGTTGGCTTACATCATATCACTAAAGTGTAGCCAAAACCAGTTTTCTTTTAAATAAGTTTAAAGATTAAACTTAAAATTCAATGTATTTATATTGAAAAAAATAAAAGCTTTTACAGAACTGGTCAAGGCCATCTTCTAACATAAATTAAATTATTTATATGTCTTGCAAATAAGTATTATAACAAAAATTAAGGGACGAAACAGATAACTTTTTAATGTTAGATTAACTGTTTCATTTTTAACTGTATAAAGTATAACTTTTTACAAGCATCATGAAGTGCAATTATTGAAAGAAGTTCATATCATACAAAATATCATAATTAGAAAGAGGACCCAAATTATAATCAGGTTTTGTTGTAATATTATGCAAAGAGAAATAGTAAAGTAATATATTTTTACATTTATTTAACACCTAATATAAAAATAAAATATGTTGTATATTTTTTAAATAATATGTAATAAATATAAAATTTTTTTATGTTTCAAAATATTAATTTTTTTTAATGAATTTTAAGTGAGAAGAGGTGGTGCAGGGTTTAGTTATTTACATTTGCTCTAAAATACACCAAAGCTATTGGTAGAGTCACTTCACTTGTTTGTAAAAGAAAGGAGAGAGAGAGAAATGGCAGTGAGGGCCGCCGTACTCCGCCACATTCGTGTGCCACTCCAAGCCGTTCCAAGACTTCAGCCATGGCGCGCCATGTCATCACACGGCGACGACCATCTCTCCAAAGAGGAGGTCATCCAAAGAGTCCTCGCCGTCGTCAAAGATTTCCCCAAAGTCGATCCTTCCAAGGTTTCCCTCTTCCTTTTCCTTCCCTACTTTCATTTCTTCCATCCTTTTCTGTATTCTTATTGTCAAATAAGAAATATGAGAAAAGGGTACTCTGAATTGTGATCTGCTGATTTCACCAAATGGGTTGTCCGATTGTTTGGGAAACGGGGAATGAATGTCGCTGGCCTTTTTTATATTTTGGCAAAAGGGTTTTCCCACACTTGGAAATTTAGCTCAATTGGAATCTGGGTGGTGTTTGGGTTCTTAATTGCCTTCAAAAATTGTCAATGGGAATTCTGATTGATTTAGCTATAAGGGTCTTTCATCTTCCTGGAATATGACATTTTTTTACCTGTAACTATCCGGGTGGTGTTTACATTCTGTTGCCTTGGTTAATTCGAAAATGAAAAATTGTCATTCCGTTGATTTAACCAATTGATGTTCCCCGAATTTAGCTCAGTTATAAATAACCTTGGTTGTGATTGTAATCTTAGTTAGTGTGAAATTGAGGATTAGATATTCCAAATCATTATTCTGTTTATTGAGCCCACAAAGTCTTCTCAACATTTGAAAGTTTGCCGTAACCACCTGACTTGCTTTTGTGCTTTGTTGTGTTATGTGAGACTGTGTATAGTGATCCGTTTATTTTGCTATATGGATTTTCCCATAGTCTGGAAATTTAGTTCAGTAATCATACGGTTACTTTTGGTAATCTTAATTTTGGGAAAAGTGCAAGTCACAAATCACTATTTTATTGATTTTCCCGAAAAGGTTCTTCCCAAAGTTTAGGGAATTCTCAATAAGATAAAAAAAGTTCAGGGAAGAACCCTAACAGAGAGTTTCTCTCACCTTAAATTATAACTAGACATTTTGTCTATTCCATTCATTTCCAAATTATTTATACCTCTTTTACAGAAGAAAAAACAACCTAACTAAGTTTCTAAATCTTTTGTTCGGAGCAACAATTAGGCATTCTATTCTCATTCTAAGCAAAAAGTACATGTGAGTAGCACCTCCCTCATGTGGTTCTCCACTTTTTTGGTTCCATCATGTAATGGCACCTTCATTAGATTAGTCATCATCTTTTGCAAACTTTCGTGGACCAATTTATAGTTCTTCGCGCTGATCATGGGCCCTCCTAAACTTGTATTGGTCTTGGGCTTCCATCTGGTTATGGGTCTGAGCTTCATGGGAATTAAGAGCTTTAGCCTGATCAATGATGTCCACATCACTAGTGGGGAATTTTTCAAATATTTAATGAGGGAATTTAGGTAAAAGAGCAAATTCTGTTATTGTTTTTAGCTGTTCATTCTTCTGAGAGTGATGTTTTTATCAAAAAAACTACGGGGGACTAGGGCATGGTGTGACTCAAACTTTCTTCTATAGTGTATTTGATTATGATTTCTGTCAATATCTTCCTAAATTGGTGGCCTGGTCCACAGGACTCATATCACTAAGTGGAGGAAGGGTTGGATGGGGGGAATTGTTCTCTATGTGTTGTGTGTCAGACCTTACCTAGTATGATATTTGGCTTCTATGTTATTTTTTTTATCAAAATATTGATTCAGATAACAAGATTCTTTTAATGAAGCATAATTTCTGATAACAAGATTCAGGTAACAAGATTCTGACAATTTCAGTAATATTTTTAGAGTTTGCATTTTTTATTGTTTATAGCACACATTCCCGAGCAAAAGGTGAAAAATAAAATGATAAAGGCTTTCATTTTTATGAAGGCATTTAGAGTTTGACGTGCCAAGGCGTGATGGATTGGAGTTTGGAAGACTGTCCCCTTGCTTTGAAGCATTTTTTTTCTTTCTGTTTTTCCCTTTTTTTATTCTGTCTTGTTTTTATCCAAATTCTAGGTAACTCTCTCCCCCTTAATAGAGTTAAAAATAATAGTGATAGACAAAGCAAATTATGAAATTATAATTCAGTCTAATGATCGGAATGATGCATGCATGTTTATATAAATAATATTCCCTGTTGATTTTCTTTTCAGTGATTAAGACTCTTCACCGTTTACTTGCTTCGTGTGTATGGGGGAGGGCTAGGCGGCTGGTTAAGTTTTCCTCAAATCCACTTGGTGGGAGATGAGAGAGAGATGAAGATAGGGTGTAACTAGATATGAACTGTGTAATACACTTTTGATTCACTTCAATGAATTCTTAAGTAAATGCCCAATTTCATATAAGTAGTGTATTTTGGAGTTGTCGGACTATGGGTGTGGTTTGGTGGGTAGTAATGGTAGATATTTATGAGCTAGGGTCTCAGATAATTTCTGTTTTTGTAGGTAGTGGTGGTGGAGGAAGAATAGCGTGGGCTTATTTTGAGATGGTGTATTGGAAGTGTGAGGTTTTGTTTGAGATGGTGTATTGGAAGTGTGAGGTTTTGTTTGGATCGGAGGTTATTGGCTACATTGGTTGATGGAGATAAAGTTTATGGCTTTAGATTTCATTTGGTGGCTATTGTTGGTTCATCCACTATGTCTGATTTTTGCTAACGTGGAAGGATTATATAGAATGAAACTTTTATCTGTAATTGATTTAGGCTTCTTTGGGATTTTGCTTGCTTCCTTGTTTTTCACTAATATGGAGTGGTTGTATGGAATTAAATTATGAATTTTATATTTTGGGAGTTAGAAGGACTTAATTTGACCCTCCTTGCATGGTTTGGCCCTAACTCACATGGGCTGAGGCTAGAAAAACTTACAAGGTAAAAAAGCTTCCCATTGAAAAAGCCTACGGGATCAAAATATTTACAAAAGTCCTTAGCATCAGGGCCAGTCCATGTGTCTTCTATTTAGAAAAAAATATTCATTTTGAATACAAGAAAAAATGCAATTCCTAATTTGTCGCAAATTTAAGTGTTTTTAATTTGTCAAAGAACTATATACAAACATTTTAATTAGACTAACATAAATTTTGTGAGAAGTTTTAATAAACTTGGTTGTGTGCTTTTATAGGAAAATTATGCATAAACCATAAATGATATCGTTTCTAAGAGTTAATTAAAGTCTTGTAGTAGGGTTAAACCCACCCTAACCTTGACCCTAGCCCACTTGAGAGGGAGTTTTGGGGGTTGAGGCATTTTTTTGGCCCTTGCTTGAAGAGGCCTCCTAAAAGGGGTTTTTTCAAGGGTGGACTAGGACTGACTCATGGGCATGTCAAGTTGATAACTCTTCATACCTTTGACTTAAATGCAAGATAGAAAAAATTTCAGGGACTCATTTGCATGAAATAAATTTCAGCAACTTATGTATTAATGTCTCAATTTTTTAGGATCAGATTAAGTATTTCCTCAATTTTTTTCCTGATTCCTGCATTCAGTTTTCAGCTCTAGGGGAAGACATTGCATGAGAAATATGTAAAACTGGATATGGTTGTGGTCTTTATTTCCCGTTTCTCGTAGACTTTTATCTATTAACTTTTATTCCAATTTTTTTGGTTCCTCGGGGGTTACCATCAATATAACAAATGCATGGTTATGGTTAAATATCTCTTGGTTCTTTTTGTACTCACTCTTTTAGATAAAATCTGGGTGGAAGCAACTACACTTTTGCTCAGTCAGCCCACTCTTGAAATATACAGGTTTCACTATTAGTTAATCTCAAGCCCTTAGATTACTTCATCTTGAATTTGTTAAGAAGTGGACTTTAAACCGAACTTAATTCTACAAAATTAGTTTGGAGAAGGTTGCATCCATTTATATATTATAAACTCGTCTTATTCCTAATCGATGTGAGATTTCTAACAGTATTTATCACTTGCACTTTGTAACAAAGTTGCTAAAATTTTCTTTAATTTGATTGCACCGAGTGTTATTCCGTTTTGCAATTTTGGTGATGCACATCTAGTTAAAACTGTGAGCATTGCTAATGAAATGTTCTTGTGTGTATTGGTTTCTTCTGCTCCTCAGGTAACTCCAGATGTCCATTTTCAGAAGGATCTGGGTTTGGATAGCTTGGACAATGTGGAAATTGTAATGGCTCTGGAAGAGGAGTTCAAGTTAGAGATCCCAGACAAGGAAGCCGATAAAATTGACTCCTGTAATCTTGCTATTGAGTATATTGCTAATCATCCCATGGCTGGTTAACTAATATGACCTTTTTTCCTATTTGTCTTCTTGTTGAACTTTTGAGTATCAGTGCAACCTTGAACCCTTTCCTTACTTTCACTGGATGTTTATGGAATCTGGTGTTTGTCATCTTTTCCTTTTTCTCTTTTGAATTGGAGTGAAGGAACTGGTTGTTTAGAATAATGTGAATTGTTCAGAGAGGAATTTGTCAATGAAAATTGGTACTGGTTTTTTGAAGGACTACAATTTCTACTGTAAACTTTTTTTAGCCATGCTAAATCTATGATATTATTCACTGAGATATTGATCTTAGTCTTACTTTTTTCAACTGCGTATCTTTTAGTCCCACCACGAATGTTTCAGTTTATTGATATACAGATTTTATTGCTAGTTTGAAGAGTTTGTGCACACAACGGAAATTAAAACATAAGATTCAAAGGAAGTTGTTTTTTTTAAACGAACCAATCCAAGTTGGTATAGAAAAAAATATATTGAAATCATTAACCAAATTTAAAAGCTGATTTAAATTCATTTGAATTTTATTTTCTTATCAGCTCAAACTGAAATATGATGAATGTATTACAGACTTTAAGTTTATATTTCTTTACTATCTAAAAGTTTCTTTAGTTTAAGGTTTAATCCTTTACTACATCCCTATTTATTTACGAATTTCTCAATTAGGTCCTCGTTTTTTAAAGTGTATCAAAATGGTCCCTAATTTTGAAAATTGATATCAATTGAGTCCTTTCCGTTAAGTTGGCTGGACGGCGTTAAAAAAATTGATGAGTGGATGCTGAGATGACAAACGAGCGCTCGTCCACCAGCGAACGAACGCTCATCCACCAGAGAACGAACGCTCGTCGACCTCTTACTGCTGGACAACCGTTCGTTCCACACTGGACGACCGTTCGTTCGGTGGTCGACGAGCGTTCGTTCGCTGATGGACGAGCGTTCGTTCGCTGATGGACGAGCGTTCGTTCGCTGGTGGACGAGCGCTCGTTCGTCATCTCAGCATCCCACTCATCAATTTTTTTAACGCCGTCCAGCCAACTTAACGGAAAGGACTCAATTGATATCAATTTTCAAAATTAGGGACCATTTTGATACACTTTAAAAAACGAGGACCCAATTGAAAAATTCGTACATAAATAGGGATGTAGTAAAGGATTAAACCTTAGTTTAATTAGCAATAAATAA
This sequence comes from Vigna umbellata, assembly GCF_029865625.1. NCBI lineage: Eukaryota > Viridiplantae > Streptophyta > Magnoliopsida > Fabales > Fabaceae > Vigna > Vigna umbellata. The sequence continues at coordinate 8,492,327 of NC_142168.1, forward strand.
GCTTTTTATTTGCTTCTAAAATATTTTTAGATACTACTTGAAATAATATTTTGAAGAAATGGTAGCATATATTTTTTTTATATTTATTCCTTTTCATATTTTAAAAGTATTTATTAATTTACCTAGTTATTTTTCTATATAAAGTAAGTTTAATATTTGATTTGGTTTTTTTTCCATTTCTCTTTTTTTTTATGTTAATACTTTAATATTTATTTTATTGACTAAATAAATATTCAAGAAATAATAATACTAGATTATTTTTTCTATTATTTTTTAGTATTTTCATGTTTTACTATTTATTTTAATCAATACGCTAAATAATATGACCAAAATGTATACATCCGCTAAGTATATACTATTTTTTACTTAATTTTAAACTTTTTTAAAAATACTTTAAGATATAATATAAGATCAATAGCAGAATATATCATGAAAAAAAAGATATAATAACTGAAACTAAAAATTACAACTGAAATAATTCATGTATAAACAAATAAAAAGATAAAAAATCATTAAAAACACCCGAAAGTGTTTTTTTAAGTAATTATGATTTAATAAGTTAACTTACCAGTTTTAAGTTACTAACACTAACATAAACTCTATATAACGTACTGACTAACATATTAGTTTCTCATTACTTTTCCGATTACGTTTTTCATAATGAAAATAAATAAACCTACTAAAATTGGCATATTTATTTATTATTCTCACTTTTTAGAATGTAAATATATTCCTACACGGTAACACATTTTTGTTATTTTTATTTGTGTTTAGAGATAAGTCGTGAAACATATTGCGATCTTATGTACGTAGAAATTTTCAACTGAAACAAAAATTCTGAATTATAGTTTTTGATTAATTAATTCGAATGTTTATGGTGTAAAATAAAAAAGAAGCTGAAATGCATATTTTATTGAAGCATGAATAACTGATGAATGCACGTGCTAGTCCAAATATGCAGGAAAAGCAGTGAACATGTTGGTCGAAACATCTATTGATCCTAAAATTACTTGTCTGAAAGCAATGCACTGATCACGTCTTCAAAATCATGTGATGCTGAAAAAAAAAGAATATTCAATTATTTTAAACAAAAATATCCCTAAAATCCTATTACAAAGAATATAGTAGTGTAATGAATAACATGTAAATTTTATTAAAAAGAAAATATAAAAAAATGTTACATGGTATGTTAAACTTTATACCATTACTAATTGCAATGTCATAATAGCCTGTGTTTCTGTGGAATGGGACCAAGGAAAACTCCTGCTACTTCTGCCCGGAAACACTCCTTCTCACTCGGACGCTTAAGTCAGAATGGGCTCTTGCAAGTCTATATAATTATCAAAGAACCGAGAGTTTACCTTCTTCTTTGCTATTTATATGATTTCAGAGAATATTACCCATTAATTTACCTCTTAATGGCTTTCAATGCACACTTTAAATACTCGACAATGACCGTTACTTCATTAACTACATATTCATGAGCATTCAACTGTTGTCTCCAGTCCACAGTTTTATACATATGCTCGATCGGACACGTCGTGCTAAAGAGTTCCGATCGGACATATCAGGCTGGAACACCCGATCGGACCCTGTTAGCCTTGCTTCCACCCGCTCAGCCTTGTCCAAACCTTCCCGGTCGGTTGCCCGCCTTAGGTAATAACAGCGTGTTTTGAAGAGTAATTTAAAACATTCTCGTCGTCTTCTATAAACTAAGTTAAATTATAAGAATATGTTTGAACCATCATCTACACAAGAATGTAGGACCACACACGTTTCAGTAAGATAAAGATATGATTTCAAAATTATATTTTGAATATTATTGATCATGGAAATTATTGTTTTTAGGATATCCTAAAAATATTTTGAGGGTCTAGTAGAAATTAAAGTTTTAGATATAACGATTTATTCGAGTCTTGGTTTTCACATGTTTTTCTTTAATGGGATAAATGTCCATTAGGTGGTAACACGTGTTTTTGTCTCTATATATATTTTTTCATTCATTTTTTTTATTCTATATAAGAATTAGATAATTCGATTGTCTCTTTTCAATGATTATAAAGAAACTTACTCAAAAAGTTTTAGGAATAAAAATATAAATATAAATGAAAAATATCCACTAAGTTAAGCGGGTATTTGTAAAAATTGTCTTCTAGATTACTTTTAAAAAATTTTAATTTTATTTTACTTGTAAATCTATTTTTATATACTAAATGACAATTATTGTTATTTTTAAATTATTTATATTCAAACGGTGTCAAATTGTTTAGAAGTTAAGGTTAAGAAAAGATTAAATATTTTATTTAATTCTCTTAAACGTTTTTTAAAAACAAAACTGTGACAGAGTTTTAGGTTTAAAAACAAATAATACTTCAAATATAGAAAACGAGTTTAATGATGTTATCTAATGAGCTTTAAATCAAAACATTAACGTTATTTATAAAATAAAAACAACTTTCATTAGTCTTACATTGGAATCAAGACCAAAGAAAAATTACATATCCCTTCGTCCTTCAATCCTCTAAAGAAAAAAAGAACATAATCTACATTTTGAACTTACCGTAATATAATTTTAGATTCTAAAAGAGATAATACATCAAATACGAAAATTGATCACAAAAATATTATTTAACAAACTTGGAATCAAAATACTAACATACCGTAAAAACAAAAATATTTTTTCTTAACTTTCTATTAAAGTCAAAATCAATAAAAGTTTACATACATATTCCTCCTTCAATTTAACAACTAATCACTAAGAAAAAAATATTATTTATATACTACTGAAAAACAGTGTTATGAATTAAAATTACCATGAATATAACATTTTACAAAACTCAAATTATGAACTTCAATACACTTAATCTAACCAACATTTCAGTCCATCATATGAATAATACATAGGGTTAAATATGTTTTTACTCTCTAAACTATTGGCCGTTTATGGTTTTCGTCCCTGTTTCAAAGTAAGGTACAATTTGGTCCTCATTCTTTTCGAAACGTTCGTTTTAGTCCTCGAAAACTAAATACTGTTTAAAAATTTGGTCCTCATTTAGCAACAAATGAGGACTAAAACCAAAATTCCGAGGACTAAAACGAACGTTTCGAAAAGAATGAGGACCAAATTGTACCTTACTTTGAAAGAGGGACGAAAATCAGAAACGGCCAATAGTTTAGGGACTAAAAACATATTTAACCCAATAATATGACATAGTTGTGAGTCAATACGATGATATTTAAGTATAATATATATATATATATATATATATATATATATATATTTTGTGTTTTTCATATTTAAAGGCTTAAATGATTACTTCGTCCCTGTGTTAACTGAGTTTTTTTTAGTTTAGTATCCGATTTTAAAAGTGCATATTTTGAGTCTCAAAGTTATAAAAATTGTAAGAATGAAGTCTTGTCCGTTAAATTGACAGCAACGAGGTTAACTACATGCTGACATGGCGAATGAATCAATACTTTTTCTCTTCTCTCCTCGTTGTGTCCATCTTTCTCTCTCTCTCTCTCTTCCATATTAATGGTTTCAATTTCATTTTTTTTCCTTTTTCTAACAATCAATTAGCCTTACCGACACACCTCATCATGTTGCAGTGCCTAAATTCTACAAATAGGGGCAAATCTTTATTTTTTTTTTCACCATAACATGTTCTTCCTTCCTTTACTAAGATCCAACAGCTTCTCCAATTTTTCACTGATTTTTTTAAAAAGGAATTCTTTAGTTTTCACTGATTTTTGTTCTAAAAGAGAATTGCCCATAATCCCTACATTTTTAACCAAATCACCCCTTCCCTCCATCATCTTCCCTTGCAATTGTCCTTCAAGGAGACTCACTACATATTGTAATCATCAATTCTTTCAATCAAGAATTCTTCTTCATTCATTTTTTGCTTTTGTTTCACTAACCTCCGCCAAATCCCCAAGCCAAACCTTCATTATTTACAGCCACCTCCACAGGAAGAAAACTAAATAAGAAATCAGTTTCTCAAGCAAAAAAAAAAGACATAAAAATTTGAAATCAGAAAACCTAGTTTCCCAAATCAAATCAAGATTAAATCACAGCTCGAGGATCTACTCCATTTTCGATCTTCATGGACTCAACACCTATAGTCACGAACACGTCACCGTTGTAACATCACCACTGCCCATTTACAAGTGGTCGCCGTGACAACACCTGTGATGCAAGATTCAAAAAACCTATGCGCGCGAAAGGAGGAGCGTAGAGACGATGGCGCTTTCGACATGGATGACGTTGTGACCTCGGTTGCAGGGTTGGATAAGCCCCTTACGTTACCAGATGAAGAATACAACCTCCCATATGTGGAATAAGAGGGAGAAGTCCTTTTGGGTTTTTTTTATCAGAGCAAAGAAAAGTCCTTTTGGGATAAGCCCCTTACGTTACCAAATGAAGAATACAACCTCCCATATGTGGAATAAGAGGGAGAAGTCCTTTTGGGTTTTTTTATCAGAGCAAAGAAAAGTCCTTTTGGGAAGAAAAGTCCTTGAACTTTGAAAACCATTAATATGGAAGAGAGAGAAAAAGCTCGACACAACAAAGGAGAGAAGAAAAAAATTACTTATTTATTCGCTACGTCAGTAGGAATTAACATCTTTGCTGTCAACTTAACGGATATGACTTCATTCATATAATTTTACAAATTTGAACTGAATCTATGCACTTTTAAAATCAGATACTAAACTGAAAAAAAAAAACCGCTTAACATTAGGACTAAGTAAACAATTTAAGTCTATTTTAAATAATTTATTTCGGATGTATTAAAAAACTTGTCTTGTAACACCTGCAAGGCTGCAACGTAGCATGGGACATTGATATCGTTTTAGCAATTATTCATGTTTCATTTTTCTGCATTTTAATAATTACGAAGGCGTAGACCATTTTTGTCTTTTACACCAGGTTCTTTTTTTAACTATTAGCTATTTCTTTTCTTTTTTTTCTTTTTTCTCTGTCAGTCTTTATTTCTTTTTACGTTTATTTCCTTTTCTAATACATTTGCCGGTTTGTCATGTTTCGTCCAATTCATATCTAAAAATGTTTCTAAAATATTTTGGTGATGTTATACTCTAAGTATAGCATCTACATATAGCTTGTTATACTTAATATATTTTTCCTTATCTTTTTGTCTTTTGTTTCTTTTGTTTTCTTTTGTTTTTTTTTTATATTTTACTATCACTCAATATAAACGTTTTCAAAATTCTAGCCAATTAAGCTGTGTTTTATTCTCGTACGATTATTCTAATTTGCTACCTAATTTCATGATTAAAATTTGTAGAGTTTGAGTACTGTGATTGTGGTTATGATTTGACGCAGACACAAAGTAATCCCACCCAAAGGAAAAACTAAAATGATTTTTAGATGTTTATGAACTGTCCTATCTACCCAAATATTGCAATTATGCTAGTTACAAATAAAAATTTAAAATTTTGTTAATAACATTTAACATTTTAAAACTATTTTTTCTCTAAAAAATATGTTAAAAATTATCAGTATTATCTAATACTTATATATATATATATATATATATATATATATATATATATATATATATATATATATATATATATATATATATATATATATATATATTAATAGATGATGCAAAATACAACTCTCAACTATGGCTTAGTAAGTCTATTTTGCCATGATCACATTCGTGGAAATTTTATACACAATATCTGTGAAGAGTGAATGGTTGATTTAAAAATAAGGAAACGTGAAATAATGTAATTTAATGAAAAAAATAGATTTGATTATAACATTGATTGATACGTGATTGATTTTACTAAATTATAAAAGTTGATAAATTGTTTTTTAATATAATACTAAAATTTTATTAGATGTATTTTTTAAAATATAAATATTATTTGATTAAAAATATTTAGTTGAGGAAATGAAAATAAAATATTTCTTAAAAATTAATAATGATTTAAAGGTATTGTTCATTGATTGTCAATAATAAAAAAAATTGTTAAAATTCATTTCAAAATCAATCTTTGTATATAAAAGTAAATTAATAATTGATCAATAATCACCATAAATAATTTACTTTCTTGTAGTTTCACATTTAATTTCATTTTTCTCCAAATTTTCTATAAAATAATCTAATAATCTAATATTAATCTAAATAAACACTGTCATCTCAAATAATTAACGTGAATGATAAACCTCCTATAGAAAACAAATCTTTGTTGGAATTAGAGTTGCCTACATTTAAAAATATTTGAATGCATTTTTATATTGTTGAAGTTTTCATAATTTGTGAATATTAACTAATAATATTTGTGTTAACATTTTAAGCGTACTTATAAATTTCATAGAAATAAAAAAATTGAATAACATATAAAGATGAAAAATTATTAATTTATTGTTTTAAGATTTTTAATAATATAATTTTTTATATGATTGGGTTTAAATTTCATAGTTGTATTTTCTCAATAAATCTCAATTTTTTTAATAAACCTAATAATTTATTAATAAATGCGTGTTTTTAATTTTTAGTTTGTAACGTGATATAATCATTTACCTTCGGCAAATTACCAAATTACAGTTGTTGTTTTAAAATTTGTTATTTTATTGTAAACCATTTGCGTTATAAATATACTTTTTTTTTTATGTGTGACAAAAACTGTTTGGTGCATGCTTATAATTATAATTGAAAACTAGCAAAATATAAGGAATGTGTCGTCATCAATGTTTATTAATGGAAGGTCATTGTATTTGAGATTTTTTTTTATTTATTATAGGTTAAAACTTTTGGATGATTATTGTATTTGTATTGAAATTTCAATTGGGTTTTTAAATTTTAAGTAGTCTCAAGGTATTTTTTAAATTGAAACAAATAAATCATTTTCGTTAACATGACATAAATGACGTCAAGACGTGGTGAGTTGTATTAGTGAATGAAGTGTCATTTTGTTAAATAATTTAATATTTAACATGTTAACTCATCCCCTTCTAAGTGATTAGTTTGTTTGTCCTAACATTTAAAGTTGTGACTTTTAATAAGAGGTGGGTTTGTAAAAGAAGAGGTTGTGGAAGGCTTCAAACATTGTTCAGGTGAGACATGTCCTAGTCTCGTTCTTGTTCATTTTGCACATGCAATGGTTAAAGGATGAAACATAATAGTGGCACCAAAAGGAGGTTGAGTGTAAAACTCATTTGCTATTGTTGTAAAAATGTAGTGTTTCAAGTTGTAAGAAACCCTAAGAATAAGGAAATTTTTTTTTGGAGTTGTCCTAACTTCAAGATAAGATCCATGGAAACAAAAATCACTGTTTTTTATTTTTGTTGTCAACAGGGACTAGAAGTGTGTTTTGAAGCGTGTTTTTGTTGTGTTGTTCAATAGAGTGGGAGTTAAGATTTGGTTGATTGCAATTATTTTCAATGGTACAATGAACAAAGAATTGAAGAAAGTCCAAAAATAAAGAAATGGCTGGAACTGTCGTGAAGATAGAAAAAAGGGATCATGAAAGTCTGGAAAATAAAGAAATGACTGTAATTGTCGTGAAGATAAAAGAAAGGGATTATGAAAGTCGGAAAAATAAAGAAATGACTTGAATCGTCGTGAAGATGGAAGAAAGGGATGGTGAAAGGATGAAAATATCAAATTTAGATAAATATGTTTTTATGTTGGAAAAATGGTTGAAGGTGTTATTTGGGATGATGTTTATTATATGTGTTTAATGTAATTGTATTGATTAAACTTCCATCATTTGTTGTAAAAAATTAATGTAATGTAATTGTGTAATTGTAATAGTAAAGTACTTGATGTGTTTGTTGATGTGTTTGTTGTATGGGCATTTAATGTAATTGTAATATTAATGTATTTTATGTAATGCATTTTAATTAATGAAGCTGATAATATAGTTTAGAGAGTTACTCCCTACACCACCACACAGTGCTCCTGGCACCTCTCCATTCCTATTTTATCCTTTAGTAATATTTAAATGGATCTGAATATGCATTAGATTCTTAAACGGATGTCAACATCCGTGAACGGATATCGACATCCGTGAACGGATATCGACATCCGTTGAAAGACAAACGGATGTCGACATCCGATTCGAAAACTTTTTTTTATTGTATGAAGAAGTCACGAGAAAGGGTGCATCAATCACTAGATATATAGCATATTCTCATTAAGAAGTCATTGCATAGATAATGAGCATCAAGCCAATTTTCATTTATATTAATCTCTACCACATCTCACAAACGATTTCTCCACTCAATCGGAAATCACATGTGAAATCAAACCCTTTTTCCAAACACTCTATCTGTTTCGGAAATGCACTCTCCATGGCCATCAAACATGCACTCCTTAATTCTCAACAAGATATCATATAATATTGAATAAGGCTTATCATAGGCAGGGATAAGTATTAGAACTGGTATCTTGGATAAACCCCAAAAAGGTGTTCGCGTGTAAAGAGAGAAGGCAGCGGAGGCTTCCATGGTTTAGGCAGCAGCACCAACAAAATAATTTTAGATTTTTTTAAAAGCTAAGGTCATGGATACGGAAACATGGTTGAGCAGTAGAGATAATATATTTATACCAGAAAAATATGTTACGATACAAATAACTATTGTTATTAGTCATTCTCTTACAAATGAACTATTGCTACTAGTCATTATTTTAAAGTTGACAAGTTTTACATTAGTTAGTTTTATTTTGTTGATACCAGTTTAAACACAACTCTTTGTGATACCAAAGAGTAGTTTGTGTGCAATTAGAAAAAGATAAAAGTGAAGGGGTGTAGGGAGATTTAGAGTTTTAAAAAAATAAATAAAATTAAATGGTAAAAGTTAAATTAACCTAGGGTATTTTTGGAATAAAAAAAATAGTGGAGAGATGTAGGGAACACTTGGGGTGGATGAGGAAGCAACTCTTTATAGTTTAATAGAGGCCCAAAGTTATAAAAATACATGGCATCATGTTTGAGAAAACAAATACATGCACAAATGAAAAACAAGTATTCATGAAGGTCTTCTTGCAAAGTGAATATTTAAGACTTGATTTGGGCATCACCAAAACTTCCATACTTCTTGATTTTGCTAACATCTCTAAGAAGCCTAAAACAATTTCAAACGTACAGGAAGCCCTATATGCTCCTACGAACCACAGAAACATGATCAGGGTATACCGTTATGATCAATGATCAACATATAGTCTTATAAAATACTCAAACGACACATGCAAAACAAAAATGACTAGCATGAAGGGAATACTGACCAAAGGAATAAGCAAAAAAAACCAACTTACTCTATTTAAAAAACTGATCGATTAAACTTATAATTTTCACTGTAAGGATCACTCGAACGAGATCTTCAAATAGATAAATAGATAAATAAAAAGCTATATAACCTTTATATTGAAGTAAAAAAACTTTAAAAAATTAATTTCTAAAACATGATATATTTAAAATAATAAAATTTATTTATAACAAACTACTTACATTAAAACAATTTAATATTAAAATAATTAAATTTTATTATTTTTAAACCACTGCCACTATTATATATATATATATATATATATATATATATATATATATATATATATATATATATATATATATATATATATATATATATATATATATATATATATATATATATATATGAGGTTTGCTAATGCGCGTAGGCCTGTTTTTTAGTTGGTATATTTTAGCAATGTGTACTGGGTTTTAATAAAACAAAAATATTCTTATATATCATGGATTCTAAGTTTTGAGGTTAAGGGTATTTTAATAATTTACATAGAAACCCCCAAAAACCTTGCTCACCTCTCTCATTCCTCTCAACCCTTTCTCTCTCATCTTTCTCAGTCAAAAAACACTGGTTGTTAAACAATCTTACAAAAAATGATTTTATAATGAGTTTTCATTTTATAATTTTTGTCTTATATAATTTTATCCAATTTTCACAAGCATAAAGAAATTGGTAATTGACTTGGAAAAAATCAGAAATACTCGTTGTTAAACAATTTCTTACAAAAAATGATTTTATAATGAGTTTTCATTTTATAATTTTTGTCTTATCTAATTTTATCTAATTTTCACAAGGATAATGACATCAAAAGAATTGGTAATTGGCCTGGAAAAAAATCAGAAACACTAGTTGTTAATACAAAAAATGATTTTATAATGAATTTTCATTTTATAATTTTTGTCGTATATAATTTTATTTAATTTTCACAAGGATAATGACATCCGAAGGAACTGGTAATTGGCCTGGAGGGTTTTTTTTAGAGATGATGATTCAACATGTGCATATGATGAAATTAGAGAGGTTAGTGAAGATTGTGAAATTGAAGAGATCTTGAATGAACCTTTGCGAAGGTTAATATGTTAATGACTCAACTCTTTACAAAGGCATTGTTTGAGGACAAATGTTTCTGATTTTTTCAATTGGGACTACGTAGAGATGACAGAGAAAATGTTGGAGTGAGAGAGATGAAAAAGAAAGGATTGAGAGGAATGAGAGAGGTGAGTAAGTGAATGAGAGAGGTGAGTAAGTGTTTGGATTTTTTTTTAGTTTTGAGAATGTAAATTATTAAAATATCCTTAATCTTAAAACTTAGAATCCATTATATATAAGGGTATTTTTATTTACTAAAACCCGATACACATTGCTAAAATATACCACCTAAAAAACAGGCGTACGCGTGTTAGTAAACCCATATATATATATATATATATATATATATATATATATATATATATATATATATATATCGTATTCATAATTTCGATTCACAGTGAACTTTAACCAACTTAGTTAAAAATAAAATAAAATAAAGCTTCACTCATTTTCCTATGAGAAATAAAATAAACTATACTTTTTGGCACTTTGCACACAATAATTGTCATAGTGGTCTGAGTCTTGGATCCAACAACAAGTTCCATTTTTGGCGATTAATAATGTATTCTTATCACTGATTAGCTCACATACTACATTGTCCGTACCTAAAATTTATATAATATCTTGTGCAATAATAAAGGGAGAAAAAAACAAAAGAGGGACAATGACTGATTTAATTGAAAAATAATGAAAAGTATTTTATAAATTTTATATTAATTATGTTTTATTTTAATGATGTCAGACTATATAAAAATATCATCATCATTGTGATTATGAGAAAATAGTGGACAATATTTAAAAAGAAAATATATAATAAGTGAGGCGTCATTGATTTAAAAATGCAAAGAAAAATTATTGAAATATTTGACACGTGAAATGTTCATGTAATTTTCATTATTACTATAATCTTTTCTTTATCAAATACATGGGATGAAAATAAATAAAAATAAAAAATAACTTTTAAAGATATTTGACTGAAAGTAAATAAAAATAATAAAGTATCATTTACAGTTACTAGATTGCAAAAGACAAAAAGTAAAAAAAATGAGTTAAAATACATAAAAAATATAATAATTTTTTATATATAAAAAACTATATATTAACTGGCTTGTTTTGTTTTAGTGGTTCGGGTGAAGGTGAAGGATGAATTTATAGTTTGATTTGAGTTGTTATGGTGATATTTATGACGGTATGAACTGAGTTTCGTGATTATGTGGGAAAATACGAATTTGATAGTGATTTTCTTGTTTTTCGGATTTTTGTAGTTCTAGTAGCGAGGATGATGAAGATGGTAGTTGTGTTGGAAAAGTTGGATATACACATAGATCTCCACACTTGGTAAGATATTGTCCGTTTTGGGTCAAGCTTTCACGGATTTGTTTTTGGTACCACTCCAAAAAGTCTCTTAACAATGGAGGTATCTATGTGTACATAAACTCATGTCCAACTCTTTTTTTATCCGATATGAGACTTTGTTTGTACCTCAACAAGTTGAACGGTGTTAATGATGACTGGTTGTTGTGTTTCGATGGTTTGGGTGAAGGTGGATGATGAATTCATAGTTTTGATTTGGTTTGTTGTGGTGATTTTTATGGCGACACGAACTGAGTTTCGTGATTCTGGTGGAAAAAGACGAGTTTGATAGTGACTTCCTTATTTTTTTAGATTTTTGCAGTTCTAGTGACGAAGGTGATAAAAATGGTAATTGAACGATGTTAATGATGACTGATACAAGATAAAAATAGTGGCACAAAAGAGTTAAGGATGAAGGATTGTGACTGATGTAAGGTGAAAATCACTAATTTTAAAAAGCAATTAAATTCAATTAACTTTTTTCAATTTTTTTAATTTGAAAGAAAAACAAAATTTTACATCAAACTTAGCTATCTAACAACTTGCCACGTCATTTAAAAAACAAACATCAATGTACCATGTAAATTTTACAAAAATAAAAATCCAGTTAAAAAAAAATCTAAAGAACCTATCTATATTCTAAAAAAACCTGTCGAATGATAATAAACCTAAACATAACATATTACCGTGCAAAAATCATAATAAACTTAACATATTTTTTATTTTTTATCTTGTGGTTATACTTTAAATTTATTTATTTTTAATTTTTTTACTACCGAACAAGATACTATATAAAGGTAGTAAAATATTTGCATCATAGAAATCAGTCACCAATAAAACCAATAAATAATTTCTACTACTAAGAGGGATTTACAAGGATTTCATTCTATTTTATATCACGTGACATTACCTCTACATAAATCATCATACATAAATTTTGTTTCCATCATAATGTCTGATAAATTCACACCTTTATAAAATTGTATTTACATTTTAAATTGTTACAATTTAAAAATCAGTATAATTATTAAAATAGCACTTTTTTTTATTTTAAGACTAAATATGTTATAAAATATTAATTTTTTGACTTTAAGGATTTGTTTTACACCACCTGCCACAAAATGAAAACCATGTAAATAATATAATAAAATGCACAACTTGTTTAGTCAACTGGAGTATGCTTGAAACGAGTATAAATTTCTCAATACATAATAATCGCATGAAAGGTGTGAGAAAAATAAAAATAAAAAATAAAAAATAAAAAATAAAAAATCATCCTAGAATACAAGTAGTATATATAAAAGTTGAACCTTGTTACAGTCACAGCAATCTGATACAGAAGTTGCAATAGTGCTGCTATCAGCTTCACAGAAACACAGAGGTTCACACAAAAGGAGTTCTCAGATCCATAAAACATGGAGGATTCATTGGAGAACTGGATTTCCGATCTGGTAAAGCCTTCTTCAACCACATTTAGTTTCAATTTCTGGGTTTTTGAGTATGCATTCTGCTATATATCCATGAACAAACCAGGGAAAAAGTTCAGAACTTTTTGTTCATAGTTGTCACAGGAAATGGAAGAGTATGATGCATTTGATGAGCAACAGTTCCTGAGAGAGATCCTTGAGGAGCCACAGAATTTGTCACCTGAAGGAGAGAACAACAGTCCCAGCAACAGCAGCGTGTCATTTGATGAAGCAATGGGTGACACTCTGCAGAAAAGCTACAGTTCCAACTCCATCAAGTCCTTGAAAACATCACCACCACCACCACCATCATCATCAGCAGCAGCATACCTTCTCTCTTTTGATACTTCAACTGCTGAGCCAATCGCAAAACATAAGCCTTCTACACTGCAGGGATCTTGCAGTACAAGGGGTGGTGCTGTGGTGAAAGATGGATCTCAGGTTGAACCTGTCATGGCTCAGCCAAGAAAGAGGGCTAGAAGGTCTCGTGAGACACAGCATCACATCATTGCTGAGAGGAAAAGGAGACAGGAACTCACAGGGAGCATCATAGCACTTTCAGCCACCATTCCTGGACTCAAGAGGGTCAGTTACTATATCATGAACATTCAGTATTATCTAAAAATTCAAACTGATTTTCTTTCATTGAAATGCATATTAAAAACATTTAATGGGTTTTTATTTGCATTTTTTAATAAATAATTCTGTTTTTTATTTGCCAACCAGTGTTGGTTAGAAATATCTTCTTTTGATCCATGGAAGACACTGATTTTTCTTATAAGAATTAACATTAGTTTCATCATGCATTTTCTTTTATATATATATATATATATATATATATATATATATATATATAGTGTGATTGACCTATTTTGTTTTGTTACTTTTCGAGTCAACTCATTTAATGAAAAGTCTAGTTGTTATATTAATAAGGAAATAGTAAGATAATTCTTATTTCTCGGACTTTGCGTTTTGTCTTCATCTTCCTCTGTATTCTTTTTGCAGGGATTAAATTAGCTTTATTGAAGTAATATAAATTGATAAAATATGTAATGAAATAGTTTGATATGTTCTTTTATATCTTCAACACATCTTGTGAATGGAAAAAATATTATTAACACGTTTTAGACTTAGAAAAGTACATAAACTCAGATGTGTTACTGTCTAACATTAAAACGGTAATCCTGTATTATCAATTAACTTTTGGATAATAAAACAAATGAAAAGGTTATTTTATTGTTCTTTCCAAATAATTGTTGTGCTTTTCGCTCATGCTTGATTAGGTATGGAATCCCTTTTCAACAGCTTGTCCCGACATTATTTTGTCAATGTCTTTTTAATTTTAATTTTGAAATTATTTATTTACAATTTTACACTAATTATTGGGCAGAATAGGGCAATTGGGGAGCACTTTCACTATTATTATCACTGCAAATGGGAAATATATTTTATTCAAAACCTGACCCGAGTAAAGAAAAAAATAAAGTTTTCATGGTACACTTGTACTACATATTTTAACAACTTTTTTAGAGCAGTTATTACTATTTTAATGATACGTATATTTAAAATAAATCAATTATAAAATATAATATACGTAGTTGTAAAAGAGCTGTGAAAAAAAATTATTAAAAAAATATTTTCCTCATAATTAAAGTCCCAAATGCATTATTGTTCTTTTTGAGATGCAAAGCACTTAAAAAAAATATAATATAATATAATATCAACAAAGAAGTTGAATATTTAAAAATTGTGTTAGTTTGTATTAACGGTAAGATTTGGTGTGTAACTTTACAGATGGACAAGGCTTACGTACTTCGTGAAGCAGTGAATTACACAAGACAACTTCAAGAGAGGGTGAAAGAATTGGAAAATAAAAACAGTGAGAAAAGAGTAGTACATCATTCATCAACATTGGTAAGAAAATCTGAAGTTTGCTCAAAGAAAAGCTTGAGCAATAGCAGTGAAAGCAACAAAGAATCACTGTTTGAGGTTGAAGCAAGAGTCCTAGATGAGGAAATACTGATTGGAATCCATTGTGAGAAGCAAAAGGACACAGTCTGCAACATACTAGCCTTTCTTGAAAAGCTGCATCTCTCTCCAACCAGTAGCAGTGTATTACCATTTGGCACTTGTACTCTTATAATCCACATCATTGCTCAGGTACATATATCAAACACCTTTCATGCACCCTTATGATTAATCATGCAAATGCATGATCTGTAATGTTGTGTTATTATTATGCAGATGGATGAGGAATGCAGAATGAACATGGATGAGTTAGTGAAGAATCTGAGAGAATATCTGTTGAATGTGTATGACATGCAGCAAGTTAGTTTGTGATGCGTGCTAGTGCATCAAAAATCTTCTCGGACTGTATACCATTCAGAATATATATATATATTTGGTTGACTGAAAATTTAACTAGTGGTGGGTTGAATTTAAAGCTGTTAAAATGGGTTGCAAACTTAATTATATTAAAAAAACAAAATGAGAAAAAAAAAATTAAAATTTCATCTACGCAATAAATGGGTTTCAATTATTTTTGTTAAATTAAATTATTTTTATATTTAATGTAAATATAAATGGCAATAGATTATATCGATCGGTTAATTATGTGACAAAAAACGAAAGGATTTTTATCAAGTAAAAGGGAGAAATAACAAAAAGAGGAGTTCGTTAAAAAGTGGAATATCCTCTTCACCTTATAAGCTGCGAAAAAAGGTTCAAACGTAAGTTTCATTATAAGACAAAAGTAAAAGGAAACTTTTGCTAAAAATCATTAAGAAAATACATAGGATGTTTCAACCTCATTAGACTTGACAAGAATTAAGATGTGCACTACAAGAAAAAAAAATTGATTTACATATTCGTCTATAATAAGGAAATTCTATCGGTAAATTAAAAATTTTAAATCTAATTTAATAGGAGTTTTTCACATATATTATATTTGAATACTCATAAAAAAAGTACATTTTTAAATTGATTTTTTTTCTATTCAACATAAACAAAGTAACATTAATGATTATTTTTGTAGTAATTTATATTATTAGGATTAATCATTATATATATAAAATATTATTTATTTTGAAATGTAAAATTTATTACGATTTTATTATTAAAAGATGTTAGAATAAAAAAGGAAATAAATATTTAAACAATTTAAATTTCAATTCTTAAATTATATGTGACTATTTAACGTGATAGGACTATTGAAAAGGAAAATTACTTTCCTAGAACACATGGTTTTTCGTATATATCCAAAAATGAATGAAGAGGATATGCTATTTATAAAAAAATGTTTAAATAAAATAAGATTGAAAATTCATTTGGATATAAAAGATTCTATAAATCATTGCTTTGGCTTGGCGTGTTGTTTACTTGTTTTGTTTCAGTGATGTTTTCACATCAAGAGGGCGCAGATGATCACGTGCAATGGTCAAGGAGCCGAGTAGTCTGGCTCCAAACTCAAGAAAGTACGAAAATTCATGAAAGAAAAAAATGTTTAATATCTATTTTGGTTATTTGATTTTTAAGGTGTGTTTAAACTTGTTTTTTTTTTTAAGTTCACTAACGTCCTATATTTTGTAAAAATTATTTACGTTAGTCCTTTTTGCTTACACCGTTAAAAATGCTAACGACAAATTTGTTCTGTTGGCAAAAACTTGATGACGTGTATAATTATTGACGTGACAGTGTAAGGTCATTTGATGTCAATGAAAAGATGTCATGTGGCATATCTCTTTCCACTCAAAATTAGGGTTTCACAATTGGAGCATCCATTTTCTTCCACTCCAGCATTAACACCCATTTCTTTTGATTTTCTTCCACCATCAACAACATTGTTGCTAAAGTTGTCTTGAGGTTTGTCATTTCATTCTCCAAAATGGCAATCTTAGCATCCATTTTTTAATACGACATTCCTCTACCCCTTTCCTAAAATTTTGATCTCGTTCCTCCAAACTTCCCCTCTCAACAAATCCAGTAGATGGGAAAAGTTTGATGCAATCAAGAAGCATTATAGGTAATAACACAGAAATCATTAAATGAAATAAAGAAAATGGTGGGTATTGTTTCTGTAAAGAACAAAATTATAGTGGAGAAACCCTTCTACAGCAACCAATCGCCAAGCTCCTACAAAGAACTACTGCCCCCACCTAAAATAAACATGTTTGATTTTCACCCAAAGGACTTTATACTCTGATTGCATTATTTAATAACACAAGACCATATTTCCATGCTTTGTTAAAAAGTTTTAGCAAAATTAAACACAAAAATCTAGAAACAGAAACCCTAAATTGCATATTCCTCCTCGCGAGTTCATCGTTCTTGCGCAAAATAAATCCAGAAGCTCATTTACATCACGAGGACCGAATCGTAGTGTCATGGTGTTCTCCTTTGCACAACAATCGCGCCGCCGTTGTGAATACCTGAATCCTGCTTCCACGATAATTCGTGGTAGAACCTCCAGTTGCAGAGAAAGCCCTTGTCCATTCTGCAATTGTTAAACCCTAAATTTGGGTGGAAAGGGTTCTACCACGTACCATCTTCTCATTGGCCTCAAATGACCTCACAGTGCCACATCAACAATAATTGTATACATCATCAAGTTTTTTCCAGCAGAACAAGTCTGCCGTTGGCATTTTTAACGCCGTAAACAAAAAGAACTAACGTGAACCGTTTTTGCAAAATATAGAACATTAGTGAACTTTTGAAAAAAAGAAAGACAACTCTAAACACACCTTACAAACTGAGGGACCAAGTATTAAACCAAGAAAAAATTACTTTACCCTGTATACAAGTACACTGAATAGATAAAAATAATATATGAATAAAAGTAATACAGTATAATATTATAATAAAAACAATTATAATAAAAACAATTCTTTTAACTAAATAACGTTTCTAGTATATTTTTTATTTCTCTTCAATTAAATAATTTCAACTTTTATTTTTATTTTTCATTTTTACTTTTCTATTTCGAATAGAGCGAAACCACACTGATTTAGTATTTTCTTTAACTTTACTGTCTAAGATTCTTCATATATTTTATTTTTTTTATTGGGAATCAATTAATCCTACAAATTTCCTTAATTTTAAAATACAATATTTATAAGATATTCTTTTACTTGTATATCACCCCACACACACACACACTATATATATATATATATATAATAATAATAATAATTTAAAAATAAAATTTTGAAAGTTGGTAAAGTATTTAAATAATAATATCATGTTGTTTTAATATTCAAAAGTAAAAGGTACAAATAGAAATTCGTTTTATACTTAAAATACTTATCATTTATCTAAAATTTCTGATGCTTGTTTTTTCTTCAGTCAAGTTCTAATTTATATTTTTAAAAATCAGGAAAGTGTAAGGTTTTTATAGTTTGATAACAATACATCTGAATTGTCCATTTAAAGTAAATTATAATTTGATGTCTGTGAATGATTATATATGTAATATTATTTAATAACATTAACTTACCTTTTTCCAGCAGATAATGAATTCTCTCAGTTTTTAAAAAAAGAAGATAGAGCAAATATTTATATTAAGATTTCATTTTAGTTGTATATATTTCTATAGGAAAATATATGTATATGTGCTCTTAACAAACTTGTGGTTATACTTTAATTCTTAGGTGTGAAAGGATTTGTTGGATTTCTTTTTCTCGTATATATTTTCCTATAATAGTTATATTTTGATAATTATAACATTTTTATGTATACATTTTGTTTAAGTGTTTTAGTTTATTAAATATGTGATGAATATTATAATATTATTAATATTGAAATTTTGAAATGTTTAAATACATATACTAATTAAACATTAGATAAATTATAAACATGAAAAGTTAATGTTTTCTTAAATTTTAAAAGTAAAAATATTTTATAAACAGTTGAAAAAGGAAAGAAGAAAAGGGATCTACGGTGAAGTCAATTTCCCGTTAAGTTTCCGTGGCCATCAATGTTGTATTTAATTCTGACATGAAAATTGTACAAACTTTTGTGAAGGGTTCTTCCGGTGTGTGGGAACCAGCTTACAGCAATGTAGCTAAATCAAGGAAAATGATAGTTTGAGAATACTTTTTTATAATATTTTAATATTTTTTATATGTTATTCTATAATTGGTTCAAAATTATTTAACAATCAATAATAATAATCATAAACATCAATATAGACCGATTACATAATGACATATAAATAGTGTTAAAATGTTGTAAAAAAAATATTATCAAAATATTATTATCTTTATTAGAATTATAAATATTTAAATTAATTAAAGTTTCATATTCTTTCATTTTTCAATCTTAAACACTCCACAAATTTTGAATAGTCCTCTGAAATCAACTTTCAAGATCTAAAAAACTACAAACTTGGCAATGCACTTCAAAAGCTTCCAATTCCTAACAACCAAAACCACTTCTTGATTCACTTTACCACCTTGTGTGACTTCAATAAGCGTCCTCCAACTTCTTTTATTAGGTCATCGATGGTCATGCTATATTCGTCATTCATCTGCAATACAAATAACAAATATAAATAATTCCATTTTTATTGTAAATACTTATTTTTATAATTAAATATCTTTTTTAGTCTTTAAAATTAAACGTAAATTTAGATTTCAGTTTTCCTTAATCTTCAAATTTTAAAAATAAATAAATATAACTTTTTTAATATAATTGTATAAATATTTTTTAACATGTTAAATAAATTTTTAAACTGATATTTAAATTAGGCACATCATTTAAGACGGTACATTCTAACTTAAATATAAGTCCAAAGCATTATTTAATACAAAAAAAAAATTACCACTGTTAAATATATATTTAAATTTAAATATTAAAATATATCAAAATTTATAATAAAAACAAATTTTAACCTTATTAAAGTATTTTCTTTTTGGTTAAAGTTTATCATAAAGAAAAAGAAGAATATTGTAAGAAGTCTTCAACGTGTTACCATCTTAATGTGTCAATTTAACTGGGAAGATATATGTCTTAAATGCTTCTTGTTTTATATAAGACAGGGATAAGGTCCGCGAACAGCGGGAACTTAAAGTGTGAACAAACAAACATGACAAGACAGTGTTGCTTTCAAAAATTAAATGTTGTGTACCTTAGCAATAATAGTGACCTTAAATGTTGAAGTTCCAAATGGCAACACACTAGAACATCTCGTAGAAAGATGAAGATTATCGAGCAACGACAACACTTTGACTAAAGTATTGCTTGGATTGTGACAAAAAATTCCTATAAGCACTTCCCTGTCTGAAACGGAAATCTTCATTTCTGGAAGTTCTTCTTCCACACTTGTTGGTTTCTTGGTGAGGCTTCTTGAATTCATAATTTCACTCTTTTTATTTTCCAGCTCTTTCACTCGTTCTTTAAGTCGTTTCACATAATCCACAGCTTCAAGTACCACACTGCCCTTGTCTCTCTGAAAACGTGTTAAAATTCATGAATCACTCAAAAAAATGTCACGTAGTAGAAATTTCCAGTACCACATTCTTGTCGGCTATGTATGATTGCACAAACACCGTGTTACCAGAAAACACGTAAATATTTTTTTTATATTATTATTATAACTTTTTCGATACAGTGCCTCAAAGGTTTTCTATCACGTTGAAAATGATTTGAGAATTCCCTCATTTACTTTGTGTAGTTTTTCCAAATGCCCAATATTTAGGTGGGGTAGGTTTAGACTTTATGTTTAAAATCATTTATTATTTTCTTGATGATAGCAGGGCCCATTTTGATAAATATTACTCTGACTTTTTTTTCTTTTGTTATTAATTTTTTTTAATTTAGACCTAGAAAAACTGGACTTTAATGAGTATAAATCATCAGGGTAAAAATCTGACTTCATAAAGCTACTTATGGCTTTGTTACCAAAATAGACAAAAATATATCATATATTACGAGAATAGACAAATTCAATTCAAAATGTTAAAATGGAGAAGTCGTGAGGGGTCAAAACGACTTCAAATGAAGAAGTCGTGTTCCGCTTGCACGATTTCACACTGTGCATTTGACCAGTGGTGAAGTCGTGCACCCAAAAACGACTTCTGGGTCCTGTAATCGATTACAAGATAGTGGTAATCGATTACACAGTGTTGAAATCATGACCTCCTGCACGACTTCAGTGTAGTAGGCAAAAATGCTACTGGTAATCGATTACCAGTGTTTTAAGTGTGCAAGAACCACCCTGGTAAGCGATTACAAGCTTGTTGTAATCGATTACCAGTGTGTTTTGGTTGGTTTTTGAAAATTTATATTGTGTTGTAAAGCATTATTTGAAGTTAATTATGTTTAATGATTTGAATATTTGTAAGCACACATTGATGTTGATGACATTGTGATGTATTGTTATGTATAGGAAGATCGTTCGGCTATAAATATACTCCTCTTTTAATGTAAGAATTACTTAATGTGATTATTCTTTTATATAGTTTTAAACTGTATTTTTGGGATGGTACATAACACACACACACATATATATATATATATATATATATATAACTAAAATGATTATAAGAAAATAATATTAAGTAAAAATAAAAAAATTATGTATATTAAAATATCATTTTTCAATAATTTTCATGGATGTATTTTAGAAATATTATAAACTATGTCGTGTTCCTAAATTTTATTCCTCGAAATTATTTTTGAAAAAACAAAGACTTTTTGGGATTTTGTCGAGTTAGTATAGCTCAAATGGGAACAGAACACACCTTTTTTAACCCAGGAATGATGGCGGAAAGTTCTACGATGTTCTTCGTCAATTCTTCTCTCCTTTTTCTCTCAGCCAATATGTGATGTTGTCTGTTTGCTCTTGGAATCGCGTTTTGGCTCTGTTTCGTGCTTTTGGAAGAGTGGTTCTGATGTGCTTCAGAATTAGGGTTATCAAAACCCAAAACATGGCCAGCAGAAAATGATGAAGTTTTCGAGTTCAAGTTACTTTGGAGGGAGGAAGAAGATGGAATATTGCTTTCGTGAGAGAAAACAATCATGTTTTTCGGAGACTCTTCTTCATTGCAATGGATCGTGTGGCTTTGGTTGAAGAAATCATCCATTTCCTATAATTACCAAATGAAAAAAGAAAATGTGAATAATGTATGTAAGAAATGAACCATGCTAATCTGTTCATAAATTAGTTCATAAAACTATAATGTGAGAAAAGAATTGGCTTCAAGTGTAGCCTAATACAATAACTATAATATAATAATGAGTATGTTTACCCATTGAGAAACCAAGCTATGCCATGAATCCTCCATTGTTAGGATAAGAGGCTAATTAAGGATTTCAGCACTACCAAGAGAGTTACTGAAATGGTATAGTTGCTGGGAGTGGTACAAGTACCAAAGAATAAATTTTAAAAATTGAAATAAAATGGATTTCCATAGGGTTTAATATTGTCTATCATTTAATCTATGTTTTCCACATTTCAAGGTCAATAGCAAATTTTTGACTAAATTATATCTTGTATTATAAATTTTATTTATAAGCTTTAATTTGAATATTTATGTTTTAACAAATTATTTTGTATTATATTTTATAAATTTGAGTCGGTGGAGTTTTCTTTTTTCAAAATAGTTATCAATATTTAATTATAGGATAGAATTTTACTCATTTCTTACTTAAGCTGAAAAATAGAATAACTATAACTAATTTTTTTTAACAACAATTTTAGAATCATCCTTTTATAAGACTCATTGGTATTTTGGGTCTAGGATTGAGTTCAACATCCAATGTTCAGGTGGTAGTTTAAAGAACTGAAATGTTATCTTTTGTTTCAAATCTATTATATTCGTTTGCTAGTATTGTTTGAAGGGTATTTGCAAAAGATGTTTTGATGCCAATGTTAGTTCAATATCTGACAATTGAAATTTTAATGTTGTAGTAAATGCAAATCACCTATCTCTTTATCTCAAATCTGTATTTATAAATCTTGGAGTGAGCCTTTGATTAACAATGACCTAATTACAGTCCAATTGGTGGTAATCACACTTTATCTTAAGTTATCACTAGTACAGGAAACGGAAATGGCACCGGTTAATTTCGTTTATAGGCACCGGTTCTGCAACCGAGGCATATAGAGACGAGGTAAAAAGGATAAGTTTAATGCCTCGGTTGCGAACCGAGTCAAAAAGAGATCAATTTTTGCCTCGGTCCTCCTTTGAACCGAGACCGTATCTTATAAAATTCAATAAAAAAAATTCAAAATACTGCTGAACCTGCTGGGATTCATTATAGAGCATCAAAGTTCATTACAGAGATCAAAGTTCAGATACATTACAGAGCATATAACAAAAGCCACTGGGATAAAAGAATTCATGTTGTTCATTACAGAGCATATAACAAATGGAAACAAAATCAGAAAATAGAATCCGAAAATCATTACAAAGCATCAAAGTTCAGATACATCAGAAAATCAGAAAATAATAGTTCGGATACATTACAGAGCATATAACAAATGGAAAAAAAAATCAAAGAAACCAAGGATTCATACTTTTGAAACCCAGCCTCAAACCCCATTTCCCAGTTTCTGAAAATCGTCAACGGCAAGCGGCTCCCGACAGCAAGCGGCGAGCGCGAAGCGGCTCCCGACGGCAAGCGGCAAGTGAATGCTAGGCCAACGACTCCACCACTGGCACGGGATCTGGATCTGGATCTGGATCGGCCACCGCTTGCTCTTCACTCGAGAGGCGATGCAGTCGCAGGCGAGGTGGAAGCCGCACTCGAAGCCGTCGCACACGACGAGGTGGTGGTGGCTCCCGATGGCGGTGAGGCGAAAGGTGGCATGGAGAAGGAAGAAGAAAGCTATCGATGCTCGAGGAGGAAGAAAAAACCTTATTTGGGTGGCGTGAGAAGATGAAGATGGTGGTCGCGGCGTGGTTGAACGGCGGTGCTTGCGGGTTTGCGCGTGGTGGCCGGCGGCGTGGTTGAACGGCGGTGCTTGCGGCGTTGATGATGGGGTTTGGTGGAGAGGAGAAATCGGAGGGAGGGAGGCAAAGATGAGAGCGAGAGCGCGAGATATGAGAGCGAGAGTCTGAGAGGTTTTGCGGGAAGAAGAATAGTGAAAGTGAATAAAGTTTTGAACTTTAACCCTCAAACCCAGCAATCGAGGCAAATATAGGCCTCGGTTAATTTCCAACCGGTGCAGTATACTCTTTTCAAACGCGGGTTTAAAAGAACCGAGACATATAGTGTCTCCAAAATTACATTTATGCCACCGCGTTTTTATATGTCTCGGGTTTTCAAAAACCGAGACATAATACGCGATTTAAAAACCCTATTTTTTACTAGTGTATTCAACATTAGAGTTAATCTTCTTAACAATTGACCATTCGGTCCGCCTCCATGGTTGTTTAGTCACAAGGAAGGTTCATGGAGGAATTCGACTGACGGTTGCCCGTCCAGTTAAACGGTCATACGATACATAGGCCCCCACGCCCGAGTCTGTCATGACAAGCAAAGGGGTTTGTAATGGGATGAAACTTCTGTTGTTCAATCTTTTTTGAAGAAACATCATCCTTGGCCGCTCGTCTAGTTGGCCTCTGGACCGTTCAATTGAGCGATTAATGATTTTCAAAATTTTGAATTATTACCGTTGAGGGAAAGATGCGTGCAACTTTGAGCCTTGCGCCAATCAAAATTCGCAGAGTCTAATTACCACCTGTCATCTTCACCTTTGCCTTCAACTTTTCTCTGTCAACCGATCGTCCAACTCTTCTTTATCTTTCAAGTAATAATGTCGACTGTTGATTTATCATCACCTGTGAAGGGGAGGGACGCTCAAGAGTAGGGATGACAAAAAACTCCACGGGTTACGAGTATCCGCGTGTAAAATCCGCGACGGGTAGTTACTACCTACAGGTAACGGGTAGCGAGTATTTTAATACCCGCTTCTAAACAGGTTGGGTATGAAACTATTCGCCCCACACGTACCCGCTACACGCAAAAAATAATAATAAAATAATAATTTTTAATTTTATAAATTAAATTTAATTAAAAATAAAATTAATTTATATTTTATTAGGTAAAATTTAATTGAAATTAAATTTTAATTTATATTTAACTTACTTTATGTTATATATATATATATATATATATATATATATATATATATATATATATATTGTAATTTTATTTAAAAATGTATAAAATATATTTTTTTCATTTTTTGGGGGTATCCACAGGTTTTAAAATATCTGTAGGTATTTTCTAAGCGGGTACTCATGCGGGTAGTGGGCGGATAGCGAGTCAGATTTTTTTTTTTGCAGGTCGGGTTGTGGGTAGGCACTATTCGTGCCTGACCCGTTTCCATCCCTAATCTAGAGTATGTTGATGATGTGTCGTCATTGGTGTCATTGTCGACTTTTTCTTCAATTTCTGGATCAATCGTGCGAGAGTAAAACATGATCGACGATGTAGATACTAATAAGCAAATCAATTCAGGAATTTGAATCCAAATCAAGCAATGCAACAAAGTACTTTATAGACGATCCAAAACTAGTTGATTTAAACATTATCAATATCAAAAACTATAATTAGCTTTCCTTACCTATTAAACAATCGAGCAACTTAATAGAACCCCATACAGCTCTCATAGATCAAAAGATATTATCTGCATCTACGAACAATAAAAACATAATCAAGGTACATCATTAGAGCCACTGATCATCAGATAGTCACATAGGAAACTCATATGACACATGCAACCACAAATGGTGTGGATGCAATGAAAGAGAAATAAACTAAAGAAAAGAGAAGAAACCAACTTATTCTTTTATAGAAAAAATTGATCGGCTAGACTTGAAGATCTTGTCGCGAGGATTGCTCAAGCAGTCTCTTATCTTCAAACAAACGAACAAAGAGCAAGAATCCTTTTAAAAAAAGTCAGAGAATTGTATAAAAGTGATTTATAAGGAGATGTTGTGTTTTGAAATAATAAAACTCGTTCATAATGAAACTATTTATATTAAAACCATTTAATATTAAAATAATTTATTCTCGCTATTTTTAAACCATCATCACTTCTAAAATTTTATTTTCTGGGGTTTTACACACCTGATACTTGATAATCACTTTCATATAATAGATCCTAACTTTCTTACTAACTTGAGTGTTAGAGAGTTTTTGTAGGTGAATCTTTTATTCTCATCAAAGAGGAGACCCCCTTCAAATAGAAGGAGCAATCAAAGCATCATTAGGATCTTTCTACCTGTTCGTAAAGTCCACACTCAAAATTCAGCTAAAATCAGATGACTTTTTGCTTGACTTGCATTGCACATGCAAGTCATTATACATAATACTACTATCTAAACCTATATTAGTGTGCTATTTTGTGAATAATGCTAGTAGCTTGATCTATATTAGTATTAGTATGTTATTTTGTGTACAACTTATCTTAAAAATTACTTTAACTACTTGAGTTTGTTTCATCTTTAAGATTTTAGTGATAGTTTTTTATAGTTATTTTATGATATGATTGTGAATTATAATCATATATTTTTGAATTCTACTATCATGTGTACTTATTTTGAGTAGAGAAAATAAAAACTTTTTTTAATTAGAAAAAATAATTTACATACAAAAAAATCTAATTTAACACTGCTAAATTTTTTATCTGCCACTAACAACATCATATATTATTATGGAATTACAATTATATGTAAACTCTCACAAATTTATCACATTACAAAACTATTTTAACATCACATAATTTTTTCCAAAATTTCGAATACATAATATCTAAAATATGAACTTTAAAAAAACAATAGAAATTTTCCTTGATTAAAAACCCCATGCCCATTACCAATGTTGTTATCAATTAAAAGATAACTTAGATTAAGATAAATAAAGGGGTTGATGATGGTGGCATAAGCACAAACGAATGGAAATGTTGGGAGTAGTGGCTCAAGGCTTTGGAAGGGTAACATATAATTTTTTAGTAATTGATGTAAAACTTAGCTTCTAACGAAGAAACTGTTTATGCCATAAACAAATAAAAAAGAAGACGCAATATGTAACCTTCAAACCCTAATTGTTTTAGCCTGGTATTATATGTGGTGACTTTCTGCAAACAAATGTAGTGAGATAATAGCTGTCTTGTCTTGTCATAAGACTCATCGTACTTAAAGAAATTATAATACATAGTAATTTGTTTGAAACAATTATTGAGGTTCCTTGGAGAGGAACATGTCATCAATTCAAGAAGATCTCATTAAATATTATTTTGTGGTACAATTAGTAGGTATACTAAAAAAAAATTCACTTGGCTATGTGTAGGCTATAGATCTACCACCATAGAAAGATAATCCAACTTTTTGCATTGTTAAACTTATACAAGTGGTCTAATTATATTTAAATTAAGTTTGACTTTATGCTTTTAATTTGAATAACTATTTTTCAAAATTTAAATTTATTTATTTTATTACTTCACTTTATCTGTTCTATTTTTACTCTTTGTCTTTCACTTGTACCACTCTTTTTAATCAATTCAGATATATTAGAGATAATACCTAAATTATGTATATAAATAGAAGAAACTACCTATCTTAATTGCGAATTAGCTTTTAAATCAGAATTTATAATTTTCAAATTAAATCAATGCCTATTCTAAACCAACAATATGGTGTATTGTTTTTTTCTTCTGATAAAAGATACTAGAATATTTGACCCCAACAAATAATAAATAAATCTAAATAAAAAGTTATAATACTATTTTTAATTTAAACGTAAAATTTCAACTTATCTTGAATTTCTAACATGCACTACTGTATAAACACAAATTTCAGTTATATTAAAAAGAATCCAATAATATTAATGCAACGAGCCCCTCTTTAATGATTTTGGGTATAAACAAACTTATATATAATTACTTTTGGAAGAGAAAAATATAAAGAAAATTTCGAAACAATCAGCAGAAAAGACTTTAGACGTATGTTATTTTGGACTTTAGACGTTTGTTATTTTGGGCTTTTAACGTCTGATATTTGTCCAACGTCTATATGGATGACGTTAATGAGACGTCGGACCCAATAGGTCAGACGTTTATATAGACGTTTGACACTATAGATTAGACATCTAAAACGTCGTCGAATCTTTTTTCGCTTAAGGCCTCTCGGGTTGCTCCTGGCTCTGTGTTCCGAGTTTACAACTTTATATTTTAGTTGAAGAGAATGTATTGTACTTTTTTGTATTGGATGGTTTTAAAAACATAATGGAGAGAATTGGAGAGTGCAAAACGCAAGAAATCGTTGCCCAAGAACGCCGCCCAAGGATACGAGCAAAACTACATCAAAACCCAACAGAAAATGCATTTTAATCTGTTCAAATGAAAGATAATGCATCAAAGAGTGTTGTAATCGGAGTAAAATTAATTTAAAACGGTGCAAAAGTGAGAAAACGAACCTGAAAAGCGTAACCCATAGAGAGAAAACGCGAGGAAAATGATGAACATTAAGTGCGCGTAACTGTTGTCTCGTGTTCGCGGTGTTTTAATGCCGCCATATAGAAGTCGGTTCCCCCCACATCAGACGTCTATATGGCTGTAGAAGTCGGATTGACGGGATCTGACGTCTAAATAGAGTTAAAAAGTAACTTTTTAGATTTAAAAAATGAGTATATAGAAGTCGGTTCCCCCCACATGGGACGTCTATATGGCTGTAAAAGTCGGATTGGCAGAATCTGACGTCTAAATGAAGTTAAAAAAGTGACCTTTTAGATTTCAAAAATGAGTATATAGAAGTCGGTTTCGCCCACATCGGACGTCTATATGGCTGTAAAAGTCGGATTGGTGGGATATGATGTCTAAATGGAGTTAAAAAGTGACTTGTTAGATTTCAATAATGAGTATATAGAAGTATGTTTCCCACATCAAATATCTATATGGTTGTTTTATTTAGGAAAAATGTCACCGATTATTTTTTACGTTGGATATTCGAGAGTCGAACGTTTAAAGGGTGATTTAAAATATAAAAGTAAAAAAGCCCAAAAAAAAACTTTACAAATTAAATTCGGGATTTATTTTATTTTATAGAGAAATTAATTTTAATTTTTTTTCTTATTTTTCTTTATCATAGAAATACTTACAAAAGAAACTCGTTCAAAGAAGGCTTATATATAGAAGGCTATACATATTAGAAAAATCAAGCTTTTGTTATAAATATTTTTTAAGTTAAATTTTTGCTTATATATATGACATAACAGTTATCTTCTGCTACTATAGTATTTTTGAAATTTAAAAACTTACCTTTAAACAGACATATGACTATTTTCATATACAGGGTTAATTTAAAACAAAATTACAATACTAAGTCATTTTCAAGTATACTAAACAGAATAAATAGGTTATATTTGAAATAAAAAAAATAATTAGGGATCATTGTAAAAGATGACTTATCTATATTTTTTTCAAAGGAATCTAGATCCCTAATTTATGACACGACTATCTATTTTTACCAATTTATTTCTAAAATGCTAAAAACGTAAAAAAAAAAAACTACCAATTAACTTATCTAGGACAAGCAAATTCTTTGGGGGAACCAAATCCATTCATAAACTGAATTAAATTGCATCATTAAAAAGTTCTTAAAATGTGTTTTGGTTATCAAATATAGGTGCAATGAATTGAAATATAACATTCTAGGATATTACTATAGCCAATACTATATATATTTATGGGAAAACAAAAGTTTAGACAGAGACATAAAAGTGTGTGTTTGGAGAAAGGAGGTTCAATGTATTAAAGATTCCTTACAACTTTGAAATGTATGAGAGTTTGTTTTTGATGTTTTGGAAATGACAAAACAAAACACAAGCTAAGCTTACCAAGTCCAAGTTATAAATGAAAATTTAAAAAAAAAATTATAGTATTTTAGAAAATTTAGTATTGTTTTCATTTGAAAAATAGATTGAATTTGATAAGTCAATTAACCTTTAAATGTTAATTGGATTGTTTATATGATTCTGTCTATAAAGTGTCAACTTGATGAGTAAAATAATAAGTTATACTAGGTTAATTTATGTATTTTTTATATTTTAATAAAATTTTAGGAGAAATAGTATTTTATTGAATATTTTGTAGGTTATTATGAATTTAATGTTTTTTTACATTATATTTATTTAACTTGGGAATAGCTAAAGGGCATATATGTCAATGCAATATGAGTTGATATTATATTTGTGTTTGAATTTTCTGTATCCAGTGGACAAATCCGGGCCGGATTTTATTACATATCCGGCCCAGGTTACTCCCTCCACCACACATTTTCTCTATCCACCTCCCCAATTTTATTACATATTTTTTGAATTAAAAAACTAATCTTTTATAATTACAAAAATAACCTTTTTACTTTTTAATCCTAATTATTTACTTTAACCCTAAAATCTATCTTTTTACCCCTTCTCACCCACCTCCCTACCCTCTCAGATTCTCACCCAAACTCCATCACATCTGTTTCTCATCTTCCATCTTTCCTCTATATCCATTATTCAAAAATAATATATCAAAAAATATAAATTATATTATTTAAATATCTTCAAAATTAATATAAAAAAACTGTAAAATATAAACTGTATAATCTTTAAACAGATGTTGACATCCGTTGACGGATGCTCACATCCGTTTAATTAAAGATTATACGGTTTATATTTTAGGGTTTTATTACGCACCTTCACACCTCTGAACCTCTCACGCCTCTGAACCAGCACCTTGAAGCATCACCACACTCACGTCTGAAGATGAATTGCTTTCCCCACTTTCAATCTTTAAAAGAGAAGAAGAAGTGAAACATGAGAGACAACCCAAGGGTAGTGGAACGTAAGAGACAACCTGGGAAAAATAATAAAGAGAAAGAGGGAAGAATGATAAAGAGAATGAATGTCCATGTGAGATTTTAAATAATATTAACCCTAAAATTTTAATAAGGGTAAAATAGGAATGGAAAAATAAAGAAAAGGGTAAAAGGGGAATGGGGTGGTGGAGGAAGCAAGTTGTTGTGGTGGTGGAGGGAGTAACACCCTCATTAGATTGCTTGTGATATTTTTGGATTTTACATTCTATACCCTATTAATTTTCTTATTGCACCCTTCAAAGCTTCTGGAAAAAGTGAAATGAGTGTCTTTCAGAAAAATCTTTCAGGAAATTATTTAATACATTTTGGAAAATAAAATCCAAAATAGTAGGGGTGCAGGAAGCAACAGCCAATTCTATTTTATGCAATTTAATTTAAAAATGGCCCAGCCCATCCTAATCTTTTAGCATGTTGAATATGTATTGGATCTATCCGTTTTGACCTAACGGACTTCATTTTAATAACCCGCATAAAAAAACAAAAATCTCATTTAATAATATAAAACTAATTTAAAATAAGAATTAATTAAAAGTTTTTCAAGAAATTTAAAAACTTAGGGATTAATTTAACTGTGATTTATTTTAAGATTTATTTAATTTAGTTTTCAAAAAGCTACTCTTATATTCGAGAATGGGGTTAGGTGGCAAGTGCCAGGTTGTTTCCAACGTGAGGGGTTTTAAAAAGATTTTATGTGACCGCCTTGTGGTGTAGCGTGTGGTGCTATCGTCTCATTTCAGCTTCATTTCGTTTCATTTGCATTTCATTTGACGTTTTCTTTCTGGAAGCTTCGGCACGCAGAGATCCATGGCGTCGTTCGATGAAGCTCCTCCCGGAAACTCCAAGAGCGGCGAGAAGATCTTCAAGACTAAGTGCGCTCAGTGTCACACCGTCGATAAAGGTGCCGGTCACAAACAAGGTATCGTATTAGTTCTTCCCTTTTTGTCTTAATTAGCACTCAGATCTATCGTTCCACTGTTACTTTTTCATCACTTTTTGCATCGCCCTCAACGCTCCATACTCTCAGGATTTGGATTTTATTTTTCATTGTTTAGGTTTCAGAGTTCCTGTGTATTGATATTGACTCAAACATTCTATTGTATGTTTGGCTTTCGGTTGTAAGAGTTTTAAAATACTTTTACGCTCAAAGCAACTTCGTTTTGTTGTTGGAATTTGAAAATTACTCTATTGACTTCAATCCGTGCATAGCCTTATGTGTTAGAAATTCGTTGTTAAATCTGAAGGTTATTTTGATGTGTGATTGGTTTTTGGAATCTTGAAATTGTTTTTTTGAAGTCTGATCTGTCAACCAGTGTCAATTATTTTTATTTTTCTAATTAGGTGGTTTGTTTATTAAAGATTTGACTGGAGAGAAGCAAGAGGCGAATGAATTGGTTATGTTTGAAATTATTGGGAATGCAATAAGAATTTAATTTGTGTACGTTTTGGGTGAAACCTTTTTATAACCGATAAGAAATCATATACTTTGAATATTCTATACAGAAGGTTTCCCTGATCTAATGTTCCTATCTTATCGGAATTATTCTGTTTTACTTTTATTTTGTTATAGGGTATATCGTTTACACACATTTGTTTTAGAGAAAAGGTAGGGAAGGCTTAGAAGTCTCCTCTCCATGAATAATGTCATTATGCAATATTCTGAAGATAAAAATATTTACTTGATCATTTTAGGACCCAATCTGAATGGTTTGTTTGGAAGGCAATCTGGCACAACCGCTGGATATTCCTATTCTACCGCTAACAAAAACATGGCTGTGATTTGGGAGGAAAAGACCTTGTATGATTACTTGCTCAATCCCAAAAAGGTACAGCGTAAATTAATATTTTGATTTCAAATGTACTTCACTAACCTACATAGTTATCACTTCATGCTACTTGTATAACCGTCGTATTGATGTATAAATTTTTTTCTTTGGGGCATTGTGCTGTTAAGTTGGTAATGTTGTAAGGTGACATTGAAAATAATTTTTTCTAATGTAAGAGACGATAGATTAATTAATAATTAATCATTAATTATACAAATGTGAGATTTGCTTATGTAACCTGTATGTGAATCATTTCATGTCACTTTATATATTGTTTTCATCTTGAGATGGTTATCTTATGTAGTCAGGGTATTGTGCTATTAAGTTTTATGATAATAATATTGCAATGCAGGGCAACATTGAGAACTTGTTTCCACCACCATGTTACTGATTTGTGCTTTCATTTATCCCCTTATGCAGTATATTCCAGGGACGAAGATGGTGTTTCCCGGTCTTAAGAAACCTCAGGATCGTGCGGATCTTATTGCTTATCTTAAAGAATCCACTGCATAAGGATTAAACTTTCATACATACAGTTACGCATTGTTCATTCGAAGTTCCGGAGATTTAAATTTTCAGACATTTAATTATGTGGTACAGGAAGTACTGTATCAACAAATAAAGTAGACCTGATTTGTTTGCAATGCTATTTTGTTCATTTTGCATTGCTTTTTAAGAATTTGCAATATATGGGTTAATACCCAATTAATTTAGCAGTTGAAAGTTGAAACATTGTTGCTGATATTTAATTTTCTAGAAGGACAATTTGGTCTACCTTTGTTGCACAAGTGTTTTTTCAAGTCGTATAATTTATGTAGTTTACTTAGCTGAATGAAATGCATACTTTAACTACAATTATCTAGGTCATGATATGCCAAAGGAGAGTGTTGGCCCAATCTTGAGCTGGAGTGGTATAGTGAGAGATTTTGTTCCATTGTCAGTTAGCCCTGGATAAATTTGAGCCGAACAATTCTTGCATTTTATTGTTTAGTTTCAATGATGAAATCGGTCAGTTGGCTTTAGTTTATTTGCTACATGTCTTCTAGTCGTTTTATGGAGCCATTAGTTTATTTGCTACAGGTCATCTGGTCATTTTATGGAGCTATTACTTTATTTGCTACATGTCTTCTAGTCATTTTATGGAGTTGGTTGATGGGTGAATTTAATTTAGGTTAAGTTTTAAGGACTTTATTTAAATGTAAGGATTTTTAATTGAGTTATTATTTTAAATTATTTTGTTCATTTTCGTTTTAATTATTTTGTTAGGTGATTTTTGTAAGATAACGTGATAGTACATGTTACTTGTGTCTTTTAGTCTCTAACTAATAATCACATTGTTTTTATCTGCGAGAGTCTCCAACTTACTAATCACTGTTTTTTCCTCTTCAAGGGGGGTACTTGCTAGTTAGAGGAGATTAAAGGATGACTTGAATAACTAGATGTAGATGGAAATAATGGCTACATCATTTAGTTGATTATAAAATTAAATGGTAGACTATTTACACAAATAAAAGTATTTTTAGTGATCATCTTTTAGTAAGAATGCAGAGAAAGAGAGATAGAAAAGTAGTTGAATATTTTGAAATAATTGAGGAGAGAACTTATTTTCCAACACAATAGGTGATTTTCCTTGAGATTTATTGTCTGTGGATTTTAAAAACAATAGCATCTAAAGATTTGGATGGTTGATTGAGTGCATAGTTCTTGGTAAGATGAGTAATAGATATGTTTTGGATTTGGAGGGGAATGGTTAGAACATTCAGATACTATGCTGGAAGTGACTCAATGGTCACCCAACTCTGTCACCGGGTTGAATTAAGCTGTATTTTTCTAATCGGTCAATGTGAAAATGTTTATATTATATACGCATATGTATTATACCATATTCATATTAAAAATTAAGTAAGTTTGCATGAAAGGATTACATTTATTGGCTTTATTATGATTACTTAAAAGGTATATTATGGTTTGTGGTTGGTTGGTTAATGATGTAATTGGTGAAGGTGTCAAAAGGGTCTTGTTTGTCGGGCTGCTCCTCAGCGTATCAAAATTTGACTTCAGGTAATCCATTAACTTATTTTTAAAATTAAAATTAATATTTACATATTATATCTATTGAATATTATATCTGGTGTGAAAATAATATATGGAAATAATCTTCCTTGTTCTCCGGATCACATCATCGGCATTAACTCGACGAAGAAGTTTTTTGTATTTTTCATTCGATAATCTCATTTTTTTTCTCAACTTTATAATTAAACTTTCTTTCTCTCAAATAATGGTATCAGCTTGAGTTTTAAAGTTCTTAGAACTAAATAATAAGATTTTTGCTCAAGCTGCTGAATTTGGGAGAAAGAAGTTTAATTATAGAATTGAGAAAAAAGTTGAAATTGTCAAACGAGAAACACAGATAACTTCTTAGTCAAGTTAATGTTGATAATGTGATTTGGAGAATAGGGGAGATCATTCCCATATATTGTTTTTATCATATTTAGCCAAGCTAAATTAGAGTCTATTTTAATGATATTTGTGGGTATATTGTCTCATCGATCATTCATTAATGTCTAGTCTCGGTTCGAGATGTATATACCTCGTCATGAAAGAAGTGTGTTGAAAGTTCCACATCGACTGTAAATAAGACTGATTTAGAATATATAAGTGGATTTAATTGTGGGATTGAGTTAAAGCCTGAATATACTTCATAACAATATTATTTGAAAATAATTATAATTTAAATTATTAATGTTTACAAATTATCGTGTATTAGTATAAAATGATATCTTTTAAATTGACGTTTAGGTCAATTTTTATAAATTTTTATTGGCGAATTGAATGGCTATTATTGCGGGGTCACTTAAAATAATGTTGGTTTTTGTTTCCCTTACTTGTATATTTTCTTGTGCACTCTCCATTGAATGACCCAAATAAATAGTTTTATTAAGAATTATTCGGCAAACGGCAAACTTTTAAAAAGTATCATTCGATGATTGTTATTACGTCGGTTTTTTCGACATCCAAGAGAAACTATTTTAGAATGAGTTTAATTAATATTATAAACAATTAATGGAAAACAATGTTTTAAGGGTCAATTGATTTGATTTAAATTAAAAATATTAAGAATGGGCTAGATATGATATAATATATTTATGAATCAATAAAATGAATTTTTTTTATCAAAAATGAACACTGTGGATCTATATAGAAGTGATTTTCACAAAGAAAAAACAATGTATAAAAAGAGTTTATTAGTAAATAGATTCTAAGAAGTGGTCTCACTATTAATGGAGTGGTATTACAAAATTCATGGACAAGATTAAACATAGATAAAGGAGTTATTTATGAAATGAATTGGTGATTTTTAAGATTTTTAAGATTTTTTAATTAGATTTATTTTCTATTCTTATTTTTTCTTTTATTTTTAATTGTTGTGTACAAATAATGAAACGTTCTTATTCCTTTCATTGGATTTCATACATTACCTTTTTCTTTCATTCTTTATAATAATTGAATAATTTTAGATTTTTTTATTCAATTTTCTTTTCTTTAAAAGCTTTTACTAGAAAGAACTTTGAAAGTCTATTTTAATCCGTTTTTGTTTAGGTTTAAATTATTGTATTTGATGTAACATATTATGATCATTGTTCAACTTTTTGTTCTAAATATCATGAGTGAAGTTTATGATGTTCTGTATTTAAAAGATAAAATATTATCTTTAAAATTGATTATATATTTTTTTCAGCAGATTCAATTCTTGTTATGGATTGAATATTTTACTACATTTAACAGAAGATAATTCATTTATATTCAAACATTTTGTAGATAACTAGTCTAACCCTATAAACATTTTTAATTGATTTTTTTTAATCCCTGAAAACACCACTTTTTTTATGGATATTCCTCACAGGTTATTTATTCATGTATCATTTAAGCCACATGTTCATTGAGCATTATGTTTATTATTGATTGTGAGGACCCACCAAAAGTAGAATTAGTCGTTAATCACCCAATTAAGCTTTTAATGATGCAGATAATTAAGGGTATACTGGTCACATTCCTTGAATATATGTTAAACTAAAAGGTTTTTAACGAAAGTCAAGTAATAGTTGCTTGCACCCAATTTTCAGGTCGTTTTCATGCGCCAAAGTGCTTGTTTTGGCTCTAATGTGTCTTTTTCTCGTCTGAAATAGGTATGTAAATATTCAACCTTAGCGAACATTTTTATAGTGAAAGTTGCAAATAAAACATAACAATCGAAACATTTGGATTTATATGCTTTGTTTGGTCATGGAAAATGGTGTGAAATCAAGACCAACATTCACTTTGATTTCTTTTTTTAATTACATGTTATGATTGCCCTTTTAAAATGCTACTATAATTTATTATTCTTATTTCAAAGAAAAGCATAGTGGTTAGTTAGCCTTCTTTTCAAAAGTAGTGTTATGTTAGGAACATTGATGAAATCTACATATGCCCGTTAGGCTCAAATTGGTGCAGTTAATTTGAATCCCTACACGCATAGAATGGTTTGAAGAATCTGTTGAAATTAGAAATTTCTTCTAATTTTGTGCAAATGAGATAAACTTTGCACTGACACGTATTATTTGCAAGTGTGATTAACTTTGTAGCAAGGATACTTTTTATACAAAGTGTTTGTTTATCCACAATGAATTCACTGATGTTTTGAAGACTTTTGCGATAGCTTTAAGCAATGGTGGGGAGTGTACAAGATATGATTCAGATTTGGCTTGTAGAATGCAGCAAAAATTAACCATAACACAGTGAATTTTCTTACGGAAGATTTTTAAAGTTATGGGGAAATTGCTTGGAAGAAAGGAAGAGAAGTTTGGTTAGATACCTGACAGAAACGAATCTGTATAGATACTCTTTTCTTTCTTCTCACTGCAATATCTGCAAATTCTTGATAAAGATTATTTCTTTGTTTTATTTCAATGATTGCCAATTCAAAATTTAGTTGCTTTTAAGGCCTTCTTTTATGTGTTTGTGTGTGTGTGTTTCAAGATTCAACTAATGCTTTTTGATAGGATAAGGAGGAAAGTACAGGAATTTATTTGGACTAGTGAAACTGTGTTAGAACTCCAACAAACTGTTTTCATCTATTTCAATAAATTATTTTGTGAAACTTGTTGTCAAAATAAGCTGTTTAAACAGCTTAATTAATTTCTCATCAATAAGCTCTCATCATGAGACTTTTCGCCATAAATTTAACCATGAAACTCAGTACAATAAGCTAAAAAAGGCTTATTTTTATGTCAATAAGCTTTATGAAACAACTTAAGAAAAACTTAAGAAAGTTATAAAGCATTTTCACAAGCTCAATTCTAAGTGTTTTTCTTCCAAATACTCCCATATGCTGAACCAAGCTGGATAGAATTTTTAGTCTCAAACATACAGCATTTTTTTCTTCTGACTTTACCTCTCACAATAATAACTGATTCCATACACTTTTAATTCTTTACATTTGCAAGCATTGTAGTATCTACGCATCCATGCTTCAACGGGCCAAAACATAATGTGACCAAGAATGTACCTATTGGCCCACGTCCTACACGAAAATCCACTCATGCACATGGGATTGTGGAACAAACAGAAAGGGTATTAAATGCATAATTGGTCAACTATGCACACATAATGCAATCTAAAACGAAATTTAGCATGATGACCCTCTTATGGTTTGGATGCTTAATCCAGATGAGGGCATAGCTAATAATGACAGTAACTCACAACTCAATACATTGAACTCATAAAATACTCAAGGGGAAAGAAAATCTGCCAACATGAGGGGAAGAACAAGGAAATTGAGAAAAATAAGGATTATAACAATTGATGTTTCAACATTGATAGGACACTAGTGGATCTAGACCATAAAACCTATATATATATAACACTAACATTTATTTTAGGGCCACAAGGAAAGAGATACTTACATAATAAAATTGATTGCATAGCCTAGTTATATCTCACATACACATACCTTTTCAGTTATGTCCTTCTCGAGCTACAATAAGTTCTTCTAAGTTCTCAGCGTCACCAGAGTCTACAGGCAGCATTATCTCATCCTCAACTGTGAAATTATAATTCAAGCCAATGGCTCTTAGAAGCTGGTATACTTCAAACATGGTAGGCCTCTCCTTTGGCATTTCTGAAACACAATTGCATGCAACCTTCAGAAATTGGAAAACTTCCTGGTCTACTCCATTCCCAAGTAATGATTCATCAATGACAGCATGGAGTTTTGCATTGCCAGATTGCTGTGAAATCCATTCAACCAAATTTCCCTTGAAAGTTTCAGGAGCTTTAGCCACATGAGTAGGTCTTTCACCTGTCACCAGCTCAAGAAGCACGGTCCCAAAGCTATAAATATCCCCTTTAGGAGTAGCCACCAAAGTTTTTGCATATTCAGGAGCAACATAACCCAAATCCCCAAACTCCCCATTCACAAAAGTACTCAAATGTGTATCAATTGGGTTCATCAATCTAGCAAGACCAAAATCAGAAATTTTGGGCTCAAAATCAGCATCCAACAAGATGCACTTAGAGCTTATGTTTCGATGGAGAATACGGGGATTGCAGCTATGATGAAGCCATGCCAACCCTTTGGCTGCGCCAATTGCAATTTTGAGCCTTACAGCCCAATCCATGGTGCACACGCCTGCCTCAGGATGAAGTTGATCATGGAGGGTACCATTTGGCATATTTTTATAGACCAAAAGCCTCTCCTTTTTAGCCAGACAAAAACCTAAAAGAGGAACCAGGTTACGATGTTTGACAGTCCCTAGTATAGCCATCTCAGACATAAATTCTTTCTCTGAGTGTTGAGATTCCTGCAACCTCTTAACCATGAGTGATGTGCCATCAGGAAGGACAGCTTTGTAAACAGTTCCTGATCTTCCAGACCCAATAATATTGCTATTACTGAAGTTATTAGTTGCCTTCATGAGATCATTCAAGTTCATTTTTGAAATTTCCTTCTCAAACATAGAAACCTGGTGTACAAATTCAGCACAGTTACACATAATACGCAAGAGTTCAAATCACATTAACTTTGGCTGCATAAATTTAAATGGAAATATACAAAAAGAAATCATCATGCGTGATAAACTTTCTATAACTAAGCAATCTTCTAAAACACGGATCAATCCTAGAAATAAAAGGAATTTTCAGCTCCATGTATAATATTGATATAGCTTACCTTTATTGTTTTGGTTCCCTTTAGACTTCTTGCCCACTTGTTTCCTTCAGGGTCCTCTTCCTTCTTCCTATAAGAAATACGGCGCACGTAGAAGAACATTCCAATGCCCAAACCTAATGCTGCAACTGTCACACCACCAACAGCTGCTCCAGCTATAACAGCAGTGTTACTCTTTGCAGAGTTGGCATGGCAAGCATCCAAGGGACCACCACACAGGCCAGAATTATTTGCATAACTTCCTGCATCAGCCACACCTGCTTTAAAGGCTGGAACCGGCCCTGTCAAAAGATTATTGGAAACACTAAAAGCCTTAAGCCGCGGGAGCTGGCTCAAGTTTGAAGGAATTTGACCAGAGAGTTGGTTTTGATCAAGTCTGAGAGTATTAAGATAGGTACAGTTTGAGAGGGAAGCAGGTATTTCCCCGGTAAAATCATTTGAGGATAGATCAATGGTTGTCGCATAGGTAAGAAGTGTGGATATATCTGCTGGAATGGTGTTAGAGAGTCTGTTAAGTGAAAAATCTAATCCTGTCATGCTTGAGCAATTTTTAATGCCGCGTGGAAACTCACCCTTGAGTCCCATGTTTGACAGTTTCAGATTCAAGACCCTGTTCTCATCAGGGTGCCAACACTCAACCCCGGTGAACTTGCATATACTCCCTTCTGTTCTGTTGCTGAAATCCCAGGATTGCAAATACTTGAAAGGGTCCTCAAATGCTGCCTTTACACTTCTCAAGCAGGATATATCACTATCAGTCCCACAAACCATGCCACAGAAAACCAGCAAAAAGAAACTAACAATAACATGAGAACTGAAAACTTGGCTACCCTCAACCATCTTTACCAAAAATCCAAGAACAAGGTATTGAGATAATTCACCAAAATTGGTAACTAATGAAGCTGTAGCGTAAAATTTATACACGCCATAGCACTTGAATCCTCACAAGTGCACATACATGCCCTGAAACACAATAAAACAAACACCATGAACTCAATTCAGCAGTCCA
Source organism: Vigna umbellata (assembly GCF_029865625.1). Lineage (NCBI taxonomy): Eukaryota > Viridiplantae > Streptophyta > Magnoliopsida > Fabales > Fabaceae > Vigna > Vigna umbellata. The sequence goes on from NC_142168.1 coordinate 8,533,445, forward strand.
CAATTCACACCGACCAAATCAACCAACCCACGAATAGAAAAAAAAAAGAGAGAGGAAAAAAGGGAAACTATTCCCCACCCCCCTTTAAGAACAAAATTCACAGTCTTCGCCAAAACCCACTGAACTTACATAAAAAATACATTTTTAAAAAATCCCTTTTGACACAAATCAACACAAACATAAATAGAAGGAACCCAGATTCAGAAATCACGTGAATTTTGCCCAGGAGCACTGAAATACCCACCTGGGATATTGAACAAGTCAACTCAGAAATAGCAGGGAATAATCACTTTGCCCAAAGGAAAGGGCAAGGCACATGGAACAGAACAAAAGGAAGACTAGACCAAGAATTATGTAGAGAGAGAATCGGTATATAGTGATGATGGGAAAGAAGAGAGTGAGAATGCGTTTCAGGAACTGTGATGAGAACACGAAAGAGAAGATATTCACGAGTCAAACGAATAACACGCTAAGTTTTTTTTTTTGGGGTACAAGTTCAGAGAGGTGTAGACTATTGATGAAGACGAAGACTTAACGAGTTTCTTTCTTTGACTATTTCGCTTTTTGCTGAGAATGAAGGGCAAAAAAATATTCAGTGACAAAACTTTATGATATTTTTTTTCAATTTTATCTAATCAAAAATTGGGAAAATATATCTATAGATTTTATGCATGGTATATATATAAAAAACATAAGGCAAAAATAAAATGAAAGAGACTGCGAATATATAAATATAATAAAATTAATTTTTTATTTTAATGATAAGGTAAACAGGCGTGATAAGTATTCATATTTTGTTTTTAAATAAGATTAAACTTTTAGTACGAAAATGTTGAATTTTATTGATTATTGAATTAATTAAATATGTATTTAGTGGTTTTTAATAATTATCAGAAAGTAATATTAATACGAAATATACAATTAATCTTGAAGAAAATAGGATTATATTAAATCTACAAAATAAAGAATAAAAGTTAAATTACCTCTTTAATAAATACAGGGAGGTGATAATTATTAAAATTGAAATATATATTCAATTATCTTAAATTATTATAATTCAAAAAAAATAAAGTTTTTATATTTAGATTAATTTTTTATTGTAATATTTCAGTGAAGAGACTATTTATTCTAGTAATAAATATGTATGATAACAATTGACGTGTATTAGGATTCAAATATATTTTCATTTCTTCTCATTCTGGACTTATTTTCTTATTAAAATATTTTAAATATTTTTGTATCAATTATTAAAGAATTATTGTTTTGAGTTCTATAAGTGGAACGCGGTTTTGTCTTAAAGAGTATTTTAGATAGTTAATTTCATTAATTAAAATTGAAACGATGATATTTCAAAAATGGAAAAAATTATAAAACAAATATAAAAGTATGTATCATCAGTGTAAGGTCAGTCTGAAAGTAATATTGTTAGCACATTCGTTAAGAAATTATGAGAATATTTTTATTAAAAAAATCATAGGATAGGACATTTTAAGCACTAGGCAAAAATAATAACTCTTAATTCCTTAACTAATACCTTCAAGAAAATTTAGTGATAGTATTGGTTTCCTTAATGTTTAAATATGCTTTTTGTTTTGTAAAATTAATGTTTTTGTTTTAATTTTAATTTTCAAAATTATTATTTATTTAATTCTTATTATTTTTGTAACACCAATGAATTAGATATTGCAAAAACTAGACGTAAAGTTAGGTACGAAATAATTAATTAAAAGCAAAAGAAAAAAAGTGGAATTCAAATTTTTCTTTTACTTTTTTTCAAAAACTTTATGGAACCAATCATTTAAAAAAGTGTTGGAGAGGCGTATCAAACTAGAATACCAAATTTGGCTTATAAGCCAGTTTTTAAAAGCTTTAATCAGAAGCTATTTTCGAAAGTGTTAAATATTTTTTTTTCCTTTATTTTTTACTACTGAAAAATTATTTAATAGCTTAAACTGTCAAACTAACTCATTAAATTATAAATGTAAAAGAATTATTAGCTAAATAATATATAAAAGTAAATAAGAATTAGATATGTTTTAACGATATTATGTATTGTTAAAATATATTTTGAGGATATTTCAATTATATTTTTTATTAACATTAAAATCCTATAATATGTTATGTATACATAAATTATTGTAAGTCTTTCAAAATTGGGTCTTCTTTTTTCTTTTTATTCACAAAATTAAAAATTATGTTTAGTTCTCCTCGTTCATAAATGCTATTTTTAGCTCCTTAATATTGTTGGTGTCATAATGATAGCTAACACGATAAATTTTGGCTACGTTAATCATAAAATAATGACGTATTTTTTTAATTTAATTACTAAAATATATTTCTAATCTTCAGATTTAAGTCAAAATTTATTTTACTCACTTAAATTTTAAAACTAATATATTTAGTCCCTTATAAATGTGCTAGTTGGCCAACATATTTTTTAACAATGTCAACTTTAAAAAAATAAATCATTTCAAAATTGGAAAACATAAAATAATTATTTTTAATTTTGTGAACCAAAAAAATAATTTGCGATAAGGAAAACTAAAAAAGTATGTTTAAATTCTAGAATTTAAAATATCAATTTTACATTAAGGGGTGACAATATTTTTACATTTGGAACTAGTGAGTTAAGATATATTTTTGTTTTTAATTTCTTTTCTTCCAAAAAAAAAAAAATCCTCTTTTGAAAAAATAATAAGTTATTATTGAGCTAAGTTATACTCTTTTAATAATTACAATTTTTGGTGTTTTAGGCAAGAAAAATTTGTAGCTTTTGAAGATGAATCTCCATGTTCAAAAGTATCAATCAAATGTTGAAGTATGAATTTAATGTAATGTAAATATGTATTCATATTCTATATATTTGCATTAATTTTGATTTGACAACTTTTTCTGACTTAAACTTTTTGTTGAAAATTTGGCATTTTTACTTTTTGTAAAGATTGATGATGTCATATCTATCTCTGATTTGAAGTTAAGAGCATTATTTTAGATAATGTTAAATTATCGCTTACCATTGATAGAGAGACGTGTGGGATCGGGAGTTCGACAAGCACAATTTAGGGTTTTTAGTTTGAGTTTGTTTAGAAGAATTTTTCCTAAACCCAATTACATTTATAACAATTTATTAGTCTTATAATTTATAATAAATGTAGGAAAAGTATTTAATAAATGTTTAATTAAGTTTATCCATAGAAAGGAAAAAGGGCATCATAGAACTCTGAGGCACCATGCCAATTTTCAAACCGATTATCTTAACTTACTCAAAAGTTATTTGACTTCTCCATTGTGTTGGGTTTTCACATTATTCCTCACAACGACATGCATTTAGACACAACAAAGCAGTTTCTTCCTCTATATAAAAACCAACTTTCATGTGCACATTTTAAATATTTTACCTTATTTCACACTTTTTTTAGTTCATTCATTCTAAATTACTTTATATTTTAAAATAAAAATATTATTTTGTTTATGTTGGACAGTTATTGAATAAAAAATTAGGTTTTTGTCTACCATTACCAAAAAAAATAAACTTTACTTTTTTTCAAAGTTATAATCTGAATAAAAAAATAACATCTAAATTATACACTTTAATAGCTAAAAATAATTTTTAGATTATGCAGAACGAAAATCAAATAACTTTCATACTGCTCATGCAATCTGAAAATCAAATAATTTTGAAATTATGCTATATGAGATCCGAAAATATTTTAATTTTTTCTTTATCTTTCAGATTACACAATTTAAGAAAAATGAAAATTCTTTTTATATAAAATATGAAAGTGCAAGAAGAAACGTAAAAGATGGTTAGCCCAATAAGGACGAAGACATTAAGACAATAAAAAGCTTAGACATGATTATTTTACAAATCAAATTCAAATATTAACAGGTATTCCACAAACACGTTTTATCTGTCAAATCTAACTTCATAGATTATTACAGTGCTAATTTCATAACCTTTTTAAATCAATATTATTTAAAAATAGTTACATGACCAAATAACCATAGTCAAATCTATGTAGCTGCAGGCTGGTTTTCATTTCAATAAAGAACACGATTCAAAGATACGGAATTGATAATAGTACTACTCATTTAAAAATTATGTATCCCCATTAACATTATTGTACATGTAATCAGTTTTATAATATTCATATTAACAGATTCTTTAGTGATTAATAAGAGAAAACGATTTCATTGTTAGATTACTTTTTAACCAAAGAGAGAGTAAACGGAGACCACTAAAGCAGTAATCGACGATGCTCTCTTCATGACTGAATAAAGAAAACTTCTTCCTCAAAAGGTAAAGCTCACTCAAATAATTGTTCGTAGTATTGTTTAATTTTCATTTCACACGGCAGATGAAAAAAGAGTAGAAACAAGAAAATTGAAAGTTCGCAGTAGGTGGAAGGGAACATTGTTTGGACACGCAAAAATAAAAATAGGAAAAGAAAAAGAAAGTCGTTGATTCAGGACTCGGGACCATAAACTTTCTCATAAATCCTTTGTCTTAAAATACTAATCCATTTCAGAGTTTCCTCGACCACTTATAATTTGTTGGTTTAAAAAAACAATTAGCAATCATATTTGCAGTAGAAGTAAAAGACTATGAAGAATTTGTGCTAGTAGAGAACATGGTAATTTACAAACCAGTAGAAAAAAAGCTTAGGATAATTTCAGCATATAATATTGATGTGATCAAACCAAGAAAAACATTCAACCTTTCTTCCCACGTAATTCATGCCATCCTATCTAATTACGAGACTCGGTGATATACATGGATAGGTCCCACTTCCTATAGGATTCAATTAATAAGCTATGTTACCAATAGAAAAATACTGCAAAACTTCCTTTGACTTCTTAATCATACAGTAAATTATCATCAGAATCTTCAAAAATTATGACCTAAATGAAACAAGTGCACCTATGTCCAAGGAAACTTCGGGAATCCTTTCAGAAGTCTAAATGCTGAAGCATCCCAATGTAATTAAGACGCCAATTTGCGTTACCAGTCCTGAAAAAAAGAATGAAACACATTTCACATCAGATGATAGGTCCAAACACTTGCATTCATACATTTAGCTATTGTGCAATGCCAATCACACGAGTATAGTCACTGAGAAGAAAGTAGATATTAGATAAAGTTGCACAAACATAAACACGGGAAATCTAAAGTCATCTATTGAGTGAAATATTAGATATTAGATATTTATACAAAATTATAAAACCTTGTTCCCAAGCTATGATTCAGATGCAGCCAACACTAACGTAAAAAATACTGAGCTGAAACTCCACAAACCAATGTTTCAATAGGTCAACGCAAATGGAACAACAAAGCGGTGTTCTAAAATGAACAAAGTAGAGAACTGCTAAGGAAAGCGCAACATCCTCGTGTGGCATAAATTATATTTAACATTGAATTATTTTACTAAGGCTAAAAAAATATTCAATGTTACAACATTAAAGCAGACATACGGAGAAACATAGTTTACATTTCCAATAAAATGACAAATGATCTCCTTTAGGCCTCAAGAGAACAAAAATAAAAACATAAATCAATCTGAAACACTAAAAATATAATATATAAAGGAAAATTGTCGTATCCTCCCCTAAGACAAATTTCAAGTTCATTTAAGGAATTCAATATTTGATTTTCCCTTTACTTTTCTCTTTATACACTTCCAAAGTAGGGAAATGCAATATGTCATCCCTGCACTATATCTTCCCTTGATCTGTTTATTTTCATGTATTTAAGTATTAAGAGAAGAGATTTGAAAGTGACTCATCAATACCTTATATCCGATCTCTTATTCAGACTGAGTTGATAAAAATATGCAAACTATTTTTTTGCATTAGATGACTGGAATTTTGTATGTAAGCTTTAAATTGATTCAAGCATGTTAGCTTTAAGAGTTTGAAGTCATTTTTTAAAAAAATTCTCCATGGAAAAAAACACAGTAAATGACATTTTTCTAGGAAAAATTAAAGGCTTTGGTAAAAGTAAAGATGTTTGCTGCCCTTGGGTACAGTTGGTTGGAGCCGGATGCTCGCAACTTCAATGGTGTCACTACAGCCTTATAATTTGCTGAGATCAAATATAAATTTTAGCTTCTCTTTCGTTATCTTCCAGAATGTTTGCTATTTCAGACGTTAAAAGAATGGGCAGCTTTCCAAAGGAGGTGAGAAGTGTAATGTGTCATAATGAGCACACTGGAGTCTGGCATTTGTTCAACATAACATGGCTCTCTACTTTTAAGTATAGCCGTACTACAAAATAAAAACTTAAATAGTACAAAACTTAATGCAGGAACACGTTCATCAGAACATAAACCATAAAATTAAAGGTGTCAGAATGAATTGCAATCATTGAGTTAACCAAGCTCAGCATGGGTTTGAACTACGTTGAGAGTTGGAAAATTGAAGAGTTTTAAATTACGGATCAAAATTAACTCGCCTCATTTAACATGAGTCAAACAGGTTTGAGCCAGGTTACAAGTGGGTTGACCTGTTTTCATGATAAAAAATAATTACAATTTCAAAGTATTAGAACTCTTAATATTGGTTAGCTATTTAAATATTCAATGTTATTATACACAGACATATATACATAGAAGACAATTAATAAAAAAACATCATTTTCATATTCTTTTAAATTCAGTGAGTCAACCCACGCGAGTGAGTAGGGCTGAGCAAGCCCATCTTTAGCTCACCTGTGGAGACCTCACCCATGTAAACTAAATTGACTCACTTTGACATCTCACATAAAATTTCTTGGCATTAGACACTTAATATATAATCCACAATTAAAAAATGAAAATTTACCTGTGGATAAAATGCACTCAACATAAGATTCCAATTCTACATTCAAGATTCCTCCAAGTATTTTTGCCTTTTTGCACTTGTTCTCTTTTCGACAATGTCCAAGGTTGACAGTTCCCCGTCCACAGCATCTTGTTCAAGCATTATTCGTTCTGGCTGAATTCTTTTCTTCTTTTCACTCCTGCATATTTTTAAGACAGCTATGAAAGTATAATCTTAAAGTATTGTTTTGACTGGACAAATACATTATAAAAGAAAAACCTGTCAGCATGGGAAACAACTTCTAAGTTCTTGTCCAACCAATGAATGCTGCCTGTGTGATCAGGAATTAGAGATCCATAAACATGAAGTATTTCTTCATCAAAACTGCAAAAGGATAAATCATTGAAATTTATCATGTGATGAAATGTTCAACTCACAGTTATTACCATCAATTCATACAAATTTCATCATCAGGAGGTTATCAGTATCTGGTCTCTAACAAATTTCATTACTGTGAACAAAAATCTTCACAGTACTCCTATTATCTGCACTACTGTAGAAACAACCAAATACGGAATACATGTGCCTAAAAACAATAGCAAAGACTTAACATGGAACAATTATATGATACCCACTGCATATGCATAAGATGCTATCAATGCCCACTTTAATCCATTCAACAAAAACAAAAACCAAAATACATAATCTCATACAATGAATATGTCAAAACTGTGGAGTTTCTGATAAATTCAGATACAGTAAATCATACAATTATAAACAGTCGTGCAAACTTATGACTATTACCTAATTACTACCTATATAAGTCTGCAAATATGATGTTTCTTCATTGCAGTAAACCCCAACCAAGCGAGAGACACGTTCCGGCACAGTTTGGCATGTCTTCATTGTATCAACTAGGATAGGTAATACTATTTATTGATACAAATGTTCACTAAGATTTGAAATCACACTCAATTCCAAAGAATATACGTTCTACACAATTAGTCTTAACCAGGCAAATTAACAGTATGTCACCTCTTGACTAAAAACCGTATCATGGTCCCGACCTTTATCACATGTCGCTTGTTAGACCTGCTTGCGTACACCTCATGCCCTTTTTTCTACAAAGAGGAAGAGGAATCACATAAACCGTATCAGCACCATTGATTAATCACTAAAACAAATAGAACTAATAAATTCATCATTGCCACAATAAAGAATGTCCGGATTCAATTTTCAAAATTACACATTCCAATAGTCCAGCGTCAAATTTGAACGAAACACACAAAAAGGTAGTTATTCTAGCTTCACTTGATCCACATCAATGATGAATAAAACTTTAATTACGTAGTATGTTCCTGAACCACTGTTATCTTTGCGTTTTAGTCCCGAAACCTAAAACTACTTGTTTCGGTCCCTGTCATCCACAACCATAGGGACAAAATATGTGTGTAAAGACTACAATGAATTAAAAAATGTGCATTCAGAGACTACTGCCAGTAGCTTTTGTGTATATAGAGAGACTAAATAATAAAGATAGTGTGAGTACGGAAGGTAGATGAATAATTAAACATTGAATTAACATGCACCCAAACACACATTTAATTGATCGCTAAACCATATCAACACACCTCTAATTGATTAATCACTAAACCACATCAGAAACACTAAATAATCCTTCATTAATCTACAATATCCGAACCACACAAACCATATCAGCAAGAGTGATCAGATAATTAATCACTCAAACAAGTTGAAACCAAGAACCAAACCAGACTCACCATTTTCCACACAAACTCTTCCCTGATGTCTTTCTCTGCTATAACCGCAGCGGAAAAGCCAAGCACAACAACGTGAATGGAATCCTCCGTAAGCTTAACCACCTTCCCTTCTGAAACCAACAAAACAAATCCTACCAGTTCACGCGAGGCATTGATTTTTCATTAATTTATTCCTTAAATTTAAAAAAAAAAAGATGGTAGAAAAGAAAAAAATACCTAAAAGCGTGTTTGGCTTGGGAGAAAAGAGCAAAAAATTGACCTTGAGTTTGACGCCGAAGTAAGGGTGAACGCCGGAGAGGATCTTAGCGCATGTGTCGAGCGAGTTGACATCGTAAGCCAGAACGACGCCGTCGACGATTTCGCTAAACCTGAAATAGGAGAAGTTAAAGACAAAACGACGACAAGGATTGTGACGTTTTGTTTGGGTTTGGAAGCGTACGTGAAAAGCAAGGAGCTGAGTTCACGGAGAACAGCTTGGGAAACCTGATTGCTCTTTGAAGGGTGAATGTATACAGTTAAATTCGCTTTCGAGACCTTCAAGCCTTCCATTGACAATTGTGCTCCACGCGCCACCCAGCTCGGGTGATGAAGCGACACAGCTGTTTGGCTAGGAAGAGAGTGAGGGGGAAGAAGAAACCACAGAATTAGGTTTATACACTTTTTAGTACCCAAAATACCCTCTACCACTAAACTACAACAATACAAGAGGAAAAATAGAATAAAATATAAATATTTGAAAAACTAGGAAAAATCATTGTTTTCGTCTTATTTTCAAATATTCAGCCTAAAAAATCATTTAAAACATATTTTTGTTCATTTATGTTAAAAACTATGTGAAATAATTTGTTTCATTTAAAAATATATATAAGAAAAACAGAAAAGAAAAAAAAAACTATTTCTTTTAGCTAAAATAATATATTATCATAACTTAAATAACATTAGTTATATTGTCCTATAATCCGCTATAAAAACCTGATATTTGATAGACGTGACACAATTATAACTCATTATCATATACTTTTACAAGTTAAATTATATTAAGAATTAAAAATATTAAATATTTATCCTCTACTTTCTTTCTAATAAGATAATGGATAAGGTATATGTAACTTTTTTTTTAATTTTAAAATAAAAAGTTGTCTAAATCAAACATAAAACTTATATATGTTTGATTTTAATATGAAATAAAATAAAATTCAACCTAAAACCAAATTTTAAATTTGTAATTTTACAGTATATTTTTCTATTAATATATTTATTCAATCTTATTCATCTTGCATTATGGTATCATGATAAATAATTTTATTATATATTAATTTATAGTAAGTAATATAATAATGTTTAAATAATTTATTTCAAAATTTAACTTCAATTGGTATCTAAATGTGATAGATGACGCTATATAGTTGGTTCTAAGAAAAAAAATATATATTTAGACATATAAAACGAAATAACTTTTTAATCACTTTTAAATTCTTTTATATCGGATAAGTTTTCATCACGCTAAAGAAATATGTGTTTGGGAAATATGATTTAAATACGATAATTTATTTTTACAGAAAAAATAAATATTATATGACAAAGTATGTTATTTGAGTAGAAATAGAAAAATTGAAATTCTTAAATTTTAAAAGAGTTGAAAAATTTTAAATTTTATGTGAAAAGAAAAAATTTAAAATTATTTTTATGTTTGTTAACTTTATTTAGCCACAAAAATAATTGAATATATCAATTAATATTTACCAACGAAAGTAAATTCATTGATAATTAATAATTATTAACAGATTTTTTAATAAAATTTGTGATTTAAATTACAACAAATATATTTGTTAATAATTATTCATTATCGACAAATTTATTAACGAATTCTATCGATTTAATTATAGGTATCGATTTAATTAATGGTGATAATGTTTGTCGGTAAGAACCTACGTGAAATTGATTATAAATTTGCGAAATTAGTTTTCCTCTTATCAATTTCATTGAAAGTCTCCTAGTTTTCCACACTTTTCTCTTCTTCTTTCAACTCCCTCGCAGCCTCCCAATTTTTCTCGTCTATATTCATTATTTTGACTCTCTCGCATCTTTTAGTTTCCCTCTTATCCATTTTCTCATAGAGTCTCATTCCTCCATTGAGAGCCTTGTTCCCTCACCCAGTCGCATAGCCTCCTTCACACAGCTAGCTTGAGCGTCTCCTTCCCTTATTCGTAGAGCCTCTTTCCCTCATTCATAACAGAGCCTCCTTTACATAGCCACCTTTAGTATGTCCCCTCCCTTATTGGTTGTCGTAGTTTTGTATTTGGTAAGTCTCTCGTTCTTCCATTTTGCGAATGAGTTATCTCGTGACCCTATTTTTTGGATTGCATTTCAAAATTATGTTTGGTTGTGTTCAATGATTTTAATATGTTTATTTTGATTAAAAATTGTTTGACTATCCATGTTCCCACTTTGAATGTGTATCTCTCGGCTTCTTCCTAAGTAGAACCATATGCTTACGAACCTTGTGGTTGTCTTCGTATTTTTGGGATGAACGGTCCATAGATTAGTTCTTGTGAAACCTTTGCTTATGTACAAGGAAAAGTGTTGCATTTTGTTGATTTGGTTTTGGTCATAATGTTAACAATAATAGTTTATTCATAAGGAACCAAGACAAAAGAGTTTGTAAGTATGCGTATTTACAGTAGTTTAATTAACTACTAGAAATCTCCCTTAATTTTCCTTTAATCAGCAATGTACAAGTGTATTTAATTGTATAGATTCATGTTGAGGTTGGTACATATAGTGTAGCTTCTTTTCCTCATTTCTAGTTTTGTGTCCTCATCATGGATATGTGCATGAGTTGGTTTGGTCGTTGACTTTCATTCCATCCTTCTTTTTATTTTGGCACCTAATTGTCCATTTTGAGAGGGATCCTTGAGTGTTTTTGTAGCCTCTAAAGTTGTTCTAGTAGCATTAGCATGGTTTAAAGTGTTGATCATTTTCTGGCTTGTTCCTACAACTTCCAACAAGGTTTTAGGTAGCACTAAAAGGATAATCAAAGGGTAAGTGTCTAGCCCTTGGGTTGCAATGTTTGGTCTGGCCAAAGTAACAGTAATTATGGTCATTTCTAGTGATAATTTTTAAGGGTTGTTTATGCAGTTTGAAGATCAAATTTAACTTTGATAAAATTATTCAGTGTGGTAGCAATTTAGGCTTATATTATAGTGTGAAATCGGTTCAGATTATAAAGGTGGCTTTAAGTTCAAAATGTACAGTTTATGACCATTTTGGTATGTGGTTAAGGAGGCTCATGATGTTTCTGACCTTGTGTGTGTTGACTATCAGATTTGAATGAATTTAAGATATCCATTTAAATTATATGTGTTGTCCATTTAAAATATATGGCCATTTAATTTGCTTGAATTTTTTACCACTTCTATATGTTGTTTAATGCGTTTGGCAAAACTATATATATATATATATATATATATATATATATATATATATATATAATGAGGACACAAGTTTGATTTACTGTTTCATGATTATTTCCAGGTTAGATTCATGTTTCTACATGAAATTTTAGTTTTAATTCTCATTTTTAAGTTCTTACCATTTAGTTAGTAGGTTTTGTAGTTGGTTTGTTTTAAAAACTTTGACATGTACCTTTCAGATTTTGGTTGTTATATAGCAACCAATAACCTAGAAAAACAAATAATTACAAGTCACTTTTTACTGCCTAGAACTAGTGAAATAGGAAACATATTGGTTTAATTAACTAAAGTACCTAAACCTAACACGTAGATAGTAGGTTTTCAAGTTAAACAACAAATTTTTCAAGTTAGGCCTTAGCTTTTTAATGCTATTAATGTATTATCCCTTTTTATTTAATTATATTTGTATTATGAACACAATTCTTCATTGAGAAGAATAAATTGTAGTAAAGTTATAAAGACTAGGGCTAACAATAACTAGTTTATCCTACTGGGAGTAACTAGTTAATGGGCTAACAGAACATGACCGAAGTTTCCAACAACCGTGAGTGAATGTACGACCATTGTTATAGTGGAAGCAGAGGTTTGAAGAAAATTTTTGTCAAAGGAGTTGAAGAGTTTGTTCGGACGGCTCGACAATATAAATATTATGCTTTTAATAAAAGGATTAGATGCATATGCATTAAGTGCAAATGTACAAGATTTTTGAAAGATTGAGTGGTCAAAGTTCACCTATACAAAAAAGGGTTCATGCCAAATTACAACATTTAGACATTTTATGGTGAAAAAATTTCCTCCATCTCAACTGCTTGTGAAAATTAGCAGCCGTCAGGTTCGAACACTTTTGTACAGACCTCTAAGATGGTTCAATTTATGCATATGCAAGAGATGGTCAATAATGTTCTTAGTCAAAACACACGTAGGTTTTACAATAAAGCAAGTGAGTCTGTATTTGAAGGGTCATCAGATTTGAAATTGTCTGTATGCATTAGACTTATGGCTTGTAAATTTAATTAAAACATTCCCAATCAAACATTGAATTTCATTTCAAGAATCTTTTTAGATCTGGCACCACCAAATAATTCATTGCCAAAGAATTGTTATGAAGCGAAGATATGTGTTTATAAGTTGGGATTAGAAGTCAAGAAGATTGATTGTTGTATGAATGACTATATGTTTTTTCATGACAATGATAGTACCAAAAATGCAAATTTTGTGGGCAACCTCGGTATCATACAATGCATGTAGATCGAAGGCAAAAAAAAACTGATTCCATTAAAGTTCATGTTCTACTTGCCGATAATTCCAAGATTACGAATAATGTTTGCTTCAATGTAAACAACAAAACACATGACATGACATGATAGTAACAAAACTCAATGAATGTTACGTCATCATTTTGATGGGGAAGTTTGGAAACACTTCAATCGAAAACATTTACCATTTGTCAATGATCCTCGTAATGTGCGACTTGGTTTATGTTCAGATGAATTTAATCCATACATTCAGGCATCCTCATCACCATATTCTTGTTGGCCTGTGATTGTCACTCCATACAATATTCCACCTTAGATGTGTATGACAAAACCTTACATGTTTTTAACATGTCTAATACCATGTTCATCCAATCCCAAGTCAATGATTAATGTTTATTTATAGCCTTTGATTGATAATTTGAAGAAGTTGTGAAGTGATAGTTTGACATATGATGTTTTAAGAACACAAAATTTCCTTATAAGGACAACTTTGATGTGGACTATTAATGACTTTCCTACATATGGCGTGTTATCCAGTTGGAGCACGCATGGTAGATTAGTTGTCACATTGCATGGAGCACACTAAGACATTCTTATTAAGTTATGGTTGGAAAAATTATTGGTTTGTCTGCCATTATAGGTTATTGCCCACAAATCACTCGTTTAGGAGAAATAAAAAGACATTTTACAAAAGGCAAATTGAAACGAACATGTTATTTCCTAGGCTTACCCCATCAAGTGACTCAAATTGATCTCACTAGGATACAAGGGTAAAGAGTATCATAATTAAAATAAAAGAAGTAATTTAGTTATTTTTTTTAAAAGACCAATTTTTGTTAATCTCTTAACTAAGACTAAAATTAATTTTTATATAACTGTTATATTAATATTTTTATTAAAATTAACAATTTTTATTGAATATTTTTATGTTTGCTTTTAAACTAATCCTAATTATATTATCAAATAGAGTTAGAGTTAGTTTAAAATTAAAAGATTTTTTTTTATATTCTAACCATATTTTTAACATCTATAAAAATTAAATCCTAATTTTTAAGTTAAACCTTATTTTAAACCAACTTTAATCTTGTTTTTTACAAGTAAAAGAAATCACACATAAATCTAATAATTATATTATAATAATATAATTATAATTGGTTTAAAAATAATTTCAGAAATATTTAATAAAAATGTAAATTTTAATAAAAATATCAATATAAAATTTATATAAAAATTAAATTTGCTATTAATTTAAAAACAAACAAATTAATTTCATTTAAAAAAATAAAAATAAAATAAATCAAAATATGAATATAAGACAACAACATATAACATACATTATTCACACTATATTAACTATTTAACTCTTGTTAGAAAAAATAACTAAATTAATAAAAATTAAAAAAATAAAAATAAAAGTAAAACTACATTAAAAAAACTGAAAAAAAAAACAAAACCAAAATACTATTTAAGCTTAATTATAAAATAGCAATAAAATATGATCGGGTCACGTAACACGCACCAAGACATTTAAGGAAATATCTAATAAAAACTTTTTCTAATATCTTTTTAAATGTTGAGTCAACATATAAGACAATATGATGAATTAAAAATAATTTACCTTGTGTGCATTATTTTAAATTTCTTATATGTTGATGTTTTGTAGTGCTTACTTAAAACATGCATATTTGATTAGATAATTTTAGCTTATAAATGAATCTTCTATCTTAATCATACAACATATGGAATAATCTATTATATGTGTATGTTAAATGAATTTTACATACAAACTACATTGAATGAATCACAATTAATTTTACTAAGCTATGCTTTCAACCAATGTGATATAGTTCCCTAATCATTAATTAATATAATTGATTATCTTATAATTTGATAAAATGGTCAATATATAAATAATCCATTATCTTAATAAAATAATAAATAGAATAAATCAATTTTGTATTTTGAGATTATGTTGTATTATTTAAACATTGTAACAACATTTTTTTAGTAAAACATAACATCCTATCAATACACATTAAAACAATAAATTAAATTAAGCATATGTGTCTATTTCATTCATTTTTTCAAAATTAAACAAAGATGATATATATATGATAGCATATACAATTTATTGAAATTTGGTTTCAGGCACTCAAGTGATTGTTTGATTTAAAATGCAAAGTAAAACTGAAATCTCTAAAAACTCCATCCTTGAAAATAAATGTTTTCATTATTTGTAAAACAGTAGCATTTTAGTTTCTACATGCTATTACTGTATGTATTAAGTTTTTCTATATTATGACTAGTTAAAAATTAATTTAAAAAATATATTTTAATAAATTTAGCGTCCATTGATATTCTATTAAATAAAAAATGTTGCCTATGTAGTGCAATTTCAAAATGAAAGTTAAATTTCACGAAAAAAGAAAACAACGAAAGGCAAAACTGAAAAACCAGCCTTTCAAATTTGCCCGCCAAAAAAAATGAGAATTGCAGAGATATCCTCGCCGGAGCTCCGTCCACTTCAGCGAGACACAGAGGCTAACAACCGTAGCCTCTCCCACATCGAAGCAATCGTCAAGCAACTCGAAACGCTCACCGCCCATAAACCACCTCCGGAAACTACCACCTCGGATCTCCGACAATGTCTGACTCAGCTAAGTCAACTCGCTCCGTTTCCGAATTCGTTGAAGCTTCAGATCTGGAAGCTCAGTTACCGCCTCTGGAACGCATGCGTCGACATTTCCAACACCACCGCCATCCGCTCCTCATCCTCCGCCACCACCGAAAGTCAAGCCGAACTCCGACACATCGCCGCTGACCTTCTCTCTATAGCCGGAGAAGTCGCCGGCGTTCCATCTCCGGCGATAAAATCGGCGTCGTTCTACCACAAGACCGGTCTGATATGGCACAACCTTCGGAAATTTGATCTCGCGGCGAAGTGCTTCGAGCGCGCCACTGATCTGGTTTCGAAGCTTGACATCAATTCAATCGTCGACGCTGGAGAGAGAAAACTGTTGCTGGATCTGAACCTGGCACGGTCCCGAACAGCGTGGGAGGTTCAGGACCCAAGCTTGTCGGTGGCGCTGCTTAACCGGAGCAAGAGCTTCCTCTTCGGTTCGTGCGACCACTACGCGGATCTCGCGAAGCAGTTCATGGCGTTCGGGAAACGCGTGCTGTCGAACAGCGGCGCGGACGCGAGTCGCGAGGCGCTGAAGCTGATGAACGAGGCGTTGGAGACTTGTGAGAAGGGATTCGATACAGCGCGAACACGGGAAGAGAAGGTGGAGATCCGAGGGTTGAGGTGGAAGGCACTTAGGTTTATTGCTGCGATTCATTTGCAAAAAGAGGAATATGAGAGCGTGATAAAGTGTGTGAAGGTTTTGAGAGACTCGGCTGATGGCGGTGATGAGCATCCGAGTCTTTCGGTGTTGGCGATGAAGGCGTGGTTAGGGTTGGGGAGGCATGGTGAGGCGGAGAGGGAGTTGCGGGGTATGGTGATTGACAGAGGGATTCCGGAGGGAGTTTGGGTTTCGGCAGTGGAGGCGTATTTTGTGGCGGCGGGGACAGCTGGGGCGGAGACGGCGAAGGGGGTGTTCTTGGGGCTGTTGGGAAGGTGTCATGTTAGTGCTGGGGCGGCGGTGAGGGTGGCGCATAGGGTGGCGGGTGGTGGCGGGGAAGGGGGGAGAGTGAGGGCTAAGGTTGTTGCCGAACTTGTGTCTGATGAGAGGGTGGTGGCCCTCTTTGCAGGACAGGATGCTGCTAAGGATAGGGTGGCAATGCATGCTGTTCTGTGGAATTGGTATAGCTTCTGGAACCTTTCATTCCTAATCTGCTTTGAATACTTAAGTTTGTGAATTTTGCAATGTGGCACCGTGGGGTGTGCAAACTTCAAACTTAGAGCAGTTTGGCTGTGCTATCTTTCTGTTTTATCTTCTAAAATGTATTCTCAAGAAAATATATAGTGAGCGTGGTTGAATATAATGGAATAGAAGTTATTGTTGGTGGTCAAATTGCCAACTAAGTGCCATAGCTTTCGAGGTTGATCTTATGTTAAAGGACATAATAGACACCATGGCATTGGAGATTAGTAGTTGTTGGTTAATTACGGTTTGAATTTTTGTTGGAAGAGGTGGCCCCGTTTCATGCTTGATTGCACTTCAAGCAAGATTGCCTTTAATGTTGAGTTCCTATAGCAAACTCAAAATAGGAACATAAGCAAGTTGTTATACTTTGATTCTTAGATATGATATTTCATGGCTTGATTATTATTGACTTTACCTTGGTAAATAATAAAATGTACACGCTGAGGGATTTACCGTTTGCCTGATCCAGATTTGCGTTCCGTAATGTTTTGCAATAACTAGGAAGTTCTCTCCAAATGAACCTACTGATCTCCGTATTTTAATGTGACCTACAGTGGTGCCGATAGCTTTCAATCAAAAGATTATGAGACCAGTGCGGAACTCTTTGAAAAATCAATGCTGTATATTGCACATGATACAGAGAACAGAATACTTCGAGCAAAGGGCTATAGAGTTCTGTGTCTCTGCCACCTTGGTCTCCTGCAGCTAGATCGTGCCCAAGAATACATCAATGAGGCTGGAAAGGTATTGTTATTGACAGTTTTGAATTTGTTGCATTAATTTTCAGTCAATATGAAATATTATCGGCGTTTTTCTATCTCTGCAGCTTGAGCCTAACGTTGTCTCTGCTTTTCTTAAGGTACACTTTCTTCTAACCGAGAATGTGTTGGTGCTTCAGTATCGCATGTATATAAAGCAGCAGATAAATTTATAAGGCTATCCTATGCTTGAGTTCACGTTGAGCTATCCAAAATCACATTGAAATATGATTAATAATCGTTTGTTGGTGCTTGCGTATATGCATACATCATAGAATGCACAAATTTATAATGCTATCCTACACGTTTGGATTTATTTTAAATAATAAAAAAACATTTTAAAATATCAGCTAAAATAATATTGGATGAATTGATAAAATTGAATTTGAGTTAAAAAATCTTAACTAACTTCTTGTCTTGTTTTACTGTGAAGTTTGAATTAGCATAATATATTTAATTCAAGATCTATTTTAATTAAAATTTATTTTGCAAACATGTAATGCTTTAAGCTTGTTGCAACTAACCCCACTTGCATCTCATTAGGATGATAGAAACACTTTTGCAACAGGAATGACATGCGAACTTACATTGACATTTATTTGTTTTAACCCAGTTCAAAATTTATCTCCAAAAGAATGACCACAAAGGTGCTATTGATCAAATAGAAGCCATGACAACATGCCTTGACTTTCAACCCGATTTTCTCTCACTTTCAGCGCATGAAGCTGTTGCATGTCATGCTCTACCTGTTGCTGTTGCCTCTCTATCAAGTATGCTAAACTTCTACGCATCGGGAAAGTCCATGCCCACTGCCGAAGTAACAGTTGTGCGCACCTTGCTGACAGTCCTCTCTCAAGAACCAGGTAACGAACAGCAAGTTGTCAAATTCTTAAAACATGCCTATACTCGAGCATCAGAGATTGGTCCCGATTTCTTCTTTGGGAAAGAGGAGGTTGGCAGACGGGAGCGGAATTGGTTTGCTGTGACTTCATGGAACTACGGTACAAAAGCGGGGCAGGATAAGAATTATGAATTATCAGCTGAGTTCTTAAAACTGGCATCAGATTATTATGCACTAATCGACGGGTCGGATGACAGCAATGTCATGGTTTGCAAATCATTAGTGCTTTCTGTATCATCAATGATAGCTTTAGAGTTTGAAAGGAAGACTTCAATGTCAGAAACTGAAGTCAAGCAAGCTTTACACTTGCTAGATAGAGCAGGGCAGGTATGAAAATGTAGCACCACATTCATTTTGCTATATGCATTTCTCTTTTAGATTGACATGATGCATAATGTGCTATCAAAGTAATTTTTTAGATTATATTTTAGTTTTCAATGCCCTTGAGCATTTTCTTGCTTCCATATTGTGTGGATGCAGATGCTAAAATCAAATTCGGCCAGGAACTCAGTTGACAATGACCAAATTAGTACCATTGAGCCTGAACTTCTTTTCATATACACTTTCTGTGCTTATGATATACAAGGCAGGCTGAATGACCCAGGGTCGCAATTTCTCAACGTGAGAAACTTTGCCAGTTCAAAGGCTTGCAAACCCTACCACCTCCTCCAAATTGGTCTCTCTGCCTCACAGGCAGCACGGTTGAATCACGAAGTAGCATCCTTTGCTCTAAATGAATGCCTCTCATCTTTCCTAGCATCGCCAGTTCCAGATTACCAAAATGTTGCTCTTGTGATGCGCAAGCTTATATCCATGGCTAGCGTTTACAAGGGTGACACTGATGATGATCTTGTGTATGGCATGTACAGGCAAGCCTATAGAATAATGGTTGGCTTAAAGGAAGATGAATATCCAATTGAAGAAGGAAAGTGGCTTGCCATGACTTCATGGAACCGAGCAGCAGTGCCAGTGAAGTTGGGCCAGATTGAAGAAGGGAAGAAATGGATGACTGTCGGCTTGGACATTGCAAAGCATGTTCCAGGCATGGAAGCTTACAGAGCATGCATGGAAGAAGTCCTAGGTAATTTGAAGAAAGAACCTTGATATACAGGAATCTCAAATACAGTTTCTAGAAGTACAGAACTCAGATCTTGTACAGGAAAGAAGTTCAGAAAAGTGTATATTGTAGAAAACATCTGGTGTTGAATTTTGTTTTGGTAATTTTCTGTAAATTTTATAAGAGCAGGTTTCCACTACTTCTATTATTCTGTAAAACAAAGCTACTCCCACTCTAATCTTGGGGTTTTCTTTTCTGGTTTCCATATTATTGAACTTCTGTATCTGTGTTTAAATGATGAGTCAAAAGAGTGGAATTTCTAGATCCAAATAGGTGCTTTATAGTTTATATGATTTAGATACACGTCAGTTATTCTTCATCTTAGTAGCTATTAATTTTCATTAATATTAACAATGTTTTTTTCTTTTGTTTTTCATGTGAAATATGATTTCTTTTCTTAATATCAATAAATTATTTTCAATTAAATTTGCTGGTATTCTTTTGATTAAAATATAATTCAAAATTGTTTCTCAATTAATATTTACATGATTATTTTTTTATATCAGACTTTCTATAAAGGTCAATGGATAATTTCTCAAAATTTTTGTATTAGACTTTTTATCAAGGTCAATAAAACATTTTTTAAATGGATAAAGTCAAAATTGATTAGATATATGTAAATATAAAATAAATTATTTCTTATTTGATATTTATAAGTACTTTCTTCACTTATGTTGATGTAAATTTTTTTATGTTGTTTTTAAATTTTAAGATGAATTTGAGAGAGTGAATTTGAAGGAAAAAGTAAGTGAAGTTGAGATTATTTAAATTAAGAAAAAAATGATGAGAAATTAATAGATTTGTGGTGAAAGTTTATAAAAGTTAGTGATTGAAATTTGGTAAATTAAAAAAAAAAATTAATTGATAAAAGTAAAATATTATATTTTGTTTTGATCATAAAATAACGTAAAAGTAAAATATAATTAATATTGATTATATTTAAATGAGATGTGAGTAGTTGTTAATAATAATAATAATATTATTATTATTATTATTATTATTAGTATAATAATAATAATTATGATTTATTTTATTATTTATTAATATTTTATAATTACAAATATTATTCAGATTTATTATGAGTGTTATTATTATAAAATTATGTTTGTATGATGAAACGTAACTTTGTATATAAAAATAAAAATTAAGAATGTATATTAAAATAAAATTATCCTGATTTATATTAATTTGTAATTCAAAATTTTAATTATAATAAATGTAACGTTGCTAATAAATAACCACTAATGTTGTGGTGAATCGATTATGGAGGTTGGAGGTGTAATGTGAATTGATAAAGGGAATTGATTTTGTGGTTGTGATAAGAGAGGGAAATCGATTTGCTTGTGTATTTTGGAAGAATGTTTCACTGTGAGAGAATCAATTCTCTCGTTCCTAAAATCGATTAATCGATTCCCACACTTCATTTTCATCATTTATCACCTTCTTAACCTCTCTCTAAGCCAAACTAAACTACAAAGCCATCATCATTTACCTCCATAAATACGTTAAAATCATAGGGAGAAAAAAAAAAAGTAATACGTGACTTTCCCTCTAATTCTTCTCACTTCAGGGAGTGTCGTATGATGAATCTGCACTCTCTCTTCCATCGTATAAACAATTCCTTCCCCGATCCAAACACAATGGAAGTCGATATCAATTATATTTCATCACTTAAAGTATATGGTAATTACTTTTTCTTGACATTTTGTTCATTTGTAGAATGAAATAGTAATTCTTATATTTAGTGATGATTTATAATGTAACAAATTTTCTTATTTAAATAAGATATGTAAAAACAAAAAATGAAATAAAAGCAAAAAATATAATAAATTTATTATTATTATTATTATAATGTTTACAGGGAATTTTTTTTTCTAAAACATATTTTATGTATTATGAAAATCTCTTTTTCAAGCACATTTCATATAAGAATATTTCAGAAAAATCATTTAGAAACATTATATGTTACAACCTTTCAAAAGGTTTATTTTTGAAATCACATTCGAAAAACACTTATTTTAAAATGTAATTTATACTTTCCAAAATTCTTGTTTTGAAAATATTGTTTTAGAAATTCCAATAACTTTCTAGAAC
This sequence comes from Vigna umbellata, assembly GCF_029865625.1. Classification (NCBI taxonomy): domain Eukaryota; kingdom Viridiplantae; phylum Streptophyta; class Magnoliopsida; order Fabales; family Fabaceae; genus Vigna; species Vigna umbellata. The sequence goes on from NC_142168.1 coordinate 8,555,489, forward strand.
ATATAATCCAACAATTATTTTAGTGATGATAAGATGACCTTTATGAAAATTCTAAGAAGGTTCACAATGAAAGTGTGGGGTTGCATGAAGTAAAAGCCTTCTTAACTTCTCAGATGTTTTTATTTTACTCATCATTCACCTCCCTCAACAATGGTGGACAAATGAGAAAAACTCTGTAAAACCTAACCAGGATCGTTTCTCAGAAAGCGCAGGAAAAAGTGAAAACCTAAATTCCCAAATTGAGCTCAGGTTCTCACTCTTCGTCTTCAATGGCAACATCTATTCTGAAAACTACACCCAACGTGTTTCAAAGACACCAAAATCCTCTCGCATTCGTCGCCAATAGCATAAGTGCGAGAACAAGTGTTCCTATTTCTCAAAAGAGGAGATCTCGTTCTTTCGCTCTAGTGTCGATGTCAGCCACACCCGTTGAAACTTCTCTAGTAAAGTCTCCACCTTCGTCCCAAAACACGGGTATTCCGATTATGGTAATTCACTATGACGACTTTTGCAATTTGCATTGCTTTATTAAGTTACTGATTCTCCAGTTTAAAACAATCGGGATGAGGATATATTTTATCTATTGTAATTGGACGCGGATAAGTTTATCTGAACTGGGGTTAGTTGCAAAACACAGTGGAATTAGCTTACACGCACTTAATTCAATTTTGTTTAGGTTAATGCATGTACTGGAAAAATGGGAAAGGCCGTGATTAATGCAGGGGAAGCTGCTGGACTGAATGTTGTTCCTGTGTCATTTGGGTGTGACGAGGAGTCTGGACAGACTTTTGAGATAGGTGGAAAGGAGTTTTTGGTGCATGGTCCTTCTGACAGGGAGAGTGCTCTTGTATCTGCCCTTGAAAGATATCCAAATTTGATTGTTGTGGACTATACTGTACCTAATGCGGTTAATGGTATGTAATTGTATCTTGAAGCATATTTATAATTGGAGTGAAATGGATAACATTAATGTGGATTGTTTGTGATTTTATGATCTATGATTGGGAATGTTTTACGAAGATTGTAATAGTATTGGAGCTATTTTTAATACATTTTCATATGAAGGCAATGCTGAGCTATACTGTAAGGTTGGAGTGCCCTTCGTGATGGGAACCACCGGTGGAGATCGGGACTTGTTGCATAAGACTGTTGAAGACTCAAAGAATTATGCAGTGATATCCCCGCAAATGGGAAAGCAGGTGTGTGTGTATGTGTATATATATATATATATATATGTGTGTGTGTGTGTGTGTGTGTGTATACGTATTATAAGGAGAGAACCTTGATCGAACTTCCATGTCTTTAACAGTCATGTATTTTGTCATCCTTATGTTGCTATATTTGTTCCCTTTAGGTTGTTGCTTTTCTTGCAGCTATGGAAATTATGGCAGAGCAATTTCCTGGAGCCTTCTCAGGGTATTCCTTACAGGTAACACTTGCATTGACATTTTGGGGTTTGGAAAGGCTTGGTTCGGAACACTTAGATACCCCTGTTCACCATGTTTGAATTGTCTCTGTTCAGCCTAACGTGGAAGTACAAAAATATTATTATTTTGGGGGGAGGGGGCATTCATGGTTTTCCTCCACGTGTATCTTTCTATTCTGTTTTTAGTGAAACTAAATCACTAACGTCACCAAAAGAGGTTCAAATAGTCATATTGTACAAATAAAATGGCAATGCTTTTAAAATAATTAAAACTTGAAATGACTGTGCTGCAACTAAATTAGGTGCTTAAACTGCTAATTAGTAGAACTGGTAATGCTTGTTCTAGAGAGTATTGTGCTGCTGTCTGCAATTGGAAAGAGAGTTACAGTAAAGTTGAAGTTACAATCATCTGTATTGATGATACAAAAGTATTCAAACAGATTTATCTCTGAACAAAAGTTGGTATATCACATTCTAAGTTTAAAATCTGATGCAATCGTCAAAAATTGTAGGTACTGGAGTCCCATCAAGCAAGCAAAGTTGATGCATCTGGAACTGCGAAGGCTGTAATTTCTTGCTTCAACAAACTGGGGGTGTCTTTTGATATGGATCAGGTATGTTAGGTGAAATTGCATGGTTCGTCCCTGTATAGCCATGTATACTCTTTACTATAGATAAACTCCTTTCTGGCTGAACTGTATGCGTCTCTGTGTGGTTTGAGTTTAGTAGACTAACATGTATCTTGGTATTACCGGTGTAGTTCAATGGGAATTTTTTCTAGTTTCTAATCACTTTCTACTTGTCAGTGAATTTCCATTTCTAAGTTGTCTTATTACGTGAACTCTCAGTTATATTGCCAACAAGTTGCCTATTGTGATCTTCATATTATAGGAACTACAAATTCTTATTGGATTTTTTTTCTTTCCTTTCGTGAATGAATATCTTTAGATAAAACTGATCAGGGATCCCAGGCAACAACTTGAAATGGTTGGAGTCCCAGAGGAGCATTTGTCTGGTCATGCATTTCATATGTATCATTTGACATCACCAGATGACACGTATGGATTAATATTTTCACTTTCCTTTATTATATGTTTTGACATATTTCTACTTGTCACTAACTACTTATCCTTCTTATATTATGTTCCTTTAAAACATTGTTGCAGGGTTTCTTTTGAATTCCAACATAATGTTTGTGGTAGATCAATATATGCAGAAGGCACTGTGGATGCTGTATTGTTTCTCGCTAAGAAGGTACTTATATTTCCTTGATGAGTTAAAACAATTTTAACTACCAACAGTTGTTCTTTCTTTAACCATTCTCTGTATACGATCCTTTATTGGGTTACTTGATGTAATGCAGATTGAAGCAAAGGACGAGAAGAGATTGTATAATATGATCGATGTCTTGCGAGAGGGTAATATGCGATGAAATTTTCATTGAATCTGAAGCAGGAGTCAGCTGTAGAACTTATAATAAACAAGATTTCGCATGTTGGTTTTTGGGCCAAGCAATTTTCCGAGTTCGTTTTTGTTAAGCTTACACAAGGTTAGTGTATGTATTATTTATGAATCAATGAAGACTGTGTAAAGCACTCTTATGGGATCAATTTCAACATTTTTGTTTCCTTTTATCATTTCTTTTCTTGAAATTCATGTCTCATCTTTGTTGGTCGACAAATATATCTATATTTATATTGGTTATTTACTCTTTTCAAATATTAGCTATATATTTTTTATATAAAATAAAAATTGCAGCTAAAAAATTATATTATTATTTTTTTTCAATGTCAAATATGAAGAAATTTACAAAATAAAAATATTAAATAATAATTAGATAAAATTAAATAATTATATAAAAGGATAAAAGCAATTAGATATATTGTAAAAATAACTTAGTTTAGTAAAATGATTTATATTTTTAATAAATTAAATATAATTTAATAATTTAAAATAAGTATAAATACGAGAATAACTATAAGTATTACCACACGTATGAAGAAATATGTAATATGCATGTAAAGATTTAACGTGAAAATCAAGACAGGTTAAAAAAATAAGCGTGGATAGAGTTTATTTGCCGTGACGTTCTAAAACCATTATTTCTTTTTTGTGAAGAAAATATTAGAAATGTAGAACGTTCCACGTAGGCTTTCCCCAAATCATTCAAACGACATTTACAGTAGCCAAATATAATTATGAGGCATTATCCCTCGGACCGCGCGATAGGTTCACAACATAATTTTAACAATAATTCGAGTATATGTGTCAAAAGACTATTGAGTTAATGAATTTCGCTTCTAAAAATACCTTTCTCATTTTTGTTTTCATTCTTTCTTAACTGTGCATTTTGGTTTTCATTTTGTTTGTACTTTCTCTCCTTTCTCTCTCATGAAGCAAGCTTCGTTTTCTCCAGTGAGACAATCTGGTGAGACTCCGGTGAAGCAATGGGAAGCTCCGGTAAAAAAAGTATTTTCTTTTCCCTTTTCATTTTCCGTTTCTCATTTTCCATTTACCCTTTTTTCCTTTCCCCTTACTCCATTTTCATTTGTTTTGGATGTACCTATCTCCATTTTGAGTTCGGCAGTTGGTTATTGTTTTATTTTTCATGCAGTTGAATGTGCGTCATTTATTCAAAACCAAATTTGGTGGAAGTATCCCTTATGAAGCAGCCAACATCAACACTATCTTTGAAGGCGAGGGAGGCATTCCCATGAACCAGAACAATATGTCCACGCGAATGAAGGAAGCTGGACGCAGACATTTCAAGAGTCGTGCACTAAGAACTTTGTACAAAGGAACTGGTCTGAAACAATAATGATGTTTATATTCAATGTTTATTAAGAATAGAAGAAGATTTTTGAACATTTTGTAGATGTAAATTGATTGTAAGTAATATTGACAATTATAATAAATATGGAGAAATTGATTTGAATTGATGATTATGATAATTTGTGCAAATAATTGTTGAAGTAATTGATAAGCGATTTTAATCATCAATTGTGTTGTTTATTGCATAGAGAAGATCATAGTACATTGCACTTAAAAGGAAAGAGTCCATATGAGTGTTTGGACGAACGTAGGTGAAGTCCCTCACCATTGTTGTGTCCTTAAGGGTGCCTTTTTAAAATTTTCTTAATAGATGAAACTTCTTGGTCATGTTTCTTGTTGCCCACTTCATTGTGGATGAAAAACCCAATTTGAGTGTTTTCAGCATGTAGGTGAAGTCCTACCGCATTTTAGCCAACACATGTCGTGGTAATCGATTACGCTGTCCCAAAAACAACGTTTTTCTAAGCTTCCCAAACAAGTTTACTTTCAAGTTATTGTCTCATGTTTCTTATATAATTCTAATTTATTTTATTTCTTTATAAAATGTCCATAATTCAAGGTAAAATAGTAGTATAATTAAGGTGTTATATGATTCTACTAGCACAAGCCAAACACTTATATGGACTTCACCTACCTTGGTTTAAACACCTATATGAACTATTTTGTCCATAATTGAGTGGGGTAAATTGTGTTTTGATGCACTTGACATCATCAATGATCAACAATCTCCCGGTAATTGGGGGATGCTAGCTTTACCGACACAAAGCAAATAGTTGGATATTGCATTCTTCTAGACGTATATATTTATTTTAGAAATTTGTTTTGATATATTTTGGGAATGTATAACATAATTTAACTAATGTTTTTGTAGAGTTGGATCTATAAGCACCTTCCTAACATGGGAAGGGGGCAAATGTTGGACAACTACAACGAAAGCGATCCTTAGACTTCGCGATTCATACCTCTTACACATGATTGGGGTCTTATGGAGGGGAGGTCATATCTAGATGGGCTGACGTATGATGCGGTCATCCGGTGCCCATACATTTCACACATGCCTATTCCCCATTCATTGCAATTTGTATGTTTTTCGGGTGGATCCGACACAGTGACATGCTTCATCGACATTTGCCTGAATGTGTGTTGAGATAGTTTGGTTTTCAGCAGATCATACCACGACCACCAGAAAGTCTTCCAATGCCAGACATTTAAGCCATGGATTTGTGTTGGATGCGATATGTTGAGCATGTTATAGCTGGTGTCGTTGAAGTAGATGATCCATCTGCATGTGTTGTGGGATACCAACTGTGGTTTATGAGGGTATCCCATCCATACATCATTCCAACCCTTGCAATGACCTACCTAGTCTCGCCTCGCGACTACGGCGACACATCCCTGATGAGGTCCCAATGCCAGTTCGTTGTAGGTCTTCATCCAATTTCGACATGTTGTATGCAATCAAACTAATTATTTTTGTCTTAGATGATATTTACGATGGTTTATTTATGTTGTTTGTTACCGTTATTTCAGGGTTCCATAAGGCGAGTTGTCAGGATCTTGTAGAACATAATATTGTCTGAAGACATCCCAGATGATATAATAGCTTGGGTCAGAATGAAATATGAAAGAGGAGGCGCAAGGAAGAATGAAATAAGGAGATGGAGAATGAAATATGAAGGGAAACAAGAGAGAAGGAGGCACAGAAGGGGTGTAGAGTTTGTGAAATTTTTAAATTTGAAAGAAGATAATCTTAGTCAAAGATTCTTATTCTTCTCTATAAGAGAAACATAAGGGTAAACATGGACAACACCTTGTATACGTGTATGTAAAGTTCTGGAATGGTAAAAAAATTATGCAAAACTAAGTTAATAGAAAAGCTACTCAACTCTAATGAATGAACATGTTAAAACAATTTGGAATATCTCAATTGACAAAGAAAAAGGTAACTCATAAGAAATTGTGTTTATTATAATTGACTAATTTAAATTAGTTAAAAATTTAAACCTGATATTTTTTAAAATTAGTTAAAAGTTGGTTGTGAAGTTCGTTCCCTTCAAATTAATGTAAATATGTGTTAGGGCTTATTGGTTTGGTTTCAGATATTCTTAACTGTTATCTGCATTCTTAAAATCATTATATGCATTTATCCCTTTATAAGGAAAAGACTTAATATTATATCACACCATCATTACTTTGTTAGTATCGTTATTATTATTACTGCCATAAAGTAAGAAGAAAAGATAAAATACAACGAAAAACTTTTTCTAAAACATATTTTATCACTATAAGAAAATTGATATTATTAAGGGCCAAAATCTGTTAGTAATGCATAAAATCCTTCGATAAATTAAAATTATTGACGGTTTATCAACAGTCAAGAATTCGTCAATAAAAGAATTGTCGGTAAATTTTATTGACAAATTTTTTTGATATGTTGGGAATTACAGAAGGAAAAATTGTTGGTAAGTCCATTGATAATTATCGATGGAAAAATTTGTCGATAAATCTATCGATAAAATCTTTTGGTAATTACCTACAGAACAATTTGTTGGTAATTACCGACAGAAAAATCCATCGATAATTACCGATAGAAAAATTCATCGGTAAATAACGCAAACTGATTCATCTTCTTCCTTGCTCTCCTTCTTCTTTCTTTTAATTTTATCCAAGGTCGATATTCTTGTTTTTTTTTTCTCGAATCAAAATCCCTAGCATTTGGGGTCCAACTCGAGCAAGGGGCATTCTTCCTCTTCTCAGTTGAAGGTTTGGTTCTATAGGAAGCCCTCATATTCTTCCTTTCTCTTCTCTTTTCTCACTCTCTATGCGAGGAGTGGAGATGACACTCCTCGTTCCTCCTTATTCACAAGAAGGAGGGACTAGGTTTGGAGCGACACCTCAACAACATGAAGATCTTTGTTTGTGGGTGTCCTCACAACATTGGGATTTTAGAGTCTTCTCCTTTAAAGCAACTTGCAATGATGAACGTGAGCTCAAATCTGACAACGCCTGAGTGCGAAATGTCACAACGACTGGCAAAGAGTTGCAAGGAGTTACCGGGTGTGTCGTGTTTCAAGATTAAGTGCGTTGCTGATTTCTATTGTTGCTGATATGTAGGAGAAGAAGGAAACTGCTGTCTCGCACAAAATGAAGAAGACATAGGAGAGAGAAAATAAATAACCTTGTGTCGCGGACAAAGAGGAAAAATGATTTACTGACAAATATTCTGTTGGTAATGTATATTTTATTTATCAACAATTTTTTCCGTTAGTAAGTAAAATATGCATTATTGACGGAAAAATTTGTCCATAAGTAAAAAATGAACGAAAAATTTCAGCTCTTATCGATGAATTACTGACAAAAAATCCGTTGGTAAGTGAAATATGCATTATCTATGAATTTTATTGACAGAAAAATCTGTTCATAAGTGAAATATATATTATTGATAGATTTTATCGATGATAATCCGTCAATAAATGAAATATGCATTATCATTAATTTTTTGATGAATTTTTCTATTGATAAAATTCATAAGTAGAAACAATTTCTAAATTTGTTGGTAATTCAAATTTATTGACGAATATATTTTGTTCGATATATAATTATATTGTGCAGTATGAATTCATACAAAAATAAATATAACACTTTGATATTGATATCATGATAACTAAATTAATGGATTATAGGAAATACAACTAATAATATCAATATTAATAATAGTAATGGATTATCTTAATAATAATAAGGGTTAAATATGTTTTTGGTCCCTTAACTTTCAGCGAAAATTGGAATTAGTCCCTCTTCAAAACTTTGGACTAATTTAGTCCCCAAACTTTAAAAATGTGTGAATTTAATCCTTTTAACCAAATTTTGTTAACTTTATTTGATGTTTCAAACGCATTTATCAGTGAACGTTGAAGCAAAAATGTGTCAAACAGTGTAAACAACTCAAATGCTATCATGAAACGCACTTGAAACATCAAATAAAGTTAACAAAATTTGGTTAAAAGGACTAAATTCACACATTTTTAGAGTTTGGGGACTAAATTAGTCCAAAGTTTTGAAGAGGGACTAATTCCAATTTTCGCTGAAAGTTAAGGGACCAAAAACATATTTAACCCTAATAATAATAATAGTAATATAAATAATAATAATAACAAAATAATAATAATTAATTATATATATATTTATATGATTAAAATTTATAATTAAAGTTTTTAGTTATATATAACTTTATGAAAATCTCCTTTTCCAGCACATCTCATATTAGAATATTTCGGAAAATGTTGTTAAGAAAGGGTTTTTAACATTTTGCGGTACATCATTATAAGTAAAAATTGAATACAAATTATAAACATGATATGCGAATATAGTGAAAACCTTCTAAAAGAGCACACTATCTGTGTGTGTTGGTCTCTCTGCAAAAGCACCCTCTCATGGATTCCCTCTCTCTTCTTCTCTCTCCTTATCCATTATCCCCAAAACCCCACAAACCCAAAACCTTCAAAACCTTCTCCCATTTCTCAAGCCAGAATCCTCAACACTCCACTATTCAACCTTTTCAATCATATTCTTCAATCTCACTCTCTTCACCCCAAAGACCTTCTCCCAAAGCATTAGCAAAACCCTTCTTCTCATTCACCCTCTTCAACCTTTTCACTCAGTTTCCCTGCATAGCTGACGTCGCCGCCGAAGACGCCGGAAAAATCAACGTTGAGTCAGTTCTGGTTTCCATCGACGGCTTCTTCAACCGGTACCCGTTTTTCGTGGGCGGGTGCGCCTTCATTTGGCTGGTGGCGATTCCGCTGGCGGAGGAGTATTTCAAGAAGTGCAAGTTCGTGTCGGCGATTGACGCCTTCAGGAGGCTCCGCGATGATCCGAACTCGCAGCTGTTGGACATAAGGGATGGGAAGAGCTTGAGGTTTCTGAGGTCGCCGAATTTGAAATTTTTTGAGAAGGAAGTGGTGCAGGTTGAGTTCACTGATGGTGGGAATGAAGATGAGTTTTTGAAGAAGGTATTGGGGAGGTTCAAGGACGCGTCGAGCACTGTTCTCTGTGTTTTGGACAGGTAACTAAAAATAGAGAAAATGAGAGAGAGAGAGAGAGAATAGTATTGCATGTTGCAATTATCTTAGAATTTGGTATTTGAAATCTCGAACACGCGGTTTGAAACATTGTTTTCTCTGCGAAGTTGAATTCTGAACCATAATTGAAGTAGAAAAAGGAAACTAGTTAATAGTTCTGTTTCACAGTAAAGGGGAAAGAAATCGATGTTTGCGTTTTGAAGTGTAGAGCAAAAGTGTATATTCTGGATTGTTTAATTTGGCATATACTGGAATAGCTCTGGTGTTTTCCTGTAAATGTCCATTCAGCTTAAGATATGCTAAGTGAAAGTGATTGAATATGATTTAAGTGAGTATGTACTGAATTTAACTGAAAAGGGCAATTAAGGTTGTGAATGAATTAACAACATTGTGTTTTGCTTTCCCCAAATCGGGATATAATAAATGTCTAAACAATATTTTAATTTTTCCATTTGAATAAGATACATTATAGTGCCATGTAATGCTGTGGGCATACAATTTGGAGTGGTAGCAATCCAGTTTCCTTACCATTATTCTCTTGTCTTGGTTTCATTTTAATGAGAAAAATTTCTGTTCACTTTGCACTTGATTGATAGCTACTATCTACCTCATACTGTTGTGGAATGAATAGAGGACCGATTCAAACCATGGTTATCTGGCTGGGAAAGTGCCTGGAGATCTTTAGCCCATCTGCAACTTTTCATTTTTCATTTTCCTTCAATTGGCTGATTTCTTTTAATTAAAGCTTTTGTCTGTACATTTCACTTATGTTGTCTTTTTCTTCATATTTTACATTTTACTAAAGATTGGGGAAAAAAATCTGCTGACAATATGGCTCTGACTAAGAACAAAGGAATCTTATTGTTAATGAGAATAATATAATTTCTTTAACTGCCATACCATACATGTCTGCAAAATTCCTCACCTGATTTTCTTTTGAGTGTAAGGTAGTTTTGATGATAATTCCCTGAAAGTTGCCGAATTACTCTTTAAGAATGGTTTCAAAGAGGCCTATGCAATCAAAGGTGGGGTTAGAGGCGAGCAAGGTTGGATGGTATGCCCATTATCTTCTCTTTCACTTGCTTTTGTTGAGCAGAAAGTGCAGAACAAACATCTGCCTACCTTCTATAAATTTTTTCTTCACATTAGGGAAACCTTTTAAATTGTATTTAAGTTGGTTTCTTCATTGTCTCTATCAAAAAACCTAAAAAGCTATAAAAGATAGAGTATTAGAAAGATCTAAGTAGTGGATTCAGAAATCAATTTTTCGGTAATTCAGTTTGTCAGTTAAACTTGAAGCCCAAAAAGGAGTTTACAAATCTGGTTGCAGAAAATTTGTTCAAAGTAAATGAAAAAGAGTGTTCATGGTTGCAGGCTATACAGGATTCCTTTTTGCCCCCTTCTGTGCATATAAGGAAAAGGGTAAAATCTTCAAAGGAACTCAATAAAAATGGAAATGGTGCCATCCAGCAAAAAGATAGTAACAATAAGAGTTCCTTATCCCAAGAGATCTCCCCTGTTGGAAACCAAAAGATGGACAATGGTAATGTGAAAAGCTCTGTAGAGTCTACTCCAGAAGTGAAAACTGATGCTGTAGTGTCCTCCTCTCCTTATCCCAATGTATGTTATCCTCAACCCTCTCATATCACGTGTCTTCATGTTCTAAAAGGGTATGTTTAATAGTTAAAGTAGGAATTGTCTATTAGTTAATCTTTATCGATGGGTTATGCTTCTGAAATTTGTTCCACATCACTGTTATTTAGCTCATGTGTTTTATGAAATTATTACTGTAGCGAAAGTGTATTGTATTTGGGTTCACACTGATAAATGTTCAGGCCATATTAATTATGCCAATAGTTTTCATTCTATTCAGAAATTTATTCACAAATTTCACACTTTGGTTTGATGTGTTTGTCTCCATATCTATCAGGTTGGCTTAAATGCACCGTTGGTGGGTGCAGGAGCAACTCCTTCACTAATCTAGTTATACATATTTGTTGCAGTTTATTTTGTTTTGAATTTATCGTGATATCTGAATAATTAGTTGCAGTATGACAAGAATAAAATATTTTAATGAGGTGTTGACCTTAAGGTTATTTAGGCTTTGAAAGATTAGACTAGGTTTAGTAGTGTGCAAGTAGCCCAGGTATATATAGTATTAAGGATCTGTATTCAGCATCTTTTAGTTGTATTATAAAAAGTTTAGATCTTAGAGGTTTGTAAACCTTAGAATACCTCTGTTATTGTTTCACTTCAATGCATCTCTCTCTATTTCTCTTCCCAAACAATCGTTTAAGCTTCTGTGCTTATTCTCACTGCATGGTGCAACTGGTGTTTTATGTCCATTGTTTTGTTATACTGATTAACATGACAACTGATCGTAGGAAAACATAGTTGAGGTATGTTGATGTAGTGTTGAAATACTGTCAAGAAGTAGTTTCACTATCAATCGAGTGGAGAAGTGACGCAATCCCAAAATTTTAACTTTCCGAGTACTCAAGTTTTCTTATGGCTAATGAGTATGATGTCTGAGAAACCTATTTTACTTTTTTTCCAACTTTGGGAGTCTTATCCTGATAGAGATATTACAGATATTGATAGGAGGTTATTGGTGTATGAGAGAAGAAAGAAACGTTAGTTATCTAACTGTTTTACAGTTAGATAAGGGGCGGGAATGTTATTGTATAAATAGGAGTTTGGTAGTTGGAGAGAGGGCTTTTGGATTCGTTATTGTTTGTCTGAACAGGATAGTTATTTCCTGTTGGGGGAGGTTAGGCTCCCATACTTTGACTCTTCTTGTATTCTTTCTCTGTTCAATAATATTTCGGAGGTTATACAGTATTTTTGGCTGTTCTTGTGTGTTGAGAGGGATATCGATTAGGTTTCTTTATATGAAACCTAACAATTTGGTCCGACCTGCCGGATCCAAATCGTGGGGAGTTTGACGGGGCGTGAGAAAATGGAGGAGGCTACGGAGGCAAGATTGGAGGCTATTGAGATTACGATGGAAGGTATGAAGGCTGAATCGGCAGCAGTAAGACGAGACCTGCAACAGATTATGAGGATCTTGGGTACGCGTGGAAATCAAGCGGAAGGGAGCTCGGATGACAGTTCGGTGAACGATAATCAGAATCGCGTTGGAGGAGGAAACAAAAATGGGAGAACCGGCGATAGAGGGACGGAACAGAAACCATGGCGGAAGAAGGTAGAATTACCGACATTCGAGGGGGAAGAGCCTCTCGGTTGGCTAAACAGGGCCGAGAGATTTTTCGACATCCAAAAAGTGACGAGTGACGAGGATAAGGTGGAAATCGCTTACGTTAGTATGGAGGGGAGTGCGGCATATTGGTTTACATTTTGGAAAGCGAAAGCGAAGAACCGTTCTTGGGTCGGTCTGAAGGCAGCGATGATCAATCGTTTCGGTGGAGGGTTTAGAGGATCAGTTTACGAAAGATTATCGACACTGAGACAGGACGGTACGGTGGAGGAGTTCGTCCGCAATTTTGAAGTTCTAACGGGACAAACCAAGGAAATACCGGAGGAGCAAGTGCTTGGTTATTTCCTTGCGGGATTGAGGGAAGATGTAAAAGGGCAAGTGAGAATCCAGAATCCGCCCGATTTGATGGAAGCTATGCGGATTGCGAGAGATGTGGAGGATGCGATAATGAGAGCGCAGGGGAGTTTCTTGGGTGGGTTCAAGATTAACCCGTTCGGTACACGGCCCATGGGAAACGTGACACGGGCAGACTTGAATAGGTCGACGACGACGCCGAATGGAAGAACAGAGGTCGCGGGGTCAGTACGGAGAGACGCCGTCACGGCGAACTCGATGACTAGGGGAAGTAATGTGAATGGAGGAGAGAATAGAGGGAGATTAGTGAGGAATTTGCCGTACCCGGAGTTCCTAAAACGAAAGGAAGAGGGGCGTTGTTATAGGTGCGGGGGTCCATTTGCACCGGGACACCGCTGTCCTGAGAAAAGTTTGAGAGTCCTCTTGTTGGCTGAGGACGAGGAGGAGGACGATGGTGAGGGGGTGGCCAATCTGGAAGAGAAGCCGATGGAACTCTCGGCTTGTTCGGCAGAAGGATTAACATCCACGAAGACCCTGAAGCTGAAGGGTAAGATTGGAGATAAGGAGGTAGTGGTATTAATAGATAGTGGGGCTAGCCACAACTACATCAGTAAAGGGTTGACGGAGGAGTTACACTTATCGGTGGCAGATACACCCGTGTATAATGTCAGCTTAGCGAGGGAGTGACACTACGACTGGAAAATGTTGACGTTGAGGAGGATTTCTACGTGTTTGAGTTAGGAGGCGTTGACGTGATATTGGGAGTTGCATGGCTGGCGAAACTGGGAGAGGTGAGAACGAACTGGGGTAAAATGACGATGGAATATGTAATGGGGGATAAAAAGATTCAGATTAGAGGAGATCCAACTCTAGCGCGCCAGCTGGTAAAGCCAAAAAGTCTCTTGAAGATGGTGGATGCTGAGTCATGGGCGGTAGTTTGGAGTTTGTGCGTAGTGGAGGCAGAGGGAAATCCTGAGTGGGGAACTGATTTGACGGAACAACAGAGAGGGGAATTAGTGCGCCTGCTGCAAACGCACTATGGGGTATTTCGTGACATGCAAAGCCTTCCCCCGACACGTAGCAAGGAGCACCGCATACAGCTGAAGGAAGGAAGTGACCCGGTAAATGTTCGTCCCTATCGGTACCCGCATCTAATGAAGGACGAGATCGAGCGTCAAGTGGAGGACATGCTTAAAGCGGGTATCATCAGACCCAGTTCCAGCCCTTTTTCCAGCCCCGTCATCCTTGTGAAGAAGAAGGATGGGAGTTGGAGATTTTGCGTTGATTACCGCGCTTTAAATAAAGCCACCGTCCCGGACAAGTTTCCTATACCCGTAATTGAGGAGCTGCTGGATGAATTGAAGGGGGCACGATATTTTTCGAAGATTGATCTGAAATCTGGTTACCACCAGATCAGAATGGAGGAAAGGGATGTGCACAAGACGGCGTTTCGAATTCACCAAGGTCAATTTGAATTTCTGGTGATGCCTTTTGGCCTTATGAATGCACCGGCCACTTTTCAAAGTACCATGAATAATTTGTTGCGGCCGTATCTAAGAAAATGGGTGTTGGTATTTTTCGATGACATCATAGTTTACAGCCCGACATGGAAAGATCATTTGGAGCAGCTGGAAATGGTGTTGCAGGTGTTGGAACAGGATGGGTGGGTCGCAAATCAGAAGAAGTGTGAATTCGGGAGAAAAAAGATACGCTATCTGGGTCATCAGATCTCAGAACTTGGGGTAGAGATGGATAGTGAGAAGACGAAGGCAGTCGTGGAATGGGGGGAGCCGAGAACTTTGAAAGCTTTGAGAGGTTTTCTCGGATTGGCGGGCTACTATAGACGTTTTGTAGAAGGGTATGGTAAATTGGCGAAACCTCTGACCGAGCTACTTAAGAAGGGGAGGTTCGAATGGTCATTGGAGGCGCGGGTAGCCATAAATAAGTTGAAGGCTGCAATTACTTCAGCACCAGTTTTAGCTTTGTCGGATTTTAACACGAAATTCAGTATTGAATGCGATGCATCTGGAGGGGGGGTAGGGGCTGTCCTAACCCAAAATAGACGTCCGATTGCATTCTACAGCAAGGCTTTGTCGGAGAATTCCTTGAGCAAATCAGTATACGAGAAGGAATTAATGGCCTTAGTTCTAGCCATCCAACATTGGAGGCCCTACTTAGTAGGGAGGAGGTTCAAGGTGTATACGGATCAACGGAGTTTGAAGTACTTAATGGAGCAAAGGATTACCACACAGAACCAGCAAAACTGGCTGGCCAAACTCATGGGGTACGACTTCGAGATTGTCTATAAAAAAGGGGCAACCAACCGGGCAGCAGATGCACTGTCCAGGAGAGAAGAGGGGGAGACGGAGGAGAAGGAGTTACAGGCAATATCCAGGTTATTCTGGCCAAATTTTCAAGACCTTTTGAGGGAGGTAGAGGAGGACGAGACATTACGGAAGCGGATAGCTGACTTACAGTGGGATCCTAACTCACATGCACCATACACCTTGGAGAATGATAGATTACATTATAAAGGGAGACTGGTGTTGTCCGTGGGGTCGATATGGATTCCAAAGCTGCTTGCTGAATTTCACGAAACCAAAACAGGAGGGCACTCAGGGGTATATAGGACGTACAGGAGGATAGCACAATCTTTGTATTGGTTAGGGATGAAGAAGATGATAACGGAGTATGTTGCTAGCTGTGCCGTTTGTCAGCAGCATAAATATGTGGCTGCGTCGCCTCAGGGGTTATTACAGCCGTTGCCCATACCTCAAGCAGTATGGGAAGAGATAAGTTTAGATTTTATTGTAAAGCTGCCCAAGTCGCAGGGACATGATGCTATCTTGGTGGTTGTGGATAGATTGAGCAAATATGCCCATTTTATAGCTCTCAAACACCCTTTCTCTGCTAAAACCGTGGCTGAAATATTTACAAGGGAGGTTATTAAACTACATGGTATCCCAGTTTCCATTGTCAGTGACCGGGACCCATTGTTCTTGAGCATATTTTGGAAAGAGATATTCAAGGCACAAGGTACTCAACTTAAAATGAGTACTGCTTATCATCCGGAAACGGATGGTCAAACAGAGGTGGTTAATAGGATTATTGAAGGATACTTACGCTGTTTTTGTTCGGAACAGCCGAAGAACTGGTATGGTGTCTTACCCTGGGCAGAATTCTGGTACAACACCAGCTACCAGGGGTCTGCAAGATGCACACCATTCGAAACGGTATATGGAAGAAGTCCTCCATCATTTAGTAGATTTGTTCCAGGGGAAACCCCTGTGGAAGCCGTGGCGCAGGATCTGATGACACGGGACGAAGCTCTTAAGCAGCTGCGATTTCACTTGAGTAGGGCCCAAGATTTAATGAAGCAGCAGGCCAATAAGAAAAGAAGAGTGGTAGACATAAAAGTAGATGATTGGGTCTATCTAAAAATTAGACCGCACCGACAAGTTTCTATGCCCACCCGATTACATCTGAAGCTATCGGCGAGATACTTTGGCCCTTTTCAAGTGTTACAAGTGGGACAAGTGGCATTTAGGCTAAAGCTACTAGAAACAGCCAGAATTCACTCGGTGTTCCACGTTTCACAATTAAAGAAAGCGGTGGGGGACAAAAGGGGACAAAAGGAGTTGCCTGAGGAGTTACAAGTTGAGGGACCGAACTTCTGGCCCATACGTGTACTGGATCAGAGGCAAATACAACAAGCAGGGGAGGTATTACATCAAGTTTTGATCGAGTGGCAGCAAGGAGGTAAGGAGGGAGCTACATGGGAAGATGTAGCAACTATTCAGGATCAATATCCTGAGTTCAACCTTGGGGACAAGGTTGCTGAAAAGGGGGGGAGTAATGATAGGAGGTTATTGGTGTATGAGAGAAGAAAGAAACGTTAGTTATCTAACTGTTTTACAGTTAGATAAGGGGCGGGAATGTTATTGTATAAATAGGAGTTTGGTAGTTGGAGAGAGGGCTTTTGGATTCGTTATTGTTTGTCTGAACAGGATAGTTATTTCCTGTTGGGGGAGGTTAGGCTCCCATACTTTGACTCTTCTTGTATTCTTTCTCTGTTCAATAATATTTCGGAGGTTATACAGTATTTTTGGCTGTTCTTGTGTGTTGAGAGGGATATCGATTAGGTTTCTTTATATGAAACCTAACAGATATCTTGTTTTGTTTTTCAGTTGTCACTGTTAGAGTTAGCTTTACCATTCTTTGATTTGTATATAAACCCTGTATTGCTTCCGCTTTGTATCATTCTAATCTCTTCAATGATAATGTGAATTTTTCTCCTGCGCATTCTGTCAAATACTAGCATATCCTCTATTTACATTAAACAAAACCACGTGGGCTATTGAGGAATGTAAAAAAAAATCAAAACAAAACAGATATGAATAACTTAAAAGACACAGAATTGATGAAGTTGCTCCTGGTGTCTTGAGGCTAATCGACTAGTGAATACCCTCCTTCCAGGAATTTAAAAGAATCCTAGGAAGTGATTCTCTTGATGGGCCTTTTCGTACTCCTCTAGGATTCCAACCATGCTTTTACCACCCTGATTTTGGTAGTAATGATGGAGTAACTTATTGACCTGTTCTTTTTACCTTTAAGCTGCACCCGGTTATGCTACAACTCACTGGTATTATGGCAGTGGCAGCAACTTTATTTATCATTTAAGGTCATAATTCAAATTTCAGAGTACCCTACCCAACCGTCTAAAAATTGTGTTAGATATTTACAAAGGAAATACAAAAGTTCCAAGCCAGTTCTGAGCATATGGGTGCATATGATAGTTGGAAAGAACACTGTAAATCTGATGGTTTGATATCATATCAATTATAGCAATCTTACTGGCTATAAAAATAAAAGAGGAATCATTTGCGTGCTTTTGATCCGTTCTTCAATTTTCTTTCTATTCTGATTCAAGTTCACAACCACTTTCAAGCTGCGGAAGTTATGACTATCTAGTTAACAGTTATGCAATATTTTTAAATAATGAGAAATCGTACGTTACATTCAAGTGTTGAATATTTATAGAAATTGTATCTCAAATAATCACATGCACAGAACATTTTGTACCTCAGTTGGTGGTGTCAATATGTAAATTTAAGAATGAACTTGATTTAGGTGACTTCTGATGGAAAGGTCCATTGGAGAATACACTATAGTGATTCCAACTTTGTCAGTACATTTGTTATCAACATATTTGCTTGCATTATTTGAAAACATGAAACAGAGCCACTGTAAACGTCAATACTTGTGAAGTGTGTGTACTACTATTCTTTTACATTTTATGTCTTATAAATAAAAATTCTCATCATTTTTTTCTTTCCCTTTTGCAGTACCCGGATTTGAAGCCACCATCATCTCCAACTCCATCAAAGCCACAATAGTTTTGTTGCACTGACATCTGTATGGCAGAAATACTAATATATAGAAAACGGTTTATGGGACTAATGCGATGTATTTAATTATATGAATTCTCCTCTCTATTTTAATCAATTGCTATTCCGTTTTAAACGTTTTGATATAGAGGTTGGTTAATATATTACTTATATTGGCTATAATGATTACATGTAATTGTTTGAATGAATTTTTTCCATAATTTTATTCTATAAGTGAAAAAAATTAAATTTTTGAGTTAAAATAACTAACGTATAAGTTTCTTATGTAGTTTTTCAACTTTCATTTCTAACTTGTGTGCAACTTAATTTTAATATATGAAGATGCTTATATATTTTTCTTCACATTTTTCCCCTTAAAAGGACTGATTTAAAAATTTGTGAAAGATATCCTTAATTATAATTAAACAGAAATGGATTTTACCAGTAAGAGAAAAGACGTTTTACTCTGTATATTCTGTGCTTTACAACATTCATTCCTCTA
Organism: Vigna umbellata; assembly: GCF_029865625.1. Taxonomy (NCBI): domain Eukaryota; kingdom Viridiplantae; phylum Streptophyta; class Magnoliopsida; order Fabales; family Fabaceae; genus Vigna; species Vigna umbellata. The sequence goes on from NC_142168.1 coordinate 8,574,288, forward strand.
TGTCGTTATCTTCATAGGACGAGGCAACTTTCAACAGTAGGTAATCTTTTTTCCACCTTGTGTTTAAAGCTTGAAGCAAAAGGGTGAACATAGCACAAGGTTATTGGTCTTCACACAAGAACGAGGTACGATTACTGCTACCCCACATGTAAAAAGAAAACACTATAATCCACACGCATTTTGTTTGATTAGATTTTCATTGTTTAAAGGAAAAATAAAGGGACCAAAGCTTTCTTAAAAGATGTTAATATTACCTTTTTATGACCTTCTTTCAAACTTCCTATTAAAATACTCCAACTTTTAATTGCCACTTTATAATATTAATCATTTGGTTAGCTCCACACTGCCTCAAAACTTTACTTCCTCAGACCAGTAATGAAAAATAGTGAAAAAAATGGTTATTTTAAAATCATAAGTTTTCACCGCACTATCCTTATCATGGTTAATGAAACATGTTTCCCCGGACTTTAGGGAAGTTTGTATATTTTTGGCTCTTTTCCTTGTCTTTTTGTCAAACCAGAAACTGTTCCTCCATCTATTCTTTTTAAGGAGCGTAGATTTATTTAATTCATGCGCCGCGTCAGAGAAACACCGAAAGTCCAAGTTTTTCGAGATATGACCAACCAACCATGTCAAATCAAATTACAATTTCACACATTTCATTTCTCTTTCTTAATATAATCCCTGCATTACCATTATGATAACCATTTTAAAACTAACATCAATTATCGTGTTACTGGATTTTCGTTTCCGTATTCAACATGTTTGTAGAGATTCTAACGCTTGAATTCACGATACTAATTTACACGTACCAAAACAAGACCATTAAAATATGATGGAACCTTCCTTTAACTTTATCCATCATCGTATTTCTTATTTTATTTTTAAATGAAGGGAGCAATTAATGAACAACCCTTTAGGTCATAATCTGATGACTTAAACTGTTCGTGTTTATTTTAGATTAAAAATGTAAAATCTAATCATAAAATTTTAGATATATTAAATTTCCAGTGTAGCATTAAGTACATACCTAATATTTGTTTGTGTTCTACACTACCCAACACTCATTCTAAAAGCTACTAATTTCAAGATTAGAAAACTGCTTTTGGTTGTCTTCATATTGAAAGTAAGAGATACTGAGTAGATTGTGGGGATAATTTTGAATGTTGCATACCAAAAATACCTGCAAAAATATTCATCAACGTGGCCTGTCACTCTGTTCCCATGTACCAATTAACCAAAAATGTCAAAAGGTGAAAAGGAAAGAAAAAGATAGAAAAAAAAAGACAAAGAGAAAGGTGAAACAATGATTGGGTTGTGTTGTAGTGGCATGCACTCAAGTTAAACCCCCCAATCCAACCACACTTTGAAGAAGTTGCATTTGCATAGAGTATGGAACAGTGCAAATGCAAATGCAAAACCTTCAAGTAGTGAAACAGAAGAACCACCAAGAGAATCTTAGCTGTATGCAACACTCTTTTCATCTCTTCATAAATTCAACCTTTTCACACACTCTTCTTTTCTTCTCTGCACCAAAAGTCCCCCACTGCCATTACTACATATCTTACTTTCTCTCTCTCTCTCACTCACCATTCACTTCACACAACAACCACAACACACAGAATCACAGAATGCAAGCGTCCTCCTCTTTCTTCTTGTTGTTGCTGTTTTTGTCATGTGCATTGTCTTCTTCACAACTCTTGTTGTTCAACAGAAGGGTCCTCCATGAACCCTTTATTCCTTTGACCTCTCTTCCTCCTTCTGAACCACCAAAACCACCACCTCCTCATCCTTCTCCTTCAACCTCAAAACCAAAACCCAAATACCCTTCATCATCCATCATCCCCACCACCACCATTTCCTCCACACCAGTACCAACAACCACTACAACCACAACACCAACCCCATTAACAACACAATCACCATTTTTCCCGTTATACCCCTCTTCTCCTCCTCCTCCTTCTCCGATCACCTTTGCCTCCTTTCCTGCCAATATCTCCTCCCTCATTCTCCCTCACTCCCCAAAACCCAATTCCTCCCCCAACAAACTTCTTCCCGTCGCTCTCGCAGCCGTTGTCGCTGCCGCACTCGCCGTCTCTATCTCTGCCTTCGTCTGTTACCGCCGCCGACGGAACCCTCCCCCCTCCCCAGCAGGCAAAGTTCTCCGTTCCAACACTGACCTCCTCCCACTCCGCCGCAATGCCGAAACTTCCGTCGAAACACGCAAGCTCCGGCACACGTCCTCCACAAGCTCCGAGTTTCTCTACCTCGGCACTGTCGCGAACTCTCACATGATCGAGGACGCCGACGTTGGCGACGGAGACCGGAAAATGGAATCCCCGGAGCTCCGGCCACTTCCGCCGCTCGCGCGACAGGCTTCAGTTCCGCCTCCTCCTCCACCCCGCGACGAGGCGGGTTTCACGACAGCGGAGGAGGACGAAGACGAATTTTACTCGCCGAGAGGTTCGTCGTTGGGAGGCTCCGGTGGAACCGGATCAGTTTCCAGGCGAGTGTTCGCCGTCGATCGAAGCGTGACCTCTAGCTCGTGTTCTTCCTCTTCTTCGGGATCGCCGGAAAGGTCTGTCCTGAACATGCCGCCGCCGGCGAGTTCGGGTTATCGGAACACGCTGCCGAAATCACCGGAAAATTACAACCACCAGCACGTGCATTCTTCTTCTTCGATGTGCTCAACACCAGATAGGGTTTTTGCTGAACGTGATAACGAGGTGTTAAGTGCATGTGTACATGCACATGCAGCACCATCATCATCGCATGAGGGAACGTTGGAGAAAAATGAAAATACATTACCCTCATCTCCACCACCGAGATTATCTGATGCTTCTTCGTCTTCCGCTTTTTCTCTTCCCTCTTCGCCGGAGAAGGTGACACGTCATCATACTTTCGATCAGTCTCCGAGAATGTCGAGTGTTTCCGACGGACTGATGTTACCTGGCTTGTCATCGGTTCCTTTATCACCCGCCCTGCTTTCATCGCCGGAAACCGAAAGAGGAGCTTTCAGTGAATTGAGAACAGGTTCTTTTGGTGCGCAGAGAAAACACTGGAGCATTCCAGCACTGTCAATGCCAATAACAACACCGTTTGATGAAATTGGAACCGTTCCAGGTCCTCCACCTTTGCCACAGAGGAAGCACTGGGAGATTCCAGGCCCTGCTCCGCCACCACCACCGCCGTTGCCACGGCAGCGGAAGCAGTGGGGAGTTCCAGCGCCGGGTCCGTCAACACCGGTTGGTCAACCGGTGTCAAGGCCACCAGAATTGGTGCCTCCTTCGAGGCCTTTTGTGTTGCAAAACCAAGCAACCAATGTTGAGTTGCCGGTGAGTTTGAGGGAAATTGAAGAGACTGGTAAACCAAAACTGAAGGCCCTGCATTGGGACAAAGTGAGAACAAGCTCTGAACGTGAAATGGTGTGGGATCAGATGAAGTCCAGTTCGTTTAAGTAAGCTTCCAACTCTAACGGTTGTTAGATTTTTAGCCTTCTAGTTCTTTATTTCAGTTTGCTATTTTACCCAAATTGGATGCGAAGATTTCAAGATTCTGTTTCGTTTTAAAATTTCTTAATTCCCTTACCTGGTTGTGTGGATGACATTTAGTGGTTGATAATGGTTGTTTATGTTGCAATTGGTTTTCTTGAATTGAGTAACATTGAATTGGGTTGGCTGCAGATTGAATGAGAAAATGATTGAAACGTTGTTTGTAGTGAACACACCAAACCCTAAGGCCAAGGATGCAACTACAAACTCTATTTCTCACCCGCCAAATCAGGAGGAAAGAGTACTCGATCCTAAAAAGTCTCAAAATATTTGTATCTTGCTGAAAGCGCTTAACGTCACTGTAGAAGAAGTGTGTGAAGCACTTTTACAAGGTATATTTTCTCATCACCCCTTCAGTTATGACATAGTTTTCTGTAGTTTTTTTTGGTAGGCCGATAGATATTGATTGATATATCGGACCCATTAAATTAACCCTGAAGAGAATAATTTCAGTAGTCAATTCATTATCAAGAGCATTTGCCAGCCGCCTTTTCCTAATAATGGATTTGTAATGATAAAAATGGACAACAGAAGGATTAGTTTGCTTAATTGAACATAATTCTAATCACCACTGTCGATTATGTACTTGTGTACTGATGATGCACCTAATTCAATGCATCTCTCTACAGGTACTACTGATACACTTGGAACAGAATTACTCGAAAGCTTGTTAAGAATGGCACCAAGCAAGGAAGAAGAACGTAAGTTGAGGGAACATAAAGATGACTCACCAACCAAGCTTGGTCTCGCTGAGAAATTTTTGAAGGCAGTGCTTGATGTACCTTTCGCATTTAAAAGGATTGAGGCAATGCTTTTCATAGCCAGTTTTGAGTCTGAAGTGGATTATCTTAGGACATCCTTTCAAACACTAGAGGTAATCAATCTCACACTGATTATTCATTTCTTCAGGAGTATCTTAGGACATTCTTGTTCTGAATTTGATACGAGTCTTTGTTGGTAGGAACCTAGAATTTGATGCACATATAGAGTGTACTTCAACAACTCTAATTTGAAATGTCAATTCCAGCAAAATATGTTTACAATTTGTTATTTATTTCAATATAGTTTGTTCATAAGAGGCCAAGAAGAATTCAGTTATGTTCCGAGTATACTTAGAAAGTTTACATTGGATTATGTTATGGTCTTCATGTTCTGATCGGTGTTTTTCCAGGCTGCCTGTGAAGAGCTGCGACATTCTAGAATGTTCTTGAAGCTGTTGGAGGCTGTACTTAAAACTGGGAACCGCATGAACGTGGGGACCAACCGTGGGGATGCAGAGGCATTCAAACTTGATACTCTTCTGAAGCTGGCTGATGTCAAAGGCGCAGATGGAAAAACCACTCTACTGCATTTTGTTGTACAAGAAATAATTCGAACCGAAGGTGCACGTCTCTTTGACACTAATCAAACTCCAAGCTCTACTACTTTGAACGAAGATGTCAAGTGTAGGAGGCTTGGTCTACAAGTTGTATCAAGCCTGAGTTCAGAGCTATCAAATGTGAAGAAGGCTGCTACTATGGATTCCGAAGTTCTCAGCAGTGATGTGTTAAAGCTTTCCAAAGGAATTGCAAACATAGCAGAGGTTGTGCGGTTAAACCAAACAATGGGGTCAGATGAAAGCAGTCAGAATTTTACTGAATCAGTGAAGAAATTCATCAGAATGGCTGAGGAAGAAATTCCAAAAATTCAAGCCCAAGAAAGTGTTGCTTCCTCCCTTGTGAAGGAGATTACAGAGTATTTTCATGGGAACTTGTCAAAAGAAGAAGCTCATCCATTCAGGCTCTTCATGGTTGTAAGAGACTTTCTAGCAGTTCTTGACCGTGTCTGCAAAGAAGTTGGAATGATAAATGAGAGAACCATGGTTAGTTCAGCTCATAAATTCCCTGTGCCAGTTAATCCAATGCTTCCACAACCCCTTCCTGGATTACATGAGAGCCACCAATATAATAATAATAACAATACCTCTTCAGATGATGAAGCTCCATCACCTTAGTTACATCACCCACTAAAGTTACTTTTTGGCTGCGCATCTTCTCCCAAAACCTGGAACCAGGTGATTTTTTATGGATCTGGCCGAAACTGTTGTAATTTATTTTTTCTTGTTAAATTGTAAAAATCCTTGTAATAGACTTCAATTTATGTAGTAAAAGATTTTCTTTGGGGGAGAAAACCTGGATATGTACCAAATAGGGTTGTAGTAAACACGTATAAAGCTTTTCAATTTATTTCCAAGAAAAAGAAAATTCAGTTAGAACTTAAGTGTTTTGTATATACATTTTCTTTGAATTGATATAGATCCAAAAAAAAAAGAATTAATATCAGATATAAATCTATTCAACTTAATATATATTGTCATATATGCATTCTTTTATTCTCTTTAATATGTGGTTATTTTATCTTATCATATCAAAGTTTGAAATTAATTGATAAAAAGATAACTGAAAAGGCCAAAATATAAAATTAATGAACAATAATTCTTATTATGGTGGGCTTGTATTAAAAACAGCTCATTTCTGAATGGAGTGAAGATACTGTGAAATTTGGTGTTTATTTATGTATTTTTCTTATAATTTCGACAAAACTTCAAAGTTATATTAGTCTTGGTCTTTGTTAATTATAATGTTTTCTTGTGAATTGAAAGATTCAGATCTTTGTTAATTATAATGTTTTCTTGTAAATTGAAATTTTTCATATGAAGAATTATATATATTTTTGAATAATACATTATAATTATTCTTTAAACATTTTATAGTATGATGTATCAGAATTATTTTAAAAATTTATAAATTAAAACATATATTATTCTTTTCTATTTTATATAAATTTATATTCAATGAAAAATGAGATAATTAAATATATTATTTATTATACATTATATTAAAATTATGTTGTAATAAAAGGTTTGATTTTATGAAATAAAAATCCTAAATCATTATAGCCTAATCTTATCAAGTAGAATATGAGAAGTTACTCTGTTTTTTAATCCATGTAGGACATTCTTTCAACTGTATTTTAGTTTTTTGTTGGTTCTTTAATTTATTTTTACATTGACGTTTGTTATTACCAGTTTTTCATTGTAATTAAAAATATTACGTAAGATAAAAAAATAATAATTTAAGAAGTAAAATAAGAGAATTTTCTGTATATATTATTATAGATAGAACTATCAAACAAGCTCACATAATGGGATTTGGCCCTAGTACATGTGGGTTGGGGCAAAAAAAAATCCTTTCTTAAAAAAGTTCACAGGACTAAATACTCCCAAGTCCTATGGTTAGGCCAATCCATGGACTTTCTTTTTTACAAAATTTTATGTATGATTTGTAATAATTCTCTAACCCTAAATACCTACCAGAAAGAACGAAACTAAAGACTTATAACATGAATATTACAAAATTATTTGAAACATATAGTAACACCCATTTTTTTTCCAAATTGGCTTTTAGAAAGAACTTAATTATCAACTACTTTGTATTATATAGAGCTGACCGTTTTTTTTTATAAGCCCTAAGGCTGACCCTGACTTCTTTTATACTTAGCCCATTTTTATCGACCCACATCTTAGGAGGCTTTTTAAAGCCCCTAGCCCCAAAGCCCCATCAGATGGGGGCTGTGAATGAATTAGGGTCGGGTTAGCCCCCTAGCTCCAAAACATCATAAACTCTCACCGAAATCCAACGCCTCCGCTCCCTCCCTCTCCCTTGCCTCATCAACAACTCCCACTTCGCCTCTCCACCTTCCTTCACCGCCCTCGACGTTGACTCCTCCGTCGCATCCAAAAAAGAACGCTCCCGGAGCGCCTGCCAGCTCTCTTGGGTATGCCTTCTCAAATGCCAGTAGTTTGTCGCCTCGCATGTTTGGCTCTACGACGACATCTTCCACCTTGCCTGCATGGCGCATTGCCGGATCGCGGACTTAGCGTCACTGCAGGGCGACTCCTCGCGGCTCTACCACGCGATCTGCGTCTTCCTCGTGGTGGTGATTGTGCTCTTGGGGTTCCAGCTCGTCACATATTTCAAGGGGTGGAATTTTAGGCACCCTGGTCCCAGCGACGTCCTGGGCACGCTCTTCGTTTACGCCGTGTGGGTCGACATCTGTGCCCGGTACCTGTCGCCACCGTTGCAAAGCCTGGCGAATTTGTGCAGCGTTTTTGTTTTGATCTTGAGGTGCTTCTGGATCAAGTTTCGGAGGCTCAAGTCTGTGGCAAGTGTGGATTACGATGTTGTGGGTATTAGCTCGGAGGATTTCCCGATGGTGTTGGTTCAGATTCCCATGTGCAACGAGAGGGAGGTAAGAAGACGTAGGTTGCTTTGTCTAGGGATGGCAAAAAAATCTGCGCCCGCGGATATCCGCGGATAAAATCCGCGACGGATAGTTGATATCCGCGAATAGTTACTACTCGCAACCTGCGGGTAGCGGATATTTTAATACCCGCTTATAAACGGATCGGGTGCGAGTATTATACTATCCGTACCCGCGGATACCCGCTACCCGCAACAAATAAAAATAAAAATATAATTTATATTTTATTAAGTTAAATTTAATTAAAATTAACATTAATTTATATTTTACAAGATTAAATTTAATTAAAATTGAATTTAAATTTATATTTAATTTATATTATATTATATTTTATATATTTTTTGTAATTCTATTTAAATTATTTTAATAATTTATTAAAATATATATTTTTAAAATATTTGCGGGTATCCGCGGGTTTTAAAATACCTGCGGATATTTTTTAAGTGGATATCCGTGCGGGTAGCGGGTGAATTTTTTTTTGTCGGGTCGGGTTGCGGGTAGGCACTATCCGTGCCCGACCCGACCCATTGCCATCCCTAACTTTGTCCTTTTGGAACGTCTGAATCTGTGAATACTGACTCAATGTCAGTTTTGTTATCTGTTTGTGATCTGGTGTCTTGTTTAAATTATGTGCTCAACTGATGTAGATTTTAGTGATGAGAATGTTTCTGCTATTGTGGCTTGGGTGCTTTATATTATGAGGGTCTTTCTGAGCGGTATTATGTAGACATGAATCCATAGAACATATTTTCTTGTTTGGTTCGGTCGTTGTTTTCACTTGTTAGAAAGCCACTGAATTGTTAGCTCTAATTTCCCCTGAGACAGGATTAGGAAATGGAGGACAATCTCCTTCCTGACAAAATCAGAAAGCAGGCACAACTTTTCATATTAGCATAATGCATATGTAACATCCTCTTCACAAGAACATATAACTTTGCCATTTCACATTCTTGATTCTTGGTTAATTATGAGTTACAACAATTTAGTTTTTATGTGTGCTTTGTTTCAGTATTAACTTACTTGTATGATCAAAACAGTGAAACTTACTTGTATGACAAATTCTTGAATTCAAAATCCTTTTACTGCTAAACAACTCAACCATATTTTCTTCAACATATAACAACTAGGTCTGCTCCATAGTTAATTTAAGGTTTGTGTCTTTTAATGTTTAATGTGTTTCATGATTCAATGTGACATTATGTTTTATGTTTAAATTTAACATTGGATGTGTTGGAATGGTGATTGATTTGGCTGATATTGAAGGTTAACATAAAGAGGTATTTCATGGATACTCTTCTAATCAGTGTTGCTTTTGAGGTGATAGTGCAGGGCCTACACATACACAAATATCTGTTCTGAAATTTGAAATTATATTCAATGTTTTTGTTTGTTATGTGATGAGAGAAAGTGGGGACTTCAAAATTAAGGAATGTGTTTGAATATGGACTTGGTGTAAAATGTAAGGCATTGATTAATCTTTTTCCTGTGACTTTTCTACCCTATATTGTATGTCACAAGATCTTAGAAAGAGGAAAAAATATGGCTCCATTATGATCTTCTAGAATATAGGTTTATTCTATTTCAGCTTGTTGTTGAGTTGTGTCATATAAAAAAGGAATCAAGGGAAAATTTTGTATTACTATTATAAATTCATCAGTATCAAGAGATTATGTTTGTCTTAGATGATAATACAGTTTCTAATTCTATAAATATGTTATTCTTGTTTTTGTTTTCTTTGCCCTCTTACTGCTAACTTTTTCTAATTATTGTTTTATAATAATTTACATGCAGCTATATACATATGCGACGAGCTCGAACCCCAAGAGCACAATCAACACCACGAGGAAGACGCAGATCGCATGGTAGAGCCGCGACGAGTCGCCCCGCAGTAACGCTGAGTCTGCGATCTAGCGGTGCTCCGTGTAGGCTAGGTGGAAGACGCCGCCGTAGAGCCAAACAAGCGAGGCGACGAACTGCTGGCATTTGAGAAGGCATACCCAGGAGAGCTGGCGGGTGCTCCGGGAGCGTTCTTTTTTGGATGCAACGGAGGAGTCAACATAGAGGGCGGTGAAGGGAGGCGGAGAGGCGAAGTGGGAGTTGTTGATGAGGCGAGGGAGAGGGAGGGAGCAAAGACGTTGGATTTCGGTGAGAGTTTATGATGTTTTGGGGCTAGGGGGCTAACCCGGCCCTAATTCATTCACAACCCCCATCTAATAGGGCTTTGGGGCTAGGGGCTTTAAAAAAGCCCCCTAAGATGTGGGTCAATAAAAATGGACTAAGTATAAAAGAGGCTAGGGTCAGCCTCAGGGCTTAAAAAAAAAACTGATAGCTCTAATTATAGATAAAGACACTTATAATGAAGAAGATTTATTACACCAAATATTTTATTTCAGTGTGTTTATTTAAATGAAGTTTGATTTGTTTAGAGTGTGTTTATTTAAATGAAGTTTGATGTTTACACTTTTTTTAATTTATATATTATGCTTATATCAAGTATAACTTGATATTACGACTCAATGTTTTTATTACATTCAACATCGGTAGATAGAACTATATGCTTACCATCTTAATTTATATAATATAATGCTATGTTTATATTAGGTATAACTTCATTAGTTTTGTATTTTGCCTTCATTTAAACTAGTTCTCACATTGTTTAAAAAAATTCAGGATTTAATACTACTCTTAGTCCCAATTTTTGTCAGCTTTATTTGAAATGATCCTAATTTTTTTAAAATGTTCAATGTAATCCTAAATATCGTAATTTGAGTTCAATTTAATCCTTTTTGCAAAGGCCGTTTAAATCGTTAGTGACCAAATGTCCAGCTGTGCAATCAGTGACACATCACCCTTGACACGTCATCATCATCTTCTACCTCCAGAAACCCTAATTTCCCCCTACACAAAAACCCTAGCCATCACCTAACCCTAACCGCCCCCGCCACGCTCACGACCAGCCACCATTTTCGCACCTCCATCATCAGACATTTCGAAACCCTAATCAGATGGTCACGCCACCACTGTTGTTCATCTTCTCCATCCAGCAACCACCCAACCATGACCATCTTATCTTCTCCTTCCTCCACCGTGAATCGCCAACAACATCTTGTCACGACAACCATGACCGCTGCAACAAGACAGTGAGCCATGCGCGAGCTCATCTTCTCCATCAAGTCTTCAACCTGCAAAGGGAAATACAGAGAACGAAAAAGCTAATTGAAGCAGAATCGCCACCACAAAAGTGCCATTCTTCATCAATCTTCATCTTCTTCAGCCATCACGAAGCTGCTCTTCAAACCTACAAGTAGAAAGAAACCAAATCGCAGACAAGCAACCATTAGGAAGCTTTACATTTAGAAACCCTACTTTTTTGGGTGGGGAAGGGGCTGCCACGTGGTAGTCTCTCATTGACTACATAATGTTTCATTCAAGGCAGGTCAGCGGTTAAATGACATGTCATTTACTGATTGCACAGCTGGAGATTTGACCTTTTAAACAGCATTTACAAAAAGAACTTAATTGAACATAAATTACTATGTTTAAGATTACATTAAACATTTAAACAAAATTAAAATCATTTCGAACAGAGCTAACAAAAATTAAGACCAAACAATAATATTAAGCCAAAAATTCACAACAAAATATATAATATTATCAATAATTCACTATTAAAAAACAAACATTTTTTTTTCTTAGTGTCAATTTTTAAGGAAAGAATTATATAATTGGACAAATTTGAAAACAGAGTTATAAATAACAATTACTTATTAAACACTCAAACTATTAGTTGAATATTCCAATATTCTCAATTAGAAATAAATGACAAATAAAAATATTAAAAAAAATACAAACCCGTTCTAAAAAGTGATTTAATCCAATAAAATTAAGGTTTTTGTTTTTAAACTACAATATATTTTTTTGATAAACACCACTCAATGAAGACACTAATAGTACCCTCATAATACATTCAACCCCACAAACAGTTTGAAAACACTATCTAATAAACAAAGAATAAAAAATCAATCAGCCCCAACACAGTTTGGAAAACAGAGAAACACAACAAAGAAAAAATAAACCTCAACTATGGAAGTCATTGAACGATTGCTACAGCAACTCTTTTCCTGATTACAATGACATTCCTCTCCAACAGAGCAACAAGCACAAAAATGGTTTGTATAACTGTTATGTTATGCGGAAGATAGAATGAGACTTCTAAATAGTAATAATATAATTTGCTTCATATGCATAACAAATGATTATAGCCATCATTGATTGTACATAACTCATTCTACAATTTCTTTCATTAACTTAACTATGTTTTCCTTATACTACTTGCACAACAGAAGCCTATTGAATTCAGATTCATATACTTGTATGTCTAAGCACCAATTTCCTTCTAACAAGTCATGATGCTAGACATAAAAAAGGCACACTAGTGTGCCCTCTAAGATGGGAACAGAAAAACTTATTGTATAAAAGATAATCTTTTGAATTTCTGCTCACATAACTAGGGTGGATAACTTGAATACTTTACTCGCTAATTGTTTGTTTTCTTCTTATGTTCTGAAGAATTCATTCAAGTTGTCAGCATCTATGCGCTCTAATATACGGCGTGCTTCCTCCTCCGTTGCCGGCACTACATTTCGAAGTTTAAATCCACTTTTTGTGACCTTTGCTTCTGGACGTACTGTGAAAGTGAAATGGAAAGCATTTGATACCTGTAATCACATAAAAATAACAGAACGGACAATGCTGATTACAATCTTTGATAGCTTTGAAGTTGCAAGAAAGAAAAGTGCAAGCGATAATGATTGTGCATTGTATACAGCGCATTTTTAGTCGAGACTAACCTCACTAGAACGCAACTCAGGCCGTGTAACATGAGCAACAACTTCAACATTGATAAGTGGCTGATCTGGATCATGTACCTCCGTGTACAGAACACAAGATTTGAGACGCAAAAAGTCCCCTACATCAACCTGTTCAAGGGTTCCTTTTATCACAAAGAGTAGAATGCATGCAAAATAGTATAGCAGATGTAAGGTCCTATAATAGAACTACTCAAAATATCACAAATTAAAGGTTCTATTTCACCCCGAAAAACACTGTTGTAAAACTGTAATACTTCCCTTCCCATCACTCACTTCCACAAACTCAAAACATAATTCCTCTAGAATCTAGATTTTGGATGTTAATTCAAACAATTTGAAACTCTTGTAACAATTTTTCTGTAAGTAACTGTAGTTGATTCAAATTTGTTATAGAAATATCAAAGATTGTGCCAACTGTGTATAAAAAACAGAATCATATTAACAGTCAAATTTTGAAATTTGTAAAAGGATGGATGAAATACTCACAGGTCTTAAGAAATCAACATGGTCAACTTCTAGAAAGTAAGGAACTAATCCAGCAAAGGCATATGCTGTTGAGAAAGCCAATTCAAATGCACGATGCATCAAGAAACCTCCAAATATTCGACCATGGATGTTCCTTTGCTGTGGCTGGCATATTAGAGCATTCTCAAGACTGGTATCCTTTAGAAGAATACTGTCCCTGTCAGCCAAAGCTGGCATGTCACAAAAGATTCTTCCTTCAGCCAAAAGGGCTTTAAGTCTATTTTTCTCCCCATTCTCAAACTCTTTCTTTTCTCCTCCTCTTTTCCTTTTTCTCAGATTACTTCTTGCTTCAGCTTGTTCAAAAAGAACTTTTTCATGAGCTGTTTCTGGCAAAAGTCGATTCACTGGAGCAGCTTTCCCAGTTTTAGAGTCTCGAGCAACAAATATGAAGTTGGCTGTTAGTGCTACGGAGTCTGAATCATTGCCATCTGCACATATTATGACGATGCATAAGTTCTGGAGCAAGTTTAGTTGAAATATAAAAGAAAATAACTAGTATTGGAGGAAGTTCAAAAGAATGAAAATGCGATTCTATCATGAAGGTTTGTATAATTCTTATGTGGAAGATACGAAGAGAAACTTAAGGTCTATGCAACATGGTGTACACTGTTATGAATTAACCATCAATTACTTTATTTTCATAGCCGCATGATCCCAGAGATATGTACCTTCATTGGACTGAGTAACCTCCAGTTGAATTTCTATTGAGGAGTGCCCAACCCATATAACAGAACCAACTATTTTGAGATCAACGTTAACACTAATTGGTTTCTTTAGTACAATCTTGTCGACAGAAGCAGTGACAACTATAAGTGGCCTTGTTGTGCTAGCTTCATCAGAACAGTGCTATTCCACAATCAAACATCAAACAGCACAGTCAAAAAATAGGTACATCATATGAAATCTTCATTACATTTTACAGAAGCAAACTAGACAACGCCCCAAAGTCTACTAACTGCGTATAAATGGGAAACCTTCCTGTCTTCTAGAACACAAACAAGCATCAAACTACATTTGACCTACCACAAAATAAACAAGTCATTCACCACAAACGCCAGTCATCAAAGTTCAACCTAGTTTGAACTTAGAAAGTTATGCCTTATCATCACCATTTTTACCACTGTACACCACACTCAATGACCAAATCATATTACAAACATTACCCAGATATCCGATTCTTACAATAATTTAATTAAAACGCTATGTGACTCTAAAGTTTGTGTTTTACTATCATTCAATTTCAATTATAGATGATATAAGTTTATTTCAACCATGAATTTTGACTACTTCTTGTGTAAAGGCTTTGTAGGGTGTACACGAGAGTTAAAATATTTCCATAAAACCTAAAAAATCCAGAAAACACAGCTGAAAATAACTAAAAAACAATACCCAAATAAGAAAACCCCATGAACCACTTTAATATCCCAATAGCACAAAGAAAAATTGAAACTTTAAGACTGTACCTTGACAGAAATAGTTCCAGCCAGGGCGTCAAGATCTTCAAGCAACTTCCCAATTCGGACCTCATTCCAGGGATCCCTATATTGCTCTCTGAGCACAAAATCAGAGGAGAAGTTGTACAAGATGCTGGTCCTGCTCTGCGAGGGGTTTCTGGTGAGCAATTCACTCTGGGGAGGAGCGTCCCTCGGAGGGTCAAGAAGCCTCTCGAAAATCTGGCCCCGCGCCTCCCACAGAGCCGTGGTCACCGGAGAATGGTACATCCCCGGCCACAGAGCAATAGGTTTCCGGTCCGCCGAACCGTTCGCCGGCGGAGGATTCTCGAAAGGTGCGGTGGCGCTGGCGAAGGTGGAAGCAACCGGGATTGTTCCATTCACAGCAATTGTGTTGTTGGACGGAGAAGAATTCAAATCCATTGTACTTTTGTAGTCTTTTGATGTTTTTACTTCCCTTTGAACAAGAATGAATCCGTTCTTCTACTTTCCTCTGTTGTTTACAGTGTTTTTGGTAGTTGTTGTTTCGGAAACAATAATAATGTGTTAAGAAACATTATTTTCTGATTTAATGAATTCAACGTCTAAATCAGTAATTCATAAACTAATTACAAATATTTGACAATAAAAATTAGTGTTTAAATATAAATTTTAAGGTCATTATTGATTAACATAATTATTATATGTGGTAGCTTATAATAAAATAAAAGTATAAATAACATAAAAAATAAAAATAATTTCACGTTAAACAGACAACACTGAAACAAAATCAGTTGTGACTAGATGAATTTTTTTTAATCAGACATGTATGAAATGTTAATATATATAAATTATTTGATTCATTAAGAAAATATTTATTAAGAAATGTAATAGTAGAGCTGGTGAATGGTGCAATGTGTGCCATAAATTTGAAAGGAAGAGGTCCACCCAATTTACGCAAGGTATACCAGATCACCTTTCAGGTTCCACGATATTTCTTCTCTAATTTAATAATAATAATGGATATGTAAGTATATTTTATAGCAAAATTTAAGCTTAATTAATTTCAATTATCTTATAAATAATAATATTTTTAATTAAATTTTTATTATTTTATTGAATATTAATTTTTTATATAAATTGACTTTTTACTGTTTAATTATTGTTATTACCAGTGAAATGACGTGATTATTATCTTAATTAGTTAATTTAATTATTTTTTCATCAATAAAAAAAGAAAAATTAAAATAAAATAATATTTTAATTAATATAAAATAACATGTTAGTGTTAAAATAAGACAAATAATAAAATATGATCATCATCATCATCTATTTTAATGATAGTAATGAAATCAGTTTTTTAATTGCTATAGATGGTGCTTTAGAAATCATTGAAAAACATGTACACTGATGATAACGATGGTCCTTTGATATTAGTATCGTAAAAATACGTCATTCGATTTAACCTGATTTACTAGACTTGATTTACTAAGGATTGATATTGATATTTAGTAAATAAATTTAGTCTGCTTTATTAAAAAATTTGAATCTGATTTAGTTTATATAATTTAGTGATCAAATGGGTTAATTTATTAACTTACTTAATTATAATTTTTTAATTTAAAAAAAAATAATTTTTTCCTAATTGAAATATAAATAAAATTCAATTTAAAATAATATTAAATTTTAAATATAATTCAAAATAAAAATATATAATATAATCCAAAATAAAAATATACAATATAATTAAAAAAATACAATACAATTCAAAATATTTTAAATTCTAAATACAATCCAAAATAAAAAAAAAACAAATTATTATATAATATTGATAACTATTGAGTCTTTATCTATTTATAACATTAAAATTTTAAATAGATAAATTAACAACAATTTGTATTTTTTTTATCTTCATTTATAATATAATAAAAAATAATATTAACTAATAATAATAAAATACAAAATAATAAATAATTAAAATAGTTTCACGTACGGTAACCACGATCTGTGATTAAACTATACTCCACAAATATGTGTATTCCATAAAATGCCAAAATCTTAATTTTTTCAAACTCAATCAACTAAAACTATGATGGATGAAATAGATTCATGGATTAAAACTCGTTTTTGACAACAGTATTTGATAAGCATTACGTCCATTTGCACAGCTAAGTTTGCAACAGTTTACGGCTTCATCTGTAAAGGGAGTGCAGGGATAATTAGATGATATGATGTTGGATTTTTGAAATGCAAAATCTGTTCCCCATTGTTAATTAGTTCGTTTATTTTGTTGTCCAGATAACCTCCTCCACTCTTTTTGTCCAGGCAACAACAGCATTTTTAAGAATTTTTTATAATTCACATTTCACTAAAGAAAAATTTATATTTAAGTTAATACAATTTTTATTTATTTATTTTTTATAATTCACATTTCACTACAGAAAAACTTTTTTATAAAAAAGTTTAATATATTTAAGTTAATACAATTTATATTTATTTATTTTTAAAATTTAAACCATAATATATTAAAATTTCAAATAGAAAAATTATAATTTTGCTTCTCCATTAAAAAATTAAGAACATATTTAATTTTATAAAAGAAATACATTGGTTCACGTAACTGTAATTTGACGAAAGAGACACACTAATACATATAAAATTGTATGAGAATTTTTCACCAAGATCTGACTACTTTCGTGGGGAGATTTAGTCACTAATTTAAAAAACATGAAAACTCTTCAATTCAACGGAAAGTCACCTTTATTGTAACGAATTTGATGACATTTATTAATTTAATATCATATAATGGAAATAAGAAGGATTTGTTTTTCGTGAATGTACCATTATGAATGTATCTAAACAAATTGTCTTGACATAATTCACATCCATTCGTATAAGCTTAAATTAAAATAAATAAATAAAGAATAAGATTCATTCATTGGATTAGGAATTTTGCCAATATATATATTGGAAAGAAATCAAAATGACTCCATCACGAATGAAGATTTAAATTAATATTGAAAACTCATCCATATATATCAACTACTTGCGTCATGATTTTAAAAATATATTAAAATTTATCAATACTAATAAATAAACAATTAAAAGTTGCATAATATTATCTCAGTCTGCAAATTGATGGATAATGAAGGCGTAATGCATGTGTTTTCACGAATAGGGTTAAGGTTAATGTCCAACAATATGTTTCAATGTATTCAAATTATTCATACAATGTTTCAATAGATTAAATAATCTTGAAAATATATTGATAACATATATCAATATAAAAACTTTTATATCAAGATATCATTCTAAATTTTTTAGGAAACTAATAAATAAACAATTAAAAGTTGAATAATATTCTCTAATATTGATGGATAATGAAGGTGTAATGTATGTGTTTTGAGGAATATGTTCAAGGTTAATGTCCAATATTTAGAAAGTAGTTCAGAGGGTTTAAATGTTGTTTTTCATTCCAAGTTTCCTGTAACTGTTTATTTATACTCTAAAACCAAAATCAGTTCAACGTTTGATCATTCAGATATTTTGATCATTCAGATATTAATGGTAATGTAATTATCTACCTTTTTTTTATCTCAAACCTATATATATAAATTTCGAAGTGAGACTTTGATTAGTAACGATCTAATTACAATCCAACTGGTAGTAATCACACTTACCTTAAGTTGTTCAACATTAAAACGAATTACTCTAACATTTGACCGATTAATAAGGCTTCATGACTGTCTGATCTTGGTGATAGTCCAATCGGTAATAATAATTCATTCAAACATTTGATTAACGATTGATCGTGTGATCCGTAGTTGACCAAACAATCATTAATACACCATGTATCTGATTTGGCAACATGGAAGAGTCGTTATTAATATGGTATGATTATCAATTTATTTCATAATTTCTCATCAAGAAGACATTTATAATAGGTGTAAGAAGACCTTTATAATTGTAGGATCATTTCAAATAATGCGTATGCTCATGAAAAATCCAACCCAACGATGAGTAAGAAATTTACAATTAGTTCAAACAATTTATGAGACTTTTTTAAAAATTATCTGACGGTTTTATAGAGTTGTTCATAGGTAATATGGTGTGTGTGTGTATATATATATTGAATATTTAACTTTTTTTTATTATAGTTCATAATTTTATTTCTAAATTTAATCTGATTTAATACTTGAAGTTGTACAGGTATTTGAAATTTCCATAGTCAACAGTGAACATACGTCCTTATTTTATATTTTAATTCAAAAGCATAACTTTAAATTTAAGGTTAGGTATTCATCTACTATTATGGTCTTTTGAAAATATTTATGGAAGAGATTCAATATTATAAGGACTCCTCAACATTCTCTCCCTCAAGCTACACAAGAGACTTCATAGTGTCATCAACCTAAAATACTAAGAAAATCAGTTTATTAATCTTGGTGTTAAATGAGTTGTTTGAAAACAAAATTAAAATTTAAGAATTTTCAGAAATTATTTTAAATAACTAAATAATAAAATTTGTAATTCATTCAATATAAGAGAAAATTAAAATTTAAAACTAGTTATTTTCTCTTACATTGAAAAAAAAAACATAAAATATCATTTAAACGTTAAAATTTGGATAATATTTGATTGCAAAGTTTATCTTAAAAAAGGAATTTAGTTATTTTATCTAAATAATGAAATTAAAATATAAAATACTTCAATTACACTGTCGAAACAAAAGAAATTACAAACCAACATTTCAATTTCTTATAGAATTACCTCGTACAAACAGAAATTAATAGAACTATTTTATTTAATTTTGAAGGTGTCAATAATAGCTCCTGCAGGGTGCTTCTGAGCTGAAGCAGCTAAGCTATTAAGAAATTCAAGAGTGTTTTTATGAGACGTTCCTTCCTCACTGACAGCATGTTCAGCCAAAGCCTTCAATTCCATGACATTGCTTTTCACCTCTTTGCCTCTCTCACTCTTCAGTATTTCCAGTATGCAATGTTTCAGCACTTCTCTTCTCACAATCTGTTTCTCATCAGCTTTAGCTCTGATTCCAATCTTCCACACGTCTTCAATTAGCTTAGCATTTGAGAACTGTTCAGACCAACATGGCACTGCCACCATTGGAACTCCTAAACTCAAGGCTTCTAACGTCGAGTTCCAACCACAATGCGTCACAAAACACCCTATAGCCTCATGACTTAGCACCTTTACCTGGGAGCACCACCCTACAACTAAACCCTTCTCTGACCTCTTTTCAAAATCTTTTGGCAGCTTATTTTCTACCGAGGCCCTCATCGTCCACACAAAGTAACTTTCACTGTCCCTCAAACCATAAGCTATTTCCTTTATTTGCTCTTCCTCCAGTACTGCCATAGACCCAAAACAAACATAAACAACAGATTCTTTTGGTTTACCGTTTAACCATTTCATGCATTCTTCGTTGTTAAATCGTGTGGCACCATCCTCATCTTCATCGTCTCCAAGTGCCTTCTTTAATAACATGGATGTTATGCATGGCCCAATGGTCCTGAGATTGGACCAAATCTTCTTCGTCGAATCAATGACCTACATATCAAAACAAAGAAACAGATTACGGAACCGTTTTCATTTTTAGCCTGAACTAAATCATTCAAATTTCAGTTTGAGTCGATTCGACTGTGTTTTCAGTGCAAGCTAACTCGACTGAATTTTCCGCTTGAGTCAACTTGACTCATCCAGGACCAGCACCAGCACTCCGGCAAACTCCACGCCGTCGCCATCACGCTTGCAACCAGCGCTGGCGACACAATCATGCACGAGACCAACGCTAGGGTTCTCTCCACGCGTGGTCACCAGCACAACAGCTGCGCCACTCATCTCCCTTCGCCAACGAACAAGGGTTTCTACTTCCCCCAACGCCTTCAGCTCGGGATGCCACCGCCATTCGCCGACGTTGCGACCACCGCGACTCCCTCTTCTCCCTATCTTGCTCCCTGTTTATAATTGCTCTGTGGCTCCTCTGTAATGTTCAATGTGTTGGGTCGTAGTGGAAGAGGGATAATATGGGTTGGTTTTCTGTTTCGTGATGACTAAAAATAATTTTAAGGTGAATAATGAATAGAAACTAGTTTATTTATTAATAGTTTTTAGTATATAAAATTCATATCAAAATTGATGTAATTACTTTTTATCAATTGATATTTTTTTTAAATGTTTATACAGGTTAATTGAATGATGAAAAATGAGTTGTTGAAGAAAATTAAATGATGAAAAATAGGTTGTTGGAAGAGTTGAATGATGAAGAAGATTCTGTGGTCTGTTTTTTTGTATTTTGTTTTCTGCTGTTTTTAAATGAATGAAGGTAGAGCCGCATGGTTAAATGCATGCATTAAAGTTATTAATGCTGCAATAATATCGTAGTATTTATTAAAAAGAGTTTACACGTAAGAATATAGAGAGAGAGATGCATGATGCAGAGACAGAGACAGTTACCTGTTTTTCCATGTGGTAGAATGAATTGCAGAGAATCCAATCAGCTTGGTGGATGTTGGAAAACTGAGCAACTAAGACATTAAGCAAAGTTGGATAAGTGTCATCTGTAGGGAAGAAGAAGGAGGGCATGTCGTGATGTTGAAGTTTGGGCAAGAAAGGAAGAGAAATCTGATCGTGTGTGATGGGAAGTTGCAGCTTCCCATGCTGGACATGGGCGTATATACTGTTAACAAACATGTTTTGAGTGAGAAAAGAAGCCCCTGCAATCTGAAATCTCTTTGCAACCTCCAGAGACCAAGGGAAGAGTGAATCATAAATAACACAGTGAACAGGGTCACCTGATCTGTGAAGTTTCTCAAGAAGCTCGGCCAGACTCTTTGGCCCCACTTGCCAGAAACGTTCAAAATAGGCTTTGAAGCCACCTGCTTCATCCAACCCTCCATTGTCAAACCCATCAGAAATGGTTTCAAGTGAAATACAAGTGGCTACGTTCTGCAACTTTTTGAAGAAGGAAAAGGCGGTGACTAAGGTCACTTTCACACCTTGTTGCTGCAAGAGCTTGGAGAAGTCATGCATGGGGTTAACGTGCCCTTGAGCTGGATATGCTAAGACCAAACAGTGCACCATAGTCGCCATGCTTTTCTTCTCCATTACTGTTATATACAACTTCTCTCTTCTTACATCTCAAGTGGACTCCAGAGGCCCTATTTATAATGAAAAATCATAAATCTATAAATGTTATACCTATTTTATATTTTATAGTACAATCACATATTTTTATGTTCATTTCACAATAATTACAAAAATTTAATTTTTATATTTTCTTTTAAAATAAAATAAAAAATAAGAAAAAATAATATTAAATGAATATAAAAATTTATTTTTATTTTCCACTCGACAAGAATTTTATGTAGGAATGCTTTCGTTAAATTAATATATTAATAATCCTTCACAATCATCACTATTCTTATTATAACATGAAAACAAATTATCACTATCATAGAGAAATATTGTATTTTAATTTTGTTTTGAAGATCACAACATTTTTGCTAAACCACATGCAATGTTTTTAGTTAAATTATATAGGCAATTTTACTGTGAGAGAAAATCTAAATAAGTAGTGTCATGTAATAATAAGTAAGCAATTTTGGTGGTGTATATATATATATATATATATATATATATATATATATATATATATATATATATATATATATATATATATATATATATGAATACGTGTTTACAATATTATAAATCACAACTAAAAAAAACTATATACAATTTATTTTTAAATTAAAATTACCAACAATAAAAATTGTCAATACATTATCTTTATAATAGAAAACATTATTAATAATTACCAATGATTAAAATATGTAAATAATGAATCCGATAAATATTCATAATAAATTCTATTTGATTAATGATAAAATAATTAGTCATCGCTAATTTAAGAATTTCTTGTGTAAATTATATGTAAACTCTGTGTTTGATAACTAATCTCCATTGCAAGATTTAAAAAATGTTAAAAAATGTTTAACTTAAAATGTTTAAAATAAAAAATTTAAAAAGTCTATTTGCATATATATGGTCAACTTTAAAAAAAATATTTTTAACCAATTTTGATAAATAAGACTTGTACATGTTGAGTAGGACTATTTTGAAACCTAACAAAATTTTATATGCATTTTATATCTATTATTTTATCTTTCATTATTTTTCTTTCTTTATAAATAAAAAAATAAATTTTTTAAATGACTAAAATATCTCTAAAACTAGGTAATCAATGTCAAAATAATATTACCTGTTTACTTCTCTAAAAGATCCCAGTAGGATCCATTCATGTCACCTCTTATTCAAATATGTTTTTGGAACATATTAATTTAACGTGTTAACTACTCTTTGAAAAACTAAAAATCAATTATTTTTCAAAATATTGTTCTTAACATTTGATTCAAATTTAAACTGCTTATTATATTTAAATGTAATAATATATATCTAGAATTAATTCACTATAATAACTTACATATATCGTTGCATATTATTTTAATGTTTAATTGTGTTGTAATTATATATGTGCATATTTCTCAATATATAATAAATTTTTATTTTAAAAAATATAAATATAATAATTATTATAAAAAAATCACGGCATATTTTTTAGTTGAAATATTTTATTTAAAATATTTATTATTTTTATGATAATATTTAATAATTTTATGATAACACAAACTGTTAAATTTGAACATATAAAGTATCATTTGAGTTTAATTCGAAATTTATATTGAATCAAAACTAAACTCACCATACATTTAAGTTTTTTTATGTTGAATTAAAATAATTTTTTAATAAAAATAAAATAAAACCACAAACTTTTCACATGCAAAGGACCTTATGACATGAATAAATTTATATATTCAAATTAAAATTATTTGATATATAAATCGAGTTCTAAGATTATTATTTAAAATAATTAAACTATTATCAAAATTAAAAATGAAAACTATATGCAAATTTTAAAATTTCAGGAAGTCAGTTGAAACAGCTATTAAATAATTTAAATGAGTAAGTCTTTTAGTTATTTAATTGCATTAAAAAAAACATTTATGCGTTTTTTTAAATCATAACAATTCATACAATTAAATTTGTAATATTTTTAAGTTTAACATTTCTACAAAATATTTATAATGATATAAAATGATAAAAATTCACGAATGTAAGTTTTATTATTTAATGTCAAGAACTTGTAGTTTAATAAAGTATTTGTTAGATTTTGATAAAGATTTTTAAAAGTTTAAACTCCTGATTATAATTATAATAAAAAAAAATACTGTTTTTAATTTATGTATAGCAGCGATTGTTAAAAGAGACTGTTAATAAAACATTTTAAAAGTTTAGATTCCTGTTTGTAATAACTTAAAATTTAATTAAATATGTATTTTAATTTTGCTTGACAAGTAAACATAAACATGCAAAGTCCTCTAAAAGATTGATAAAAAAATTGTTGAATAATGATTAATTTTATGATGACCAATTTAAATATTAATTTATAAACTGAAAATTATTAATAACTAAAATAATTTTCCAAAAATTATAATTAATTTCTAAATTAGAAATTAAAATAATTTTTTTATCATGAATTGATATTTAAAATAATCACTGCAATTAGTAATTAAAGTTTTAATTATGAAAGTATTGTTCTCTAAATTAATCTCTAATTAAAAGATTGTTCTCAAAATATTTTTTAGTGAATGAAACTGAAATAGAAAGCTATAAAATGCACGGTGGAACATTGAATTATAATGCCTCCTCAATGCAAACATACAATTAATGAGAATGTTGAAAAGGTTGTGTATGGTAGCTAGGCATTTAATTGTTATTTTTATTCACATTTAAATTATTTTTCAATTTATTCTCATGTAAAAATATTGTATCCTATATATGTTTTAATCATTGATTTATTATTTATTTGTTGGTGAAAAAATATTTTAAAGAAAAGAAATATATGTTTCTTTTTTGTTTTAAAATTCTTTTTAAGAACAAACTTTTAAACTTAATGACATTATATATATTATTGTGTAATATCCGTAGAAAATAAAAATAAAATATATTTTTATTTATCTATTTATTTATTATTCTAAGATAAATTAATTCGGTAGTGTATTTGTGTGATAAAAGTATTAAATTGGTAAATAAAAATTAATTATAATTATATTATTTTGTCTTTATGATCCATGAAATAAGAATTATATATGGTTGTTTGTATTTATATTTCACTCAAAGTAAGTTGGTTTAGTGGTGATGTTATGGTGTGAGGCTTAAATGTCGGGACATCAACTTGTGAGTTTTCCTGTTTGGCCATTCTTTTTCTAAATTTTTCGTGTGGGACCCACTCAGTGGAAAGAGAGAAAATAAATGGCAAAGTGGATGTGGGAAAGGTTAGGTGTAAGAGTGATTCTCCCGACAGTTCACCTCACCTCAATTATTTCTTCCACCTCTCATTTTACACATTTATCCTTCATTTATTAAAAGTAAAACGAAAATTAATGATTTCTTAACCACTAGCAACCCTTTTAACCTCAACAACCCTAAATGCTTTAAACCTTAAATATCATGTCTTGTCCTTCATGCACCCCCTTCTGTTGTTATTTTTTTCACTCTCATTTTTTACTTCTTTACTATTGTATTGTTTTCTAGATTTAGAGTTATAGTGGTTATGCCTGTGGATAGTAGTAGAGGAGGAAGAAAGCTGGTGGTACTGAGAAAAAATGCAACGAAACCTTTCAGGTTAGTGTATTATTGTTTGAAGTAAATACGTAAATCACAGTTGGAGATACTGTTATTCGTGACGCAGTTGGAACGCTGGTTACAGAGGCCGAAATTCGATTTTCGACTCACCCCAACCACACTTCGAACTGTGGTTTAAGGATGCCGCACTTCTAAGTGCGGTTTCACTCTGCGAAACTATTTTTTTAACTGGCTGCACACGCTTATCATTTCATGTTTATTAGTACATTAATCTTCTCTTATTTTTTTTCCTGCACACAGTTGCCCTTGCTCGCGAGAGAAGAGATCACTCAGATGGTGAAGGAGACACAGAGAGGTGCAGTGAGAAAGGGAGGGAGGAGAGGGCGAGAGATGGAGTAGCTAGAGATGGAATCAAAAGAGCTTCTGCACCTTACTAGAATTGAAGGAGGAGGAGAACATTTTTTGGAGGGAAGGTGCAGAGAGTCGGGGTTTAGGGTTTGCTTTGAAATTTTTTTAATAATGAATCTTGCTTAAAATGATGAAAGAGAAAGATATTTTTTTTAAAGTGAAGCAGTGCATGGCTTATTTTCGGAAGAGAGAGAAATAATGGACATAAATAGTTAGTGAATGCTTTATTTTACACAAACTGAAAGTTACGAGGTAATAGAATTAGGGTAGGTTGCTCAGTTTCAGTTTTATTTTTAGGTTTAAAAGTGGAAAATCTTAGTCTAGTGAGAGAGTTCAATAGGGTAACTAACACCGGCAAGATTTAAAGCGCAAGTGTTAGGGTGAGAGAAACCAAATTGTTTTGCATGTTTAACATAATCAAGCCATGAAATAAAGTGGTGAAGATTCACGACCTTAATGAGTGAAAGTGGTGTGGGCCTTTAGGGTTTACACAGAGTAGAAGTGCAGGAAAAAGATAAGTTACTTGGAGTAAGTAAATGGTTAAAAACAGAAGGGTGGGACCATGTGTGGTTAAATGAAATTAGAAATAAAAGAGAATATGGGAAAATGTTGGAGGGTTACGTATGCTGTAGAATTTCTTTTGGTTTTAGGTCAACGTGGGATTGGTAAATAGTATACCATATAATATATTATACTATATTATATATTATATTCTATGTTTATTCAGTTTTGTGATTTTGTATGCTATATAATAATATATTATATTAAGTTGTCATAATTGTTATTTGATTAGTATTTTTATAATATTATTTTATGATATTAGTTTATGGAGTTACGGTGTTGTTATGTTTTAAATAGAGGACGTATAATATATTTAAAATAAAGATTTTAGATAAGTACAATATATGTTTTTATATATAAATTCTTTGGAATATAATTAAATATTATATTATAGGAAGTTAAGGGAAATTATGGTAATATAATAAGAAGTTTTTTTTGAGAATCTAATTAGAAACTGAATAAACTATAAAAGTATAAAATAAATAAAGTAAACAGTTTTAACGTTGGAAAACTTATTTAGTGTTAATTAAATGGTGGTTTGGATTTTATGATGATATTGAGTTTATAATTAAATTAATTTTATTAGTGGGGATGTATTATTTTACGACAAATTGTAGAGTTTTGTAGTGTGATTGAGATAATATGACAATATGTGTCTGGTTGAGATGGTGTTATGTTGTTGGGTGTGATTTTAAATTGTTGCTATATCGTTTGAATGTTGAATGACTTTGGCAGAGTGGTGAAAGTAGTCCTGGTACTTGCCCGGTGAAGCTCTCTGGAGTAGAGTGGTGGGGGGTGTATACTTGTCCGGTGAAGCTCCAAGAGGGTGGTAGAAAGTGTATACTCGCCTGGTGAAGCTCTAAAAGAGTGGTGGGAAGTGGTATACTTGCCCGGTGAAGCTCTAAGAGAGTGGTGGGAAGTGTTATACTTGCTCTGTGAAGCTCTAAGAAAGTGGTGGGAAGTGGGTTACTTACCGATGAGGCCTTCGAGAGAGTGGTGGGAAATGTCGTAGTGTAATGGTGTCGTGAAGTGTACCGTCCTGATGAAACTCTTTAAGAGAGTGGTAGGAGGTGTCACTTAACCTTAAAGTTGTATGTAAGTAACTGGTATTGATTCAATATATATGGTGAATGGTTTCAACAAATTAGGTATGAGTCGGTGAGTGACCGAGTGAGTCGTAATTTTACGGGAGTAGATATTATTACAGGTGTAGCTAAAGCGAAGTTGAGCGACGAGATACGTGGGAGAACTATGGGATTTAAATTTCAGCACTAATGATTTTGTAATGAAATTTTATAAACACTTTATAGTCACATTTGATTTATGAAGTTTTCTAAATTAAATTGAAATAAATAGAAGTTTTTATACAATTGATATTCTGCAATGATATCAGAGTCAAGTTTTCAAAAGTTTTTGTAAACCCGTGTCATCCCAAAATTGGGGTGTTACATATTCTGCTTAGAATATTTTATTAGACTCAAATTTTAAATTTTTAATACTAATATTTCTAATAAAAATATCTAAGGATCATAATTAATTGTAAACTTAGAGAAATTATAAACACATATTTATTACAAGACAAACATTTATCCACATGTGACTACGAATATTTTATTATTCAACCTGTCTCGTGATAAAACTTTAGTTCATGTACTAAATTCACTACAAAAATAATTAATTTTAGGGGGGGTTTGTTTCCGGCGGTTTGGAAAACCCCGAATAAGTTCCGCGGTTTATGCTTATAACCGCAGGTAGCTTTTTATTTTGAATAATTTTTCGGCCATCCTTATTGTTCACCTTCTTTTCCCGCACCTTCATTTCTAATTCCCTAAATCTAAACCCTAATTCCCTCCCTCCCTCTCCGCTGCCTTCGTCAAAATCTTCCCCTGCTACGTGTTCGTGGAGCATCTCTCCCCGCCGTCTTCATCAAATTTTCTGCCAAACCCCTTCCCCACATCACAATCTTTCCCCTCTGCTTCGTGTTCGTTTCTGCTTTGTGCCTTCCCCTGCTTGGGCTGAGCGTCGAGGTCGAGGCAGCGAGGACTCTGTTGAGGCGATTTTTATCACTCCCGTCTCCAACCCCTCAAACTCAAATCCTCTCTGCTATGTTCATCTTATCTCTTCAATCTTCATCTTATCTCTTCAATCAGATTATTCTTTGTGTTCTTTTCCTCTTGCTTGAGCCTCCGATTCCTAATACTTAGTTCCTCTCCTTCCTCTTTTACTTTTCATTTCAATTCACACTAGGTATGTATTCATCTGTCTCTCTATCTATATCTTCATTTTTCACTCTAACCTAATATTATTCATCGTTTCTAAAGATCATCTCCTTCAGGTTTGTGATTTCTATGTTTATGCTCTTTTATTTTTGCAATTCGTATTATATCAAAAGCAATTTCGCAAAGATATTAGTTCATGTGCAGCGTCAACTCACCATTTCGCAAAGATATTTTATGTACTTGATCTTTTTGGATAACAGTTATTTACTCCTTTGAACTTTGCAGGTCTTGCACGCTGGTGGAAAATTTGGTGGTGCCAACAGTGGGTACTCTGTCTCAGGAGGTTTGCACGGTGTATATTATGTTTTTATATTTTGACAAGGTATGGTAAGAAAAAACATTAGTTTTAATTTATAAAATATGTAAGCAATGGTACAAATGAATGTCTGAAACTTTTTATATGGTTTTTCCAACCATCTAAATCATGCATAGCCTTAACTTTACGTAACACTCATTCATTAAGATTTTCAAACCTAGAATAGATAAACTGGATTTTTAAAATTCTTAAATTCAGCAAGGAATGGGAATTTGGCATTAAAATTAGTCCTCTTCATTCATTTTGATAGCTTTGTTTTGAGATTTTCCAGAATTCGAATCTTATTGCTGTAAATTTGAATTTTTTCTTTTACATTAGAGCACTTATATCATGTTTTTGTTTCTTTTCTTTTTTTCTTCAATTACATAGCTTCACCAATTTTAACTGTGTTCTTTTTATTCTTTTAAGAAAACTAAATTACCTCTAAATGATAACTTCATAGTGAGCACTGCATCAAAATAAGGCCATTTTTCCAGGTTATAAACTTCTCTGTTAAGTATAAGGCATTGATACTCGAGTATAAACTGGTTGATGTCCTAACATGAATCCTTTGTGAAAACACATGTAAAGTATACATTATGAGATGTGTGAATAAAAAAGATGTGCCATTAACTGATAAACAAAAACAAACTGTGAAAACATATATCAGTTAAATGTCATTCTAACATAACATCTTAGTAGCTCTCTTTTAATATGCTTCAGCATGGAAGCTCTCTTTTAAGCTTTTTATTATTATTATTATTATTATTATTTCACTTAATTATATAATGTTTTTGCTGTAGGAAATGAAAGCTTAGAGAGAAAGGGTACTTGTTTTCTAGGGCACTTTTGTGGTCATCACATGCATGTCTGCTTTTCTTCTTCACTGTTCCTTTGAAGGTACCAAATTCCAGTAATCTTTTAATTCAATTTTGGTTGTTTTTTTACTCGAAAACTGATTCACACTTTGTACGCTACTTAAACACTCTTTGATTTTGGGGAATCGTAAATACATTATGCAAAGACATGCATTTTTAATATGCCTAATTGTGTGAATGTTGGATGGGATGATTCGTGCTATTTTTGGGTATCATATGACAGGAGATTGAATTATTATATGTTGAAAATAAATAGTCACATGTTTGAATTAAGATTGGTTGGCTGGAATGTTTTTGGTATGTGGATATTTGATGCAGAGAAATGACGTATGTTTGAGGTTGTGGGTGGTAGTTTATATTTGGATTGGAATAATAAAAGTAAAGATATGTTATTTTGAAAGTTATATATATTAAATTGGTGGAAATACATGATTTTTTTGTTAACGTAATAAAGTAATATGAACCTAAGAAACCAATTATTGAAATGTTAAATGTGCTTATGCCTTATATTGAATTAAAGGGGGCAATCATCTAAATTCCAGTTATGAATTATTTTATAAATAGTGGTATGGGTGTAGATTTTATATATACCTAAGTATGTTTCTAGGATGAAATAGTCTTTGTTTGCATGTCTCTGATAGCTTTTGATAAAGAAAGTAACAAAGAATGTATTGAAATATGTAACATTTCTCTTTTTTAACCCTTAAGTGAATAATATTTTTATTGGTCATCTGGTTTCTTATGTAGTTAATGAGTTTATATCAACTTATCTTTTTCAAGTTTTAACAGAGATTATTGAGAATTGTTCTTTTTGTTATAATGAACTCCAGTTGTACTTGCATGAAGGTTTTAAATTGAGATTGAAATTGCTAAAAACTGAAGGTAAATGATTAAATGTGGCCGGAATTGCGATTGGGGAGATTTTTGAAACCATGAATTTTGGTTAGGGGCTGTAATCTAAACCTCAGATTGTAACTTAGTATGACACTAGGGTGGTCTATTCTAGTTGGTGTATGAGAGTAATAGGTGTATGTATATTATGTTATCTTTTTGAGGTTAAATACTAGATGTGCTGAAGTTGGTTTATGACAGTAGTAATAGATGTATGGAATTGTTACCTTTGTAGTTGTGCTAAACTTGCAATGTGGATAATAAGGTGATTACAGGTGTTTATACTGACAACTCGAACTAAATTTTTTGTTTACAACAGTTAAGTTGGATCTACTTATCCGTCAAGAAAAGGGGGGAAATGGTTATATATAGAATAAGAAACTTGTAAATTAGCCACTAACTTTAGGAATCTAAGAATTGATGGATTAATTATATTATGATAGCAATTAGTTTGTATCTGCAATATGCTTATAATTATCCTAGTGGTCTTTTTGTATCTGAGACTGCAATCTTTGTCCATTGATGTTGATTTTTGTATCTGAGACTGCAATGTTTCTTAGCGTTTACCTCAATAACAAGAACTTACCTCAATAATATCTATATAAATTCGCTTTTATCGTTGCTGCATTTCTTAACACCGCACTCGTTTTGACAAATTAAACGTGACAAACATACTGTATAATATTTGTTTATTTTGTCCCCCCCTCTCCTTGAAAATTAATCTATCTCCTGCTTTAAACCAATTATATTTTTACATACCCTATATCATTGTTGAAATCTCAATCTTTTGGACTATAACTTATTTCACAATAATTATCCTTGACCTTAGTGATGCTCTTCTGTTCTGGTTAAGATCTATGCAGAATTTTGGAGTCAAAAAACTTTAATGACAGGTTCTCTTTATTGTCTCAGTTATCTGGGGTAGTCATTTTGTGCAAAATGATTACACGCATAACTAAATGCTAATTGTCATATCATAATACAGAAAACAATTATGTGTATCTTCTGCATATATCTATGCTATAATGGGTTCTGCTGCTGGAATTGCAGTATTCTAGTTGAGGATTTTCATTAAAGATATTATGTTTCTTATTCAGAAAAGTGGAACAAATAGCTGACGAGGCTGAATCACTAAGAGCAAGTTTGGATAAATATAACTTACGGCATCAGAAACGGATGAGAGAAGCTAATAAGAGAGCAGAACTGTTGGGACGAGCTGTATGTTGTTACCATCATGTTCTAGTTTAGTGACTTATTTTTACTTCCTCATTTGTTGATAACTACTTCATTTGAAATTGCTAGAATGGGGATTCTCCTCATGTTCTAAGAATTTTTCATGAGGAGGCACAAGCATTACATTCAGTTCGCGCCTCTGCCCCGGAACTAGAAAATGCAAATGCAATTGGGGAAGCCATCCTTTCTTCAATACATGGTCAAAGAGAACGCTTGAAGGTAATTTCATTTCATTTCTGTTGTGAAAACATTTATATTCTACAGTTCACTTGTTTTTCATCAATAACTAAAATTGATTTGTAAATCTGAAGTTTTCATATGATTCCCCTAATGTTCTGCTAATTTTTCTGGCAATATGTACTAATTTTTGAAGTTTATTGATTTAAGGAGTGTAACTAGATTTAGTTTTTACAAACTATATTGATTTAGTAATGTATGTTATACTGGACTTACATTTGGCATAGGTAATCTGAGACGTGCTCTGTTAGGGGCTGGAAAGTGTATGAGAGAAGAAGGTATAGGAGGGAGAGAGAGGGGGACCGAACGGTAGAAGGTGGGGAGCTATTTGACCGAACGGTAGAGGAGGGAAGACGATCGGACCGAACGATCGGGAACGGGGAGCTAGTGGGACGATCGGTAGAGGAGGGTGGACGACTAGATCGAACGGTCGGGAACAGGGAGCTAGTTGGACGAGCGCGGTAGACGAGGGAGGACGACCAGACCGAAGGATATGTTTATTAAATATATTATCGACTAACTATTATGTTATATTGTAGGTATCTGATCAAGGGAGTGAGCCAAACAATGGATGTAATGAAGAAAAAAATTAGATATTGTTATTCAATACTTTTAGTATTGAACATTTATATTGAACATATGTAATGAACCTTTTTCTTTCTAATTTTTATGTATGAACAATTAGTTGCATGAATGATATTAGGTTGAACAATGTAGTTTATTTTATACAATATTATTAAATTTTAGTTCATATTAATTTATTGTTTGTTTTGTCAATAAAATCATTTTTATTATAATATAATTTTATTACAATTAAAAAAATGAACTATACAAATTCCCGGCGGTTTTAAAACCCCGGTAAACTAAACCATTAAAAATAGGGGCGGTTTTGAGATAACCTCAGCTAGTTCCGGAGGTTTTTGAGAAGCCCCGCTATTCCCGGCGGTTTTCATAAAGCCCCAACTAATTCCGGCGGTTTCTACAAAACCCCTGGAAATTCCGGCGGTTTCTACAAAACCCCTGAAAATTCCGGCGGTTTCTACAAAACCCCTGGAAATTCCGGCGGTTTCTGGAAACCCCCGCTAATACTGGCGGTTTTTTCCAGAACCGCCGGTACTTGCTTGGCGACGGACGTTTTCCCACCGGTTTTTCCAACCGCGGGAAATATGATTTGCGGGGGTTAAAACCACCGGTAATATTTAAAAAAACCCCCGGTAAAAATACAGATTTTTGTAGTGATTTATGATAACATGTTAATATTTTCAATTTTTTAAACTTTAATGCATGTTGGAGGTGTGAAAAATATTTATAATAATAATATTTAATTATTATATTATAGTTATTAAATTATTTTTATGTAGTTCACTAGTAAAATTATATTTACAATGAATTAAACATTAAAATAATTATATAAAAAATCATAAAATAATATTTTACATAATAAAATAAATTTATTATATATATCCAAATCTTATCTCATTCAAAAATATTCACTCTTTAATTCATTATAAATATTAATTTTAAATAACATATCTTAAATTTCATGAAATTTTGTCAGCATTTCACATTGATTTATTATACGAAATGAAAGTGATTATAAACCAGAATCAAATATGCATCCAAAGATAAATACAAAACACAGTTAGTAAATATTCATAAATTTTAAGACATGTATATTAAAATATATATACACTAATAAATTAGGAAGAAATTATTAATCTTTTTAAACTGTCCAGACAATTCAAGATTCAATACTTATAAATTATTAGTACTGCTTTCTTTTATATAAGTTTTTTAAAACATACATTTCTTCAAAAAACTCGGAACAATAAATAATTTTTGTATTGAATTTCAAATAAGAAACTAAGACTAACTCAATACACCAATATGCTTAAGTATATAATTAATCACATATCCAACATACAAAAAACAAACAACATACACAAAATTTATAGGCTCATATTAAACATAAATTTTCAAGAGAATAATAGAAACTTGGGAGTATGAAAGGCGAGCTACAATGGAGAAGGATGTGACAATACCCGTGTTTTGGAGAGCTACACAATTCGAATACAATATTATAATACCTGAATACAAATAATCATATTATTCATAAAAGCAAAATTAGATTGTATACTAATAATAATATTATTTTTACTTTACATTAATTGTCATGCATAATAAAATGTACATGTATTTTTTAAATTTACATGAATTCTATTTTTATAGTAAATTGCAAAGTGAATGTATTGCTAAAATACAAAACATTACCTGCTACTGTGAGAGAACAATTCTTTCAACATCAATACAACATTTTAAGTGAGGTAGGCCACCATATAGAGTTACTTTTTTATCTTTACATCTTAACAAAAGTATAATAACATATCCATCTCAAGCATCATATTCATCTTTGCTCCTAAACATCATACTCATCTCAGACATCATATTCATCTTTCCTCCTAAAGCATCAATACACTACAAAAAAAAAGGGTATTACCGAAAGCCAAAAGCCCTCGGAAAATGGCAAAAGCCCTCGGAAAATGCCATTTACAGACGGCTTATCGACGGCCAATCAGCCCTCGGTAAATCCCTTGTCGCTAACAATTACCGAAGGCTTTTGACCTTCGGTAATTACCGAGGGCCTAAAGCCTTCGGTAATTACCGAAGGCCTATTTATATCAATCACACGCAGCTTCTTTGACGCACTGCACATCCAACAACCTGAG
Source organism: Vigna umbellata (assembly GCF_029865625.1). NCBI lineage: Eukaryota > Viridiplantae > Streptophyta > Magnoliopsida > Fabales > Fabaceae > Vigna > Vigna umbellata. The sequence continues at coordinate 8,609,200 of NC_142168.1, forward strand.
CCCACTGCCTCATACTTGTCTTCACGGTCTGAGGGTTATCACCTTCATAATTAATTCACATCAAACAATTATGTTTTACTACATTACTCGGCTTAATTTAAGATACACGCACAAACATTTTGACTTGAAATATCAGACCACACGTCAACATTCATATTTTCTTTCCATTTTCTTTAGAATCAAACAAGAAACACATTATCATCAGTGTATCCTTCTTCTTTCTCGTGATACAGCTTTAAAGACAAGTAAATCTAACCTAGATTCTTCAGTAGGAATCCAATTCCAATATCTCCGGTCATCAATTCCAGTAATCGCCATCGCCCTCGCCGAAATCGACATGCAAACCCTTCCCGTGACTCTGTCCAGCCACACTTCCTGCAAAACCCTAAACAATCACTAAAATCCCTAAAAGTTTCAGCAGCCCCTAACTAACAAAAAAAAAACTGACCTGGAGAGCACCACCCACCTTGTGGCCATCGTCGAAGGGCAGGGGCCGTGAGAGGAGCGCGAAAATGTCCTTCTTCGAGAGATTCCGGTGGCGCTCCGGCGGGAACAGATCCAACAGATCCTGGTAGTTGCGCGGCAGCTTGGCCTCCCAGATTGAGTCCGAGGAGGCGGCGCCGCGAAACGCGCGGTTAAGGCGAGCGAGGTTACAAATCTCCGGTGGGCGCTGGTGGCGGTGGTGCATGGACGTCCGGTTCCGGTGAATGGAAGAGGGAAATCCCAGGAAGAGTGGCGGTGGCGCGGGGACGGGAGTGAAAATTTGGGAGAAGCTTTCCCAAAAAGCATTTGGAAAATGGACGAGGGAAATCCCAAATTCAGATTTTATCAAGTGAATGCATATACCGAGGGCCAAAAGCCTTCGGTAAATCGTGTGTGTATTACCGAAGGGCAAAAGCCTTCGGTAATGACCAACTTTAATGACCGTCGGGAAATCCTTCGGTATTGTCATTTTTACCGAGGGGTAAGAGGCCTTCGGTAATAATCCTTCGGTAATGAATAAATTTGTAGTAGTGATAAAGCAAAGCAAAGCAAGAGTGAACAAAGAAAAGCAAGAGTGGACAAAACAAGACACGAGAATCACACTCACTAAGGCGGTAGAGACGACGAATGACATAAGCAACACAACGAGGAATGAAATGTTTAATGATGCAATGACGGTGGTGTTCAGAGACATTGGCAGTTGACAGAGTGAAGGTGGCCACTGGTTTACAAAGAAAAGAAGAAGAAAATTGTAACACAACTGTTTATCTTTGTTCCTTTCGTGAATTTTAACCCTAAAAAGACATGTGACATCAATTATTCTAATAACTGAAGCAATAACTACTCTATAACACAAATTATTCGTAAAACCAAAACCTAAAAATGGTAATAAAATAAAAAATTATAAATTTTAGAGATATTTGTAAAATTTTAATCAACATTTTGGCATCGATTATTATGAGAATCAAAGCATAAAGGACATATGACCTTGGTTGTTTAAAACCCAAGATGATGTGTCTTGTTCAAATAAAAACAAATAAAAAAATAGTCGCAATTTTGAAATTTTAATAAATTTTTTGGCCTTGATTCTTAGACAATCAAAGTAGAAAGGATATATGACACCGATTATTTAAAATCCTAGGCCATATGTCCTATTCATATAAAATAAATAAAAGAAGTGACAATTTTAAAATTTTAATCAACATTTTGATCTCAGTTTTCGTAGAAAATTGAAGTAGGAAGGACATATGGCTTCATTTATTTCAAAACCTAGGCCACATGTCCTACTAAGATAAACAAATAAAAAAGAGTGACAATTCTAAAATTTTAGTTAACCACCCAAGTCACATGACATCTTAAGAAAAAAAAATTAATGAAAATTTTGAAAATTTTGACACATCTTTTGACATCAATTCTTGAATAATCGAAACTAAAAGAGATATATGATTTCAGTTATGTGACACCCAACTATGTACTATATAGATAAAATAAATAATAAAATGAAAATTTTTAAAAATTTTGAAAATTTTAGAACATTCTTTAATAACCGAAGTATATAACTTCAGTTTTTGACAACCGAAACCTAAGTTCATAAAATTTTAAAATTATTTTTATATGCGTTCTTCAAAACCAAAACATACTATACAAGTTAAAAATTAAAATTAAACTAGTGTGATTATAATTATTATTGGATAAATGATACCACCAAAAGTTTAGTTTTGTTGACATTAAATATAATTAAAGCTGACTATTAATTCCATTTCCTAACGAATCCATTGCTTTGGAGAAATTCTCTTATAAGTACCATCGTAGCTTTGTTAGTTACCATAAGATACAACCAACAACAGAAGTCCTCTTAATGAAGAAAAATTCTCAATTTTCTACTAAAAGTTCTTTAGAGACTCTTTATATATATAAAATAAAATTCCTTTTTTTTGCCTTTAATCTTTTAGCTGCAAATTGAGGAACAAACATTTTGAAAAAAGTTCAAAACATGAGAACTTGGTCTCATAAAACCAATCTGAGACAACTTTAAACAAGATTTCCAGGGATGATTTACGTCACATATTCGGTTACTATTAATCAACATTTGGACATGAGATATCTTCATGACAACTTGAATTTTGTAACCACAAATGTAACGCGTGTATTTCTGTGAGTTATGAATGTAAACATTTTATTTATTAAGTTTGATACAGTGTATTTATTATAGCTTACAAAATTTCTTTATTTTCATCTAAAGTGCAGTCAAGTAGTTTCTAAAAGAGTTAACATTCAATGATATTAAGTGATAACTTTAGTTCATTAATATGATTTGGGCCTATTGTTAGGAGAAATGTGCAAAATTTATACCACCAAAAATCATGGGCCAAGTCTTATTGTTGGTACCAATTAGAAGAAAAAAATATGGGTGTTGCTCCCTCCACCCCCACACATCTCTTCCTCCACCTCCCCTTTACTATTTTGCCCCTTCCTCCACCTTTCCTTTACTATTTTGCCCCTTAGTAAAATTTTATTTTTAAAATTATTGTTTTTTAATTTTATTCATTTATAACATATTTCACTGATAACCTACGTAGTTCCTTGTATGAGTAAAATATTTTTCTGCAAAGCTTGGTGATCGTGAAAATAATTATCAAGCAATCTTCCTCTTGTTCTCGGTGCAGTACGTGGTGCAGTGCGTTTGTGGTGTAGTGTCCTTGTCGTGATTCCTCTCCAGGTACGTAGTCATAATCCTTCCAATAATCCTAAACCCTAAACCCTTCCCATACTTCCAATAATCCTTTTAACATCCAAGCCTATAATCCTTGCATGAGCCGCAAAACGTAGTAAAATAAAAACCAAACGTAAAAGGAACACTGCCTCTGGACAGATGACATCCTTCAACGGATGTCAACATCCGTTTAAGGCGAAACGGATGTCGACATCCGTTTTGAGGATATACACTCATAGAGAACAGCATTCCCTATGTTGGTCATGGAATCACTCTTCCTAATTATATCACCGAGCACGGTGTACATGTGTCCACTAGCCTGCTTGTCACCACTTCCCAACAATGCGAGAATTTTCAGCATCTTAATCTAAGCACTCAAACACAACGAGTAGCCAATTTAAGCAACAGGATGGAGTAAGTAACATGCAAAATCAAAAATAGTCTTAAATGGATAAGCTTCTCTATGAACCTGTCTTCCTAGTTTAGTTTAATCTAAAGTCAAAATTAATCATTTTAGTTTCTTATTTTCTCTCCCCGAGGGAGGAATTTATCCAAATATTAAATAGAATTTAACCTGAATGAAGGGTGCAGACATTTGGTGATAATCATAAGTCTTGGGCATAATTGTCATTTTAGAAGGATATAATTGGCATTTTAGAAAATTGGGGAGGTGGAGGAAGAGACGTGTGGGGGTGGAGGGAGTAACACCCAAAAAATATAGGCCAAACCAATTTAGTCCTCGAAATTTTTGGCAGCCTTGTTGCACAAAGGCAAGAATATTTTTTGTACCATTTCTTATCCACGGAAAGATGTGATTGACAAGATAATTCTAAATAATTTAAGAAATTTTTATCTTAAACAAGCACTGAAAACAGGTTTTATGGTTTAGTTACACGAGTCTCTCCTTAACCATCTTAAACAAGTAATATATTAATAAAAATCTTAATTTTATGAATTTTTTTTGTTACATAAATGTATCTTAAAACATTTTCTTTTTTATAGTTTATTTGTTGGATACAGCATGTTGTCACGAAGATCAACTACTAAAACTAAAAAACTTCCATGATTATTCCTCTGAGGTTTGATATTTTGTTTCAATTATATATAATTATGTGATTTCTTTTCTTTTTTAATTATTTATAATTGTGTTAATATATTATAGTATTCGAAATAAACTAGTTCATATAGACGTAATTACTATGTTATGCAATGGATAACAACCGTTGTTCATGTTCGTATTACAACTGATTTGAAAATAGTCATAATTTATTGAAATCATTTATTTTGCAACTTTATCTTTTATATATTAATTAAAATTGTTGTCTTTTGTGCAAGATTAAAGAATCTTATATAAATGCACAATAAGCCTATATATATGTAAGAAAAGTTCATGCAAGATATATAATAGAAATGTAGAATAGTACGTGAAATATTTATATGTAAATTATTTAAAGTATAGTGGTATAACATTGTCATTTATATATTGTTATATATAGATTTTGTGTGAATATTCTTCTAATTGTTTTCTTTTTAGGCAGGTTTGATATGTAGACATAAAGAAAAACAAAAAATTATATAAAATAAAAACGTTTACATTAGGTTTCGATTATTAAACATAAAAAAGAAACATATTTTACATTTAGGTAATAATTGAAGTTTAATACTTTTTTATTTTAAAAATAATTTAATTTTTATGAGATTATGTTTTGGTTATTTGGAAAACCAACTCCTAATCTCTTCTTAAAATTAAATCATTTTTAAAATAAAAAATTATTAGGTTTCGGTTCTTTTGATAACCAAAGTTTATTCTTTTTTTTCTATTATTTTTTTATGGTTTTATGTTTTGCTTGATTTGATAACTGAAACCTAATATAGAAGGTTAGGCTTCCGTTCAAAACTGAGTTAAAAGTTCATCCTTTTTTATTTATTTGTATATGTTTCTTTAACTGAAGTTGAAAATAACCGACGTAAAAACTCTTCTTTGCAATGATGATTTATACTATGAGCACTAAGGATGAAATTTATTCTTACATCTATTTTTCACGGAAAAATTATGACAACTCCATAAAAGATGTTAGATTGATTGAAATGCAATAAATGGTTATGAATAACATATTTAGGAAATTACAATGTATTTATTTCTTTAAATATGCATCATTATATTTGGGATACCTGACCCTCTTTTATCATATCCACAAACATTAATATATCGTATAAAGTTTCTTCATACACTGTCTCCATTCCTTGTTTTTTATATGTAATTTGTTGTAAATCATTTAGGAGAGAATATCCTCTTGAGTTATTACTTTTCTAGATCCTATCACCCTCTTAATTATTTCTTCACAACCTTTTAAGATTGTAAGAAATTTTACCTCCCTACGATTGCGGTAGCTAAAGTATATAACTGAATCTTCGATCCATTGTCTATGTATAACTTCTTTCCGTCTTTTGATCACCACTTCTCTTATGAATTTGAATCCTTAAATGGTATTTTTAAGCGTTTTTCCTTACTAATAATTTGGAAATGACATATGCTTGTATCAAAGTCACCATCCCAAATAGATTTTATTTGTAAGGAATCTCTTCTAATTTGACGTGGTTTCCGTAAGTCAATGATATAGTTTTACGTAATAACAAGTTATCACATAGTTAATATCTCAAGCTGTCCAAATCGTTACTCAGTTATTCAATCCTTAGCATATCGTTCGAATTCAACACGGTACATCGAATGTTACAATTTTTTTTACACAGATTTTGGAGGCGAAATTTTGGATAGGGTTTCAAATTACATATGCATGTTTGAATCTTTTCCAGGACGTGATCTTATTAAGTTTATGGTAAGATACAAAAGATACCTCATACTGCTAAACCGGAGAACCTTATAATTGTTTATGAGAAAATGCATGAAATATGGGAATGATTTTACAATGGAAAAAGAAACAAAAAAGTGAGGAAAAAGTTGTCTGAACCTACCAAGGATAATGACAGTGTGGATTAGGGATGATGCAAACAAGGAAAGGAGAGAGGAGAGGTTAATTTGGTGTTTAAATCAAAGAGAAAACTGAAAACGCAAGCCAGGCTAATCAACCAAAGAAAACGATACAAGATCAAGTGAAACAAGCAAGCAAAAAAATTTATTGAAAGGGATGTAAAATGTTGCTGTCATTATTAAGTTATAATGCAGAATGTGTGTGTATATATATATATATATATATATATATATAGCAGAGATTTTTAGCTAAGAGAATCCAAATTAAAATTAGGTTTTATGTGAGGGGTGAAGAGGAAATTGTGAACAATACAACCGAAGTGATTCAAACTCAAAAACCTTGACAAGAAATGACGAATTATCCCCTCATACCTATGATTATAATCCTGTTATAATTTCACAACATTTATGAAAAACATTTTTTTCATAACAACTGAGTTTTCTGCGGACTTTTGGGTGAATTTTATAAATTTTCATGTGATGACCATAAGAAAAGTTTCACAAAATATGGAAGCAAAACTTGTAATAGAGTTCATGTTATGCTTTTAACATAATCTGTTAGGTACGACAAGTCTGAATTAGGTTAAATCCTATCTTCAGGAATTTCACGTATAAAACGAAAGAATTGAATTAGTCACTCAATCTAGCAATCAAAGTTAGTTCATCCACTGCGAGACAAGCTGCAAAATATTCTTAGTTTCGTAAAGTATTTGCTTGAATAGGTTTTGTCGCTTTGAACCATTGGATAATGGTAAATATAAAGCAGACGAATCTATTTAGCTTCTGACAAGGTTTGTTTTAAAATTATATAATGTCAAACCAAACACTTTTGTAACTCCCTAAAGTATTTTATAACACTCTTAGAGATCTATCTCACACCCTCACACACACACACACACTTTTCTTTCCTCCCACTCTTCGTTGTTTTTTCTTTAATATGCTTTTCTTTAAACACTTTCCTTTTGTTTAGAAGGATCAAGGTTAGAAGCTTTAGATTTCATATGTTGGAAAGACATTAATTAAGGTTATTACATGTATACGACTTCTAACAAACGGTCTAATGAATGAAATAATGGAAACAGAAACAAAGAAATATATAATTAGTTTTTCCCCACTTGTTTGTGGTGGAGTTACTTAAATTATAAGAGAGAGATGTTCAACTTCACTCGGTCAAAAGAAATAATGTTAGGATTCCCTTAATTAATTATTGTCTAGCTAGAATACCAACAAAACAAGATAAGTGATTTTGTCTTGATTATTTGATGAGCCAGAAGGTTATCTATGCAGCTTCAACATTGAGTTTTTGTTATAATGTTTTCACATGTTAGGGTTAAACTACCAAAAACCATGTTCCTCCCGAGATATGCTAAATCATGGAAACAAGGAACTGTAACATGTTAGATGAAAACAAAAACGGAACATCGTAATCCAAAACATATATATATTTGTGTTATTGATTTGAGCCTGTGATTTATTGATCTCAAGGTTAATGCTCAACGGACTAATCTAGCAACTCCAACAACCAAGATAAACACGTTTTACAGTTGTTCCTAGAAACTGAGTCCTTACAACATACCTAGCCAAACAAAAGGAGTCTTGAACAGATAAATATCAGTACTTCCTCACAAACAATTCAAAGGAAAGAAGGAAATTTAGAGAGGGAAGCAAAATATATGTATGATATGATATGAATTCAACTTCTCACCTTTGTGCCCCCAAAGAAGGTGGATCAGTAAGATTGCCTTCCACCAGAATTCCCAGCCCAACCATCAACAGGTAACTGAGGCATGTTTAAGGGCAAATTGAAGAATGGAAGCCCTGAAGAAGGGTCAGGAAAAGAGTTATTACTGACTCCACCGCCGCTACCACCACCACCGCCACCACCACCAGATGATTGTCCCTGTTGCATCTGCATAGATTCTTCTTCATCCAAAGGCAACCTCTCGTATGCTACATTAGTAAAAGATGAAGCAATAACAATAACAGGCCCAGAAGCCACCAAGGGACCGACAACGTTTCCACCCACAACCTGGCCCTGTCCTCCACCAAGAAACACAGTCAAACTGGTGGCACCGGGTGGAGCAGGAGGTGGAAGGAATGATCCCGACAAAGACAGGATCTCAAACCTTCCGTGAAGCGTGACAACGGCGCCGGCTGCGGCCGGCTGCCGGAGCGTGACATTGGTGACGGTGCCACTCCCACTGAGGACACAGATCCCTCTTTGGCGCTTCCTTGCGTAGGTAGCGACGGAGTCAAAGACATCACAGCCACTGCTGACTTCAAGGATGTGAGCCCTAAGCGTGTTTGCACTCTCTCTTGTGATGATAACTGGTGGCTTAGGCTTGTTCTTTGAACCGGGAGGTCTCCCTCTTGGCCTGCGAGCGACAATATCACCGGGACCTTGATTTGTGGTAACTAGCTCAAGTCCTTCGTGATTGTTAACGTTGTCGTTGTCTTGGTCGTGTTGGTTGTCATCGTCTTCAAGGTCAGGGCGTTGAAGGCGATGATGAACAAAATGCGATGCTGAACCCAAGTCTATGCCGGCCATACACACAAAGCTCTAAAGAAGTGTAAACAGAAAAACAAAAGGAAATAAAAAAATTGGAGCAATTAAAATAACAGAAATTTAATGAGAATAGTAACATGAAGAAAATTAAATTATGTACAGGGAATTTTAAAAGAAGTATTAGGAGTGCCCAATGATTCAAACCTCAAAACGAATAGAAAAACAAAGGGATCAATTGAGTACTGCAGAGAAAATGGATTAATGGGATGAGGTTGGAAGGGAAAGAGAGAGACAAATAAAGTGGGCAACATGCAGCCATTCTCACAACCAGAAAAGTATACGGAACAATAAAATATTCATCATGGGATTAAACTATGTACTTATTTTATTCATTTCTTTGAAAACCACATTTATATAAAGTTTTTAAATCATGGGGTGAAGTTAAAATGTTGTGTCTATATCTTTGGAGGATGTGGGAGTGGGTGATGAGAGAGAGAAGAGAGAGAGAGAGAAGAGAGAGAGATAGGTTGGATGATTATTTAGGAAACCTAGGTTACCTTTCGACAAAGAGAAAACCTAAAATATTTGAACCCTTAGCTAATAAGTAATTCTTGCACATGTTGAACAATTACTTTACTAAAAGTAATAATATAATGTTTGTGTCTGTGTTTTCTCTAGGTCATCAATGAACATAAACACAGGCTTGTTGACCCAAGGGTTACAAATAGTTCTTCATCAGTTTATAACAGTTTTTTGACTTATTTCAAGAGGTTTTGACTCGACCTTCACCTCTTCCTGTATATCTTGTTAATTAGGGTTGAATTATTCCCATTTGAAACCTTGTCATTTTCTTTCACGTACCAGCTGGCAAAACTAAATTAATACAACTTGTGAAATGTAAATCACTGCTGTGTATTTAAGACTAATTTATTTTACATCAATTTGAAATTTTAAAAAGTTTTTACTGTTTGTAAGATAGACACAAGACATGATCCATACAATGTATTCATAGACTCTGGCCTACACACTGCTAAAAGAAAATATATAAGTGAAAGAGAGGGGGTAATGATAAGAAGGAAAAGAAGAAAAAATTATTCGTAAAGTGTATTTTTGTTTATGGAGTGAACTTTATTAATATTGTCACTTTCCGTAAATAAAATTTAATCACTTTTTTACCTTCTTATTACATATTACATATTGAGAGAGTCAAAACCCTTTACTTGTAATAGCTTAGATTTTGTGTGTGTATGTCTGGATATTGTGTTTCATAAAAAACAATCTAGACTACTTTTTAAAGACATCAAGCCCGACGAGGATTGTGTTTTGTTTATTTACGCATATTAAGTTATTATTATTTCACAACAAAGGTTGAAAAACAATTAGAAAGTCTGTTAGTAGTATAAATTATTATAACTATTGAAGCATTATTTATGACTATCAATTTATATATGTCACAAGTTTAATAAAGTGTATAAATCACACTTTTCTCAATTATAAAAGATGCTCACTTTATATGCGTTGTTTCCTCATTGAATTTGACATGTTGTATTATATATTTTCTTTCAGTATTTAATATGAGTATGCTTTAATCTATCTTTACTAATAAAGCCTTTTATTATTTTCTCTTTTTCCCAGCTATTTTCTCTTTTAAATCATTGACTGTTAGCCATTAGAATATAAAATGAAAATTTTGGGTGGATATCTTCGTCTACTGGGACTCATTTAGAAATGTAGATGTGAAGGTCGAAGCCAAAGATATTGCAAAATGAGAGGCAAAATAGAGAAAATGTTCATTGGTTGGTGTGACAAAATTCAAAACAGAAGGAGAATCCTTTGCATAAAAAATTAGGAGCAAAATGAATTAAAGAAGATATGCCAATACTAGATACCTACGCATGTTTATAGGTGAGAAGAAGGAATAATTAGATTTCAACACTTTAGGGTTTATAATATATTGGGCATCAAGAGTATTGAGGAAGTGACTAAAATCACTTTTCTAATTTTATGTTTTTTCTTAAAGTGTTTTTGGCCAATCCTTTGGGTTCCATAGTAGATAGAGATGTCAAAATGGGTCATCCGGCCTGACCCGACCTGGCCCACCATGGGTTGGTCACTTAGTGAGCCAACCCAACTCGGCTCATTTATTAGCGAGTCAAAAAAATTCGATCTCGGCCCAACCCTCCATGGGTTGGTGGGTAAATGGGTTGACTCACTGACTCACTTAATTATAATTTTTTTTAAATAAAAAAATTACAAACTTTCTATAATTTAAATCTAAACAAAGGTGTTTAATTAATTTTGAAAATAAGGAACTTAGATAATTTTTTCAAGCAAAAACAAAATAATAAATAATTTTTTATAAAATTAGAATTAAATTTTAATAAAATAAAATTAGATAGGTGGGTTGGTGGGCCAACCCGGCCCATCACGGGTTCAACCCGCATGAGCCGGGTTTAAATGAGTCGGGTTGAAATCTGATTCGCATAAAAAAATACAATTTTTTCAAACCCAACCCGGTTAAAACCCGTGGTGGGCCGGGTTGGCCTGCGAATTGTGACCCATTTTGACAGCTCTAATAGCAGATAACCAATGAAGAAAACCAATGAAGAAATAAGATAAAAATGGATCTTTCTAATTAGATTTTATTTTTCAATAACCTTAAAGATTAACTTTGCATGTGATATATAAAATAAGTTATTAAAGTAGGTTTTGGCATGCGATTTCTGTGGGGCAAATCTACCTCAGCATACTATCCACAAAATGTTCAATGTATTTTTATGTTTCGTATTATTTTTTTTATTGTTTTATCCTTGTTATATATAGACTTTAGACGAACAGTGTATATATATATAATTAATGACAATACACGTATTGAGTTATTTTTAATGTTTATTCATTAATTTTGTTTCAGATGTATTAAGTTGAGTATTCACTTCAAACAATATTTTTCAATTTTTTGTTTTCTTTTTTATTGTTCGGATTCTCTAACTAATCGAATGTGCCAATTAAAGATAGTAAAATATATGAATTTTACCTCGCAGATTTAACATCGGTTAGATTAATTGTAACCGAAGCATGAAATGACGTGGTGACATTTTTGGAATTATCGTAAACATATATGCCTCGGTTCACAGAGAACCGAGGTCTAAAAGGTCCATGATATCCATTGTTTAGAGAATCGAGGCCATAGAGGCATAAAATAACTGAAATATTTTTTTATTATTTTTTTGAGAGGCTTTAGGCAGCCTTTCTTAAAAGAACCAAGGCCATAGAGTCTTATCGTCTTGGTTAATATTATAACCGAGGTAATAACATATTTTTAGGTTAAATTTCGCAAATAGATTTTCTTGCACATTTAAAACATTTTTAATCGCCTTTGTGTCACTGCTGCTCTCTGCACGCCTTCCAGACCATAATCTTCCATTTCTTTCATTTTTTTCTTTCGTTTTTCGTTGATTAATTGTTTTTCTACCATTGTCTTTCATTTTTACTGATTAATATTTTGCCCAGGTGCTCTTTGGATACTTATTTCGTTTTGTTTCAGCACAGAAGTCACCTTCAACAAGGTTAGTTTCGTTTTAAGTTTTTTATGTTTTCGTTTTGCAAAGTTTGAAAAAAAAACAAAAAAAAAATCGTAAAAATAGAAAACAGCGTTTTCTTGGAGATTTGGAAGGATTAGCCGGCTACGCAAGCTACCACGATATCAAAAAAAAATTTCTACCCCAAATACATATATAATAATAGGAAAACGGTTAACCGGAGCGAAAGTTAGAGTCTTTTTAAGATTTGCAATGCAAATATTTTTTAAACTTCATATTACATGTTTGTTTCTAGGTTTGTGTTCTTGTATATATGCTATGGAATGTTTGCATAAACAAAAATTTTTGTTTTAAAAAAAACATACTTTAGACAACGATTCTGGTAAGAACCGAGACAAAAAAAAGGGTCTATGACCTTGGTTGTGGACCCCAACCGAGGTCATAGAGGCTTAAATTAATTATTTTTAAGGGTTTACGACATCGGTTCAAACCAGAACCGAGACAATAGACCTATTTTCTTTTTGCTTTACTACTTCGGGTTTTTTGAACCGAGGTCAAAAGTTCGGATTTTTTACCTCGCTTGAATATATCTCGGTTCTGTAACCGCGGTCAAAAATCCTATAACAACCGAGACAATATCTCTTTGTTGCACTGGTGATACTCCGATATTTAAAATAGTTCGATATTTGATCGGTATAACAATTATTGTTGTAATAAATGTGTGGTAAATGTTTCAACAATCATACATTTGACTTATATTTATAAGTTTCTCTATGAGTTTCTAATTAGGGTCGACCTAATCACTATCTAATTATAATAAACCTAATTACTGACATTTTTATCTTAGCTAGATGATTAGTTGAATCTGATCAGTTTCTTTCTAATCCAGGTGATCGATTTAGAATAATTTGGTCGGTATATATACTAGTCGGTATATATACAGTATATAAGCCCTTTAAGCCTTAAGCTTGGACTTAAGTTGACAAGCGTAAAAGTTTTGTTGATATGACCGTTGGGTCAAAGATTTGACCGTTGGTGATGAAGGACCGTCGCTTCGGTATATGCAATGTCAAGTCAAAACGCCCAATACAAAGCGTCACATCGCCCTTTGCCATTGGATGGAATCATATTTGATGGTTGTGAGAGTGCCTCGTGTCCTCGAGAAATTTTATAAATAAGGGTCAGTGGTCCCATCTTTTTCACCATTTTTGCTTTGACGTTCATCTCTACTACGTTCGGCATACAATTATTTTCCCTCAAGGTAATAAAATGTTTGTCATCGACATCTATTTAATAGGATCTTCTGGTCGAAAGGGAAAGGGGTACGTCAATGACATGTCTATGTCTTCGTCGTCGCTTGACTAATCATGCGATCAGGGGTCATCTAAGAAGGGTTTAGGGTCTGTAAATAGTGCTACGACATCAATTCAACCTACTAATAAATGACCATCGAGGAAGAGGCTCCGGTCGGATAACAAGGTCCACGTGAGAAGGCTACGAGGGAGGAGAGCAGTGACACCGTTGAAGAGATCCAAATGGACACAATTGTTGAGGGAGATGAACAGAACTTGCCAGAAGTCCTCGAATATGAGTGGACCACACACAAAGTGCATTAGTATGCTAACCGATTCAAGTGGGGTAGTGGCTTGGTGGAACTTGTCAATCAGACCTACATTTTAGTTGACAACGTGGCGGACAACTCTGTGCACCTTTGCCTCTATCAGGGGAATTATCAGGTATGTCATGGCAAGGGAAATTCAAATATGGAATTCTTCTTTGTTTACTTTTGCCTATTCATTGACTTGTACGTGCATATCTGATCAATGACTTTTATGTTGGAGTCCTACAGGAGCTTAACGTTACTCTCACACAACTCCATATGAACGCCTGGGCAGCTATGCAGGCATTTGATGTCTTGTGTAAGGCATTGGGTATCAATCCTACCCCTGCCTTGTTCCTCCACCACTAACACACACATTTGAATGCTCGGAAAGGATGAGTGTTGTTAATAAGTGAGAAGGATCAGAACTTATTCCAACTCTTCTTAGCCTCCTATATAGGCTTCAAGGATGGGTTTTTTCAAGATTGTCATTACTAATAAAGGTTGCAAGTCATTGATGAAGATGATTGGCCTAAGTTCTCCTTAAACTTGAAACAAAATTTACTCTCGTATTGGCCTCTAGGAGTCCTCCATGATGACCCCGAGGAGTTCGCTACTCTTGAAGTCTTAGAGCAATTGTCTCATAAGCTCCCGACCAAAGAGCTTTTGAAGTGCTTCCAGTCTCGGCGACTTGGTTGGGATGCTACAGTAAATTGTCTCTCTTTATTTAGTCTCTTTTTTGATATATTTTTAACTTGGTTAATTGTTCTTTCTTGTTACAAATATCATGGCCCTCTCAAACCTACATAATGTCAACTAATTCAAAAGGCTATTGGACAAAGCTCAAATTCAAAAAAAAAAAATCCACAACAAAGCATGTCATAAGCTATCTGAGATGTTTAAAGATGCTAAGGTTGTAAGGGAACGTCCTTATTGGATTTAGGAGCATACTTGGAACTTGTTGCTAGCACATTGGAATTCTCTCGCTTATCGTAATAAATGTGCCATAACCCAAAGGTATAGAGCTTCAGAAAAAGGTGAGACCCTACACATAGGTGGTTTCATTACCACTTATGACCATATCATTCGTATGGTATAAACCTTGATTCCTTTTGTTATCATATTATGATATAACTTATGTCTTTTAAAATTGATGTATATATAATCCTATATTTTCTTACAGGCATAAGAGTTGGGATGGGTTGTGCACGTTGGTGAGGTATTTCAACAAACTCATATTTGAAAGGGATCTGACTAGTTTATTGATGAAAGATCTCAGAGGTCACATGTGAGCAAACATTTTTACTATTATTTGCTTTAAACTTTTAACTTATACTAGTGTTTCCTTTAAACTTCCTTCTTTTACTATTATTTAACTAATTCTTTAACAGGAAGAATTTTTAAGTAGAATTTCGTAAGTCAGATCTAAGCAAGAGTCATGTTCTGATTAATCAAACAAGCATAAAGATGAGAATGACATCATTAGAACATAGTGTTGGGTTGATGTTATTAGTGGAAAAAATAAAGAATGACTATATAGGAAAGGACAACCTGGTGCAAATTATACTATTGAAAGAGGTACCCTTAAGCATACCATCTTCTTCCAACAGTGCTGAGGAAGTTTCCATCTCACGCAATGACTAGAAGCAATTGATCAGGCTTATGATGATTTGAGTTGTAGGTTTGACACTTTGAAAAATCTAGTCATGAGATTCTTCTCTCTGGAAGCATAGAGTTGTCTTCAACAATCTTAGTCCAGTCCAACATCGTCCCAGTAATAACCCAATTCAGCCCAGCCCACCCACTCGAGCAGTAAGAAGATCCTAAAGAAAAAGAAAATAATTTTGAATGATAAGTAGATTATTAGGACTTTGTTACTTATAAACATACTTTTAAAAATTCTATGTTTGTCTGGCTAATCTTATAAACAGGTTTGTATTGAAACATTATCTGGATTTTATTGTCTAGTTGTCATTATCAGTTTTTTTGTATTGAAACATTAATTATGTCAAGGATGTTTGTTTGGTAAGGAAATACAGTCCAATGCACTGAAAATTATCATATCTTTTATCGACGAAAATTGCTCACAGATATCCCTTGATAATGTCCTATACCTGACTTATGTAATTATCGACTAATATCGTTCATCGCTAAATCTTACAACAACATTTTTACCGAAAAATTTCAATACGCTGATAATCCATCGAAAAACATTGATTACCGACATATTTTTATTTTACGACGGATATTAACAATAGGTAAATCCAGTTTTTTTTAATGGTTCTTAAATAAATTTAGAATTAAACTTAAATTAGGGTTTATGTCTTTCATAAAAAAGTCCCTAAATTCATATCTTTATTTGAGAAAAACATAACTTAAAAACAAACACCATATAGACACTTGAAAACAAACATAACCCCTTGTTCTGATAGCACATGTAAATTAATTAATTTGTAATTTTCCTATTTCCTAATTCATTTCATAAAATAACTTTAGGATATTAAGATTCGTCGTTTTCACACATTCATAGAAATAAACTATAATAGGATACTAATTTTGATTCATGAAAGATTCAATGAAAATGCATTCTTCAATATTTGTTCTTCCCAGCCTCTTTTTTTCAATCTATCTCTTTACTTTTATTTCTTCTCTCACACTTTCTTGATGATTTACTGTAAAAGAATTTTATGACAAGAGAGAACCTTAATTCCCTTTTATTATAAGCCAACGTCCATGAGATCAAATTTTATTTAATATTTATTTTATTTTTATTAAAACTTCCCACAACAATCATAGATATTTATTTTATTAAATTAATATTATAATATTTTTAATGAATCACAAATTCGAATTTAAGTGATGGTCCAACTCAAATTTAAATTTTAAGATATGAAGTTATTAGATAATTAAAAAAATATCTATAAAATTTAATGTTAGAAAAATATCACAATAAATAATAAAGAATTATAATGATACTTATTTTTTAATATTTACAAAAATTACATATCCTTTTTTAAAATATTTTGTTATACATAAAAATGAGATTTTCTCTTTTGTATTTGGTCTAACTTACACAGTGATGTTGTTCTATAGCTCACTAAGTTTTAAGTATTTTTCCTTAACTTTAACGCCGTCATAATTGACTTTCAACAACGCTGAGAATAGATTATGGTTTAGGAGTTAAAAATAAAACAACAAACAAAACTAACAATAAAAAATAAAAATATTATATATATATATATATATATATATATATATATATATATATATATATATATATATATTTTGAGTAAACATATTGAGTCATTTTTAATGTTTTATTTATTAATTTTGTTTTGGATGTATTCAAACAATTTTTTTCATTTTTTAACTTTCTTCTTTATTGTTAGGATTTTTCAACGTGTAGCAATTAAAAATATTTTGATCAATTAAACATAGATATTTAAGTCAGTTCAGTATTAATTGATATAAAATTAATGTTGTAATAAATTAGTCTAAGCTTTTTATCTATTGTAAATCCTACCACTGTTGCTGTGTTATGAAATTTAATTATGCAAATTGTAAAGTTGACATTACTGGTAGAGACAACGTATGATAGCACAAACTCCACAAAGGTTATAGTATATTAATTCTAGTATAGGATTCCTATCCCACTAATAATAATTAGAGTCACCATCGCAAACCAATACCATGAATATCCAAATTTAAAATATATTATCATTATGTATACATGCTTTTAATATTTTATTTTGACCATATATAAAATTATATAATGTTATGTCAGCTCTAAGTCTAACTTAACAACCATTTTATTATTTTCCTGATGATCTCAGACAAGGGATGTTCAATCATTTACATCCTTTCAATAAAGATTAATAGCAATTATAATGCATTGCATGTTTGGTAACTGTTAAAAATAATAATTTTTCAAACTACTTATTCATAATTATCATTAATAGTATATTTCACCACTTAATTTGTAAATTTTATATGAAATTTCAATTTGTAAATTTCACACCTGGATAAAAATTATAAACATTTTACTTTTCTGTTAATTGATTGACTGTTAAGTTACTAATGGTTAGATTAGACAACCAATGTGAATTAGTGTAAAGTCCGCGTTATATTTTAAATTATATATATATATATATATATATATATATATATATATATATATATATATATAAATCTAACTGTTATGTATATATATTTTAATTATAACTTTTACTATTAACTTTCATTTTTAAGAATTTTACTGTTAATTTTTTTTATTTTGTGAATTTTCCTTATGGTATTCAATTTCATCAATTTTTCTATATGAATTTCAAAATTAAACATATTTTATACATTTTTTAAATGTCAAATACTAGTAACATGATTATATAACCAATCTTTTTATTCTTAAGTGAAGATTAATTATATGCAAAAATACTAATATTGTTATCGTATAACCTAATCATTCCTCAACAACGAATTCAGGGGAAATATATTTCTTTCCATTATCTAAAGATCTAAAAAATACATTCTAGAAGTTATATTAATTTAAAAATAGTGAGATTTGATTATTTTAATATTAAATGATTTTAATATAAATAGTTTTGTGATGAATGAATTTCATAATTTAAAAACACATTATCTCTCCAGAAATAATTCTTTTAGAGAGTTTCATTCTTTGTTTGTTTAATTGAAAAACCAAGATCGTAGGATTGATCTAGTGGCGAGCTCTTCAATTTGAACCAATAAGTTTCTCATATAGAGTAAGTTGGTTTTTTGCTCATCTTCTTGGTCTGTTTTGTCTTCCTTTGCATGCGAGCTTGTTGTGGTTACATGTAACGTTTGAGTCTTCTATAAAAATCTATGTTGATCAGTGATCCTAACGATGTACTCTGATCGTGTTTATATAATTAGTAGAAGTAGATAGGACTTCCTGTACGTTTGGAACTGCTATAGGCTTTGTAGAGCGATTTGGTTATTTGTTAGGTAAGGGAAGCTAACTACCATTTTTTAAGATTATTTGTATGTTTACCATCTGTTGCATGTTTGAAATGGTTTGGAAATTTGTAGTTTGGTATACTGAAATCGTGTTATGATTTCTTGTTGTATGTTACTAGTTTTGGCACTGGTAAAAAATATGAATTTTACCTCGTGCATTTGAAATCAGTTTCATTGCAACCGAAGCATAAAATTGTGCAGTGGTATTTTTGAAATTATCGCAAACATATATGTCTCGGTTCACAAATAATCAAGGCCTAAAGGGGTCTATGACTTCAAATGTTTAGAGAACCGAGGTCATAGAGTATTTATGTCTCGGTTATGCCACGAACTCAGGCATAAAATAACTATTTTTTTAGAGGCTTTAAGCAGTGGTTCTTAATATAACTAAGGACACAGAGCCTTATTGTCTCGGTTAATATGATAACCGAGGTAATAACATGTTTCTAGGGTTAAATTTGCAAACAAAAAGTCTCGCACATTTGAAACATAGTCTTCTGTTGTGCCGTTGTTGCTCTCTCCATGTCTTCCAGACCATCAACTTCCATTTCTTTCATTTTTCGTTGATTAATTGCTTTCTCTACCATTTTCTTTCGTTTTTATCGATGTGCACATGTGCTATTTGGATTTTTTTGTTTCGTTTAGTTTTTTGTTCTTCATATACCATAAGTATAGGTAAAACTAAGAGTATGGTCAAATGAACTCCAAATGACTTTAAAATTTGTATGAAGGACCAAAAAATCATGAAAGCCCCTCTCAAAAAATTTCAGCTCAAAATTCAAAGTCTAACTATTTAAATATTTTTGTAAAGTTTGAAAAAAACCAAAATAAATTTACAAAAAACAGAAAACAACGTTTTCTGGGAGATCTACCCGAAATGCATATATAATAATAGGAAAACGGTTAATCGGAATGAAAGTTAGGGTCATTTTAAGATTTTAAATGCAAATATTTCTTAAACTTCATATTGATCCGAATTAAGGGCTCTTGAAATTTTTCTCCTCAAATATGAGTTTAAAATAGTTTTCAAAAAAAATTTCTTTCAAAGATAATGACCATAGCTTTGAAACCAAAAAATCACATTAAAAATCGAGGATAATTAATTAATTAAGGGTCTACATTAAAACCAAAAAATCATAGACCCATTAAAAATCGAGAAAAATCACATTAAAACCATAGACCCTTTAATTAATTAATTTTAAGGGTCTAAAACCTCGGTTGGAACCAAAATCGAGGTAATAGACCCATATTTTTTTTTGGTTTATTGCTTTGAGTTTTTTTAATTGAGACAAAATTGTAACCTTTATTTTCGGTTCTTGAACCGAGGCAAAATGTCCCCCACTTTTTATCTCATCTGAATATATCTCGATTCTATAACCATTGTCATAGATCCAAAATAATCGTTGTTGTATCCTTTCGTTGCGTTAGTGTGGTGATCTATGATTGATGAAATTGTTGGGTTAGCTAGTTGAATTGCTGTTGAGATCTGATTGTATCACATAGTTGTGTGTTGCTTGAAATTTATTAAAATAGGATTTAAATTGATGGACTGAGTATCTAGCTAATTAAGCAAATTGATATTCACTTTTACATCAAAACATCTTTTTGGACCAAGCACTGAGTTAGGAATACTAATTTGGTAATCTAGATAGGTCTCTAGTTCATGATATCATAGTTCTAGAGTTGCAAATTTATGGTATAACACTCAGTGTCAATTTTCACTGTTGAGAAGCCCATATGTGAATGGTCTAGCATTAAGTGTGATAAGGTACTGCTAAGCGCCAGTTACCACTGTAGGTCTCGAACCAATTTCACCCTTTTTCGTTGAAGGAGAGGTTGTTTGTGCTGAGTGAGAGAAAATGTGAGAATTTTGGGTGGACAAACTATTCCACCACTACAAGTGCATAACCCTAGAGTTGATATCAATACTTGTATCAGAATGGTCAAGTCTATAATGAATGATTGTATGTCTTAGGATTGATTATTTCACTTGTGTTATGTGCTTGCTTCTATAAAAAATGTTATATAATTATTTTTGGTACATTAACTTACCCTTCTTTTTTGTCTCTTTGCGTTCTTATGTTGTCTTTTGCAATGATCACCTGAATGGTGTAAGTAGATGATAATGTCTTTGTGAATCAGGTGTTGAATGTTGATGTAGTGGAAGATTCAAGTAGGATGTTAGTTTCTTTGTAGCTTAGATCTTTTGTAAAACTATGGTATTGAACTTTTAGTTTTAGTGTGATAGAACTCTTAGTAGTACAGGACTCTTATATATATATATATATATATATATATATATATATATATATATATATATTTGATGTTATAATTATGTATGAGATAACTGTAATAATCTTATTATATATCTTCTTGAAGTTATATGTTCTTTCAACCAGTTATATGTGATGTCTCTTTTATTAGTTGTGTATTATTAAAATGAGATGTTATACATAGAATTAAAGAAATTAGAATAAATATGAAATATTAATTTTTGTGCAAAATTTATTATAACAATAATTTCTGGGTTTTTCATTGCATAGTATGATATTTTTTATTATTTAATAAGTTAGCTCGATCTGTATTTTTTTTTATAGTTATCAGATATTAAAATAAATTTTAAAAGATTAAGTGAGATAAAATAAAATTGCGTATTAGAATAGTTTTAAGATAAAAGCAAATATTAATTATAATATATAGAATTTGGCAAAGGAGGTAGCTGAGACATGGAGAGTTGGGTGTGTTGGCGTGGGGTTGCAATGGTGGGGCAAGTAGTTAGCAAGAGAAAAAGCCTCGTTTTAAATATGTTCCTCAGAAGAGACACTTTCATTTAACAATCACACCAGAACAATTTTAATTATTTTTATTTTATTCAATTATATCATTTCACATCAAATTCAAATGAAAGACACTTAATAAAACAAAGAAAACTATTTTTTAAATATCTCTATTACCTCATCACTTTTGCCTAAAAAAACGTTGACACTTGTTAATCGTAAATGAACCAATTTATTAATAAATCATTCAATCTTAACACGTTCAACTTGTTTATTTAATTAAAATAAATAAATTAAAGTTTGATTATTTCAATGAATTAAACTTAAATCTAAAAATTTTAACATTCGAAACTCGCCTTATTATACACTTGGTTAACTAAAACTTAGTGCTATTAGGTTTGACATTAGTTTCTCTCTAATATATAAGTTTGTTGCTTCTAAAGTAAAATGATGATGAATATTTTATTTGTTTTTATTGTTTATATAGTAATTATGGAGATGTATAAATTGAGTTTTACAGAAATTGTTAGATTGATGTATAAATTCTAGGCTTCTTCCTGATTATAAACAATCTGAAGAATCAAGTAACAAAAATATATCAGACAGTAAAGAAAAAGTAACATAAGGGAAATGAAAATTCCTAGTACCAGTGAATGAACATCCCAAACTGTGAACAACTAATTTTCCAACAAACTGATTATTATGTCAAAAGATGAGGCACTCAAAAAGACTCAAACCTTTTATTATATATAATGAATATGCTGGATAGAAGAAACAAATATTGTTGGATGAGAAAGCTAAGAAATAAAACAATTGCCATGATCATTACAAGATGATTGAATACGTGACTAAGATATGCCACTTTGCTACATACATGTCATCAGTTACCGGCATCTCGGTTGTAGTACTGATCAAGAGTCTTTGCGGGAATACGATGAAGAAGTTCACGAGGGAAAATCCGCAGCAAAGTCCATGCAAGATCTAGTGACTGGAAGATGTTGCGTGTGTCATAAGCTCCTTGGGCAACAAACTTCCTCTCAAACTTTTCCAAAAATTCCAGATACAGCTGTTGATCAAAGGGAATAAACATAGTTAGTACCCCACTTCAAGGACAATATATCACTATACTAAAAAGAGAATAGCTAAGAGAAGAATAGTAAGAAACCAGATCCTCAGATGAAAGTGCTTCTTCTCCAACCACAGCTTTCATTGCCTGGACATCCTTTCCAATGGCATAATTTGCATAGAGCTTTAAAGAAACAAAAGCACACCAGTTAGAAGGTCTATAAAATGTAAATTATAGCAGTGTGAAAACAAAGCAACACCAGACCTGGTTGGAGACATCAGCATGATCCCTTCGCGTCATGCCCTCACCAATAGCACTCTGCAGAGGAAACCTTATAACTTAATTTTCGAACAAGGGTGTTGTTGCTTTAGTCAGGAAAAAGAATAGTGATTGTTGGATGGAACAAGGGTGTTGATTGAACTAACATGGGTATTGTTAGTATTTGGTCACTCACCCATCGATGAGTAAACAGAGAAAAATGTATCTTTTGATAGAACGTGACATCAGGAAGCAAGAGTTAACCTCACCTTCATCAAACGAGACAATGAGGGAAGGACATTGATTGGTGGATATATCTGCCAACACAAAAGGAATTGAATGTTCAGTTTCAAGCAAATATTTCATAAACAATTTGCAGAGTGGATTTACACTAATTTGATAGACAAATAAATCAATAATGGAGCAAATCATTTAAATAAAAAACTGGTTTCATTTAGTGATGCAAGAATGGGCATAATGATTCGCTATTGATCTTACAGGTGAGCCGTATTTGGTCATAGCATTCCATCTTATGTTTTAGCAGTGTTTGGTAAACGTGTTAAAATGAGATGGAACAACAAAGCGATTAATTTATCTTTGCTGCATTTTAAAAATAGCATGGGATAGAACACGACGCAAAAATAGGGTACATTTTCGTTCTACCAAGGGGAACCAAAAATAATAGAACAGAAACAACATTTATGATTCCAACTAAACTATTTTTCATTTATTTCTACTTATTTATCTATCTCCTCACATCTTCTTTATTTCTCTTCAACCAAACACCTTTGATTTTCACTTTATTTCTCATCTATTTTCATTCATCCTTATTATTTCCATCTCCTCTATTCCTCTCCTCTCAGTCAAAAGGACCCTTAATTTATCTATGCAAATATAAAACTAACCCATTTCAAAATATTTAAGTCAATGAAAATTTACATGTTATTCAAGTAATATCATGTGTCAAACGTTAAGATTCATTCTGCACCAAATTCTATTGTACATAATTCAGTTTACGACTAACCCAGCACTTTATACAATATAATAACAACCAAATGCTTAAATAGAACCCACCTGCCTGTTATACAACTGCCTGTCAATATATATCTGTCCCTCAGTGATGTATCCAGTAAGATCAGGAGTTGGATGCGTAATATCTGTACAGAAAAAGTTTAAGAAAGATAATCAGACAGAATTTATAGTGTATAACGCAATACAGTCGAAGAAATTCAATAATATACCATCATTAGGCATGGTTAGAATAGGAATTTGTGTAATAGAGCCTTTCCGCCCCTCAATTCTTCCAGCACGTTCGTATATTGTTGCAAGATCTGTATACATGTAACCAGGATACCCACGTCTACCAGGTACTTCTTCTCGAGCAGCAGACACCTACAGGATCCAGAAGGGATCAATAGTTCCAGGGTCAATTCTAACTATTTGCAAAAGATCTAGTTACTTATTATACTCAGAAATAAAAGTCCATTAGTAATTATTATGCAAGCCTAAAATACTATTCGTAGGCAAACAAGGAAACTATAATGCCAAGGGAATGAAATAGGCTACAAAAGATTCCATATCTCTTTGCTTTTCTTTTGCTACATCATTGGAGAAGTTACAGTTTTAGATACATTACCTCACGAAGAGCATCAGCATAAGAACTCATATCAGTGAGTATCACAAGAACATGCTTGCCACATTCATATGCCAAATATTCGGCAGTTGTAAGAGCAATACGAGGAGTGATGATACGCTCAATTGTTGGATCATTTGCCTGTAATAAATCACAAGCAAGAGATATATTTTTAATGATCAGCTGCTGCATACAGGTCATGAAATTAAATTTGAAAATAGCACTTCGATCATCCATAAAAGGAAAATAAATAGACATTTGTAGAGTCACAAATCCACCAATGGTACTTCCTAATTTTTTCTATTTCAAAGTTTTACAAGTAATTCAGCTTAACAAAACAAAAAAGGTTTTTGTACTAATCATACACATTATCAATTTGTCTTAATTACACACAACTATCGGATTACAATAATCTTTCCACACCCTCCAGATCAAGAAAAAGTCCAACATCCCACAGAAAAATCAACAAAATAATATTATATCTGTAACTTTCAATTACAAGGCATTACTGCCGCAAGGGAATTTTTTTTATTGCCTCAACCACATAGACAAAATTACAGAAAAAGAAATTGAGAAGGTAAGAAAACAAATAAATATGAACAAAAGAACAATTGCATACTGGTTCTAAAGAATACCAGATTAAGGAAAAGGGTCACTCTCTCCATCGAGCCATTCTCCTCAAAGTCACGTTTGAAAAACTGTGCAGTCTCCATGTTAACTCCCATGGCTGCAAACACAATGGCAAAATTGTCCTCTTCTCCTCCGCCCTGTATTCAGACAAGGTTTGATGGAAAATTGACTTTCTTCATGTTATTGAAAAATAATATGTTTCAATAAATGAATAAGCTGGAAATAGCCTAACTAATTTGAAGGCCATAAGAGGAAAGCTAGATAACTACATAATGTGTAAGGGATATAAAACAAAAAGCAAGATCGTTTAATATTTAAACTTCAACTTTTAAGTACATGAAGGTAACAGTAATAATATAATTTTGATTCAAGTTTTTAAAGTCCCAAGGAAACAACCAGAAATAAGCTTATCTAAAAGCCGTGTGCTTAATATAAAAACCAAGCAATAATACATGTGTAACAAGTAATACAGGTTTAATTTTTTTATAGAAATACTCAAACATAGCAAACGTTTTAAAATCCACATTTATTGATGAAAGTAACCACATCTTACAATACACCTGTTACTATGCATCATATAAAAACCTTAAAGCAACAAAACTATTGGTAAATATAGGTACAAGGAATGAACTCAACTTTTATCGTAGAAATTAATTCTTTAAAAAAAGGCACAACTCTTCCACTGCATGAAAATGAGTGACTAAAGTTATGCGCGCACAATGAGCATTAACAGGAGGTGCGAGGTAAAAAATTATGGCCAAGGACAAGATGTCAGTCAAACAAGTCCATTTTCTTTTCAAGTCCTCAAATGTGCAGCTGAATGATACATACACTAAAATTGCCAATGCTAAGAAGTAATGATACAAAATGTGAAGTCCTAAATTTATAATTCAGGAGCACTTAACATAGTAAATTCACTTTAATACATTGGATATACCTCGAGAAGATTATCAGACTTTTCTAGTCGCTTAACTAAGCCAGCCTGACGGCATATCTGTGCAGCAATTTCATTATGGGGGAGACCAGCAGCTGAGAATAGAGGGATCTTTTGACCTCTAGCAATAGAATTCATGACATCAATGGTAGATATTCCTGTCTGTATCATTTCCTCTGGATATGTTCGTTCACTGGGGTTGATGGAACTTCCTGAATTACAGCAAATATATTAAAAAAGAAAAAAAAACATGCATATTCAGACCTCCTCAGAAGAAATAGTATACCTGATATGTCCAAGTAAGCCTCAGGCAATATGGGTGGACCATTATCAATTGGTTTTCCAGAACCATTAAAGATGCGACCAAGCATATCCAGTGACACTGGAGTTTTTAACACCTGTGACAAAAATAATAATAGAGAAAAATGGGAGTCAACATTTAAACTAGTTCAAAGAAAACCAAAGACTCAAAATGAAAAAGTATTCCATAATCAATAACGTAAATAGAGTGGTAGAAGGGGATAAAGTAATCATAAGGTATCAGATTGGAAAGGATAAGACTTGGAAAGTATCCTTCTAGATCAAATTTAATATGTAAACATTACACAGAAGCTGAACTATAAATGCAACAAATTTGGCAAATCATAATTCTTCCTCTATTTTCTTTTGGAACCTTATCTTCTCAGTTATAAGACTAACCAGTAAATATATCAAGATACCCTTTTAGAAACAAACTCATAATACAAAAAATAAAAAAATAAAAAAATAAAAAATCATTTAATCAATATGGATACCAAGGAAACCACCCTTCAATGTTTTCTGAACTAAAGTTTGGACAGGCTTTCTGAACTAATGAATATAATTTATTTACTATTGTAATTTACTAGGGAGCGTATTGAAAGACTAGCCACTTATTGACCCAATTCTACATTAACAAAAAACAAAGTAAAACTCTTAAACTAACAGTTGACATGTTATCTAGGTGCAACACCATTAAAATTATAATGCTGCTAAACCAAGTACCAATCAACAGGTATATTGACAAAATAGTTCCAAACAAATTTGACTTACATAAATTTACATTTAATTTAAGTAAATAATTGAAAACAACTATACCTCTCCAGTAAATTGCACAGTTGTAAATTTATTGTCAATCCCAGATGTACCCTCAAAGACCTGTTAAATGGTACAAAATGGTAGATAAGCAAGCCCGCTGTTTGTGATACATCAGTTTCAGGATAAACAATTGACAGAGAAAACATTACAAAGTAGACAACAATGATGGGTTTCTAACTAATAAGAACATCTGGTAATAATTAAAATTATAAAGAAATAATCATATCAAAGATAAGGTGAAGTATCTCCTCATGACAACCGACTTGTGCAATTACCATCACCAGTCTCAAAAGAAGCATAACAGAATAGGGCAGTAGGCACTCACCTGAACAACAGCTTTTTCACCATCAACTTCAAGCACTTGTCCACGCCTAGTAGTTCCATCGCCTAAGCGAATATTAACAATCTCTTGAAATTTGGGTCCCTGATGCAGTTGATCGGTACAAAATCCAGTCATCATATAAAAAAAAAGTCCAAAATTATAAAATAAGCAATATAAAGCTATGACAAATAGAGTATTACACTGTGGCCATTACCTTAACTTTATCAAGAATGACCAATGGCCCGGCAACTCCAGACACAGTTCTGTATTCTGCAGCACAAAGAGACAACTCACAAAGTTACCAATTTAAAAAACTCATCAATCAAATGCCCCTTCAAAAAAATGTCATTTCTTCCATAATGACAGAACATAGCTCTTCGTTGATTTACCAATCATTGGTGCATATCCACAACATCAAAATAGCAAAACTAACGCAAAATAGATAAACAGAAACGAGACCCACCCATTCCAATCTCCAAGGTTCCCTCCTCCGCATCATAACCGTTTTGAGCCACACCCATTTCTGGAACTGGAAGAAAGAGTCAAAGGTGAAAACACAGCGAGTGAGAAATTGAGCACAGCAACAGGAAAAGCTAAAGAAGAAAAGTTGTGAGTGATTATTGATGGAGTGATTAGAGTGTGAAAACAAAAACAAGAATTGAAGGAATGAAGAGAGTAAGAAAAACCTGAGAAGAGATTGATTTGAAGAGGGTAACTGTGATGGTTTGATCTGAAGATGAAGAGAGAGAGAGAGATTCAGAGATTTGGTTGATGTGGTTGTATGTGACAGATCTAATTGATGGGCCAAACAAATTCAGGAACCATCCTGGAAATAACAATTATTGTCAGAAACAGACTATAATTTTAAATATATATGAATTTTACTATTATCTTCTTTTTCATTTGTTTTTTCATTATGGTTATTTTCCGAATTTCATCTCTCTTTTAATTTAAAGTATATATAAAAGTGTTAAGAACTCGAGAATAAAATTAATTTAAATTTATTTTCTTTCTTATTCAATGGAATTTTTTTTCAAAGAAATAAAATTATGATGAAATTTTAAAACAAATAATACCTTAAAAATCGTGGTTAACTTTTACTATAATTTAATAATTAATGTACTTTAGATAGAAACACTTCTAATTTAATTATATATTTGGTATTTTAATGATAACTTGACATAAACATTAATAAAAAATATTAATATCCACAATGTAATATAATATCAATAAACTAATTTTGGTAAATATTAGATGGTGAATAAAAGGGTGATAAATAATAGTTTAAATTTGTAAGGAAAATAGAGAAAAAGATATTTGTAATTTTTAAATTTTTAAAATATTGCTGTGTTTATTTGACCTAAAAGATAAATTAAAATAGAGAAAAAGATATTTGTAATTTTTAAATTTTTAAAATATTGCTGTGTTTATTTGACCTAAAAGATAAATTAAAAAGTGTGGTCAAATAAGACATTTTAATCTTCTTTATTATAGAGCAGTCCAATCCTACTTTATTTGAGTCATATTCACATATTATAATTAAATATCGATAGTTTAGTATTATCATACTATTATGTTATAATATTATTATATTCCTTAATTAAGTATTATTCTAATAGGATTATAGACTCACAGTTCATGTTAATCATATAAATATAATTAGTATTCCTCGAAGAATATTCACTCTCTTTCATAAACATTGATACACAATTTATACAGAGATCATAACTCTTTTAGTGACTTGAGTGTGAGATAGTTTTTTGTGGGTGTAGCATCTTACTACTTGTTCGCAAGTCCATACTCAATATTTGGATAAGAACGTTGGCGCCCACCATACATGAGATCAAAACATTCAATCCTTTAAACCCTCCAATGAGGGATGACAAATAATTCCTCTTAGAACTCAGACTGTGGGGCTTATGTTCCTATCACTTCTAATAGTACCACATCGTTTAGAAGTTAAAATCAAGGGTAATTTAAATAATTCTTTCTCTTTTCAGTCTCTAAGATACTTTTTAAGGACAAACCCGTGACTGAACTACACATCCTAAAACAAATAATACATTTGTTTCCCTAACAACACAATGAACAACCAAGACAACATGATGATCTCTATAAGTTCACATTCAATATCCGAGTAAAGAACAATTGTATATTTTATTCCATTTTCAACAATAAAACCTAAAGTATTTCACTTAATTTTCATGCACACAAAATTCTCTAAAATAAATTAATTTAATTCATCGTGGATTATCCTATGTGAGTTATTATATATGTTTATTTAATTTTTATAAATAAATATCTCATAAGCACAATTCATCAATGAAATGACATATTGGATTATGCACAAATTCATATACAAAACCCATCTTGAATTCCTATTAACTTGTTGCGAGTGAAATTAGTTTATGGTAAGTGAATTTGAAAACATTATGTGACTAAGACAAAAGTAATTAAATTCATCTTAATCTTGATCAAGTGCAAAATTGATTTAGGAAACCATTATATTTCCGAAAATATAATGATTGGTTTGTTAAAATGCGCATTCAAAGAACCTAATTAGAATGACAAGAAACTTTATTTTATGTTCATATGAACACGTTAATATTGAGAAGAGTATCAAAAAATATAGTTTCGCTTGTTTTTACTTAGGAAAATAAGAAAATTCAAGTGAAATAAATGAAAAAGATTAATTTATTGAAATAAAATTACCGTGAATTCAGTGTTAAGTAAACACGCATTCAGCTTTAAATTTTTAAGTATTTTTTAGTTTTCGGTCTCCGTTGATAAAATAAAATAATATCTATAAATTCCAACATTTTCCTTTTAGTTTCCGATACCAAGCTTTGTTCCAATAATATTAATTTATTGACTATACCATCACGTGTTAATATTATAAAAAATAGCGCGACAATATCATCATGTCATAATATCAAGTTATGATAAGTGGACTACAAAAATTGCATGTAAAAATATAAAAATAAAAAATAGATGAATTAAAAAAAATAAAGTGGTATCCATAGGCATAAACAAATCTTTAAACTTAAATACAATTATAAGTTGGATTTAAAATTGATATAAAATAAAAATATTAAACAGTAATATTTTTTTAATAATCAGACGTTCACTTGATCTTTCTTTACACTTCTTTTATTATAAGATTGCTCGTATATAATGAATCACCAATTCCTCGTTCATTCCTTTTCTCAGTCAACACTAGTACAATCACTTTTTTACACTATTTGTCTTTTATCATCACTGCAAGGGTGAAAGTAGGTCAAATAGTTGGTTCATGTTTACATGACTTTCACAAGGACTTATCTTGTGTATTAGAAAAATTAAATTTAATCTTTTGAAGTGAAAAAAAAAAACGTTGTTCTATACTCAAAAAATAAAATTATTAGATCCTATAATTTTTAAAAAAAAATTTAAAGGTTCTGTCGAACTTTCAAATTCGAACGTGGGTTACTCAAACATCACAAATGGCTTGGTCTATTTTCATCTTTTGACAGTAATGATAGGGTAAAAGCAACACAGACTCCTACTATTTCTCTCTGGACAACATTCTTCGCTTTTTTTAGACCACATCCACAGCCATTACAAGAATGTTTCCAGAAAAAAATTCCAGAAATAAAATAAAAAATACTAATAGAGAAACAGAAAAGTACAAAATCATTGAATTTACTTGCATGTGACTTTTTGTTTTTCTTTCATTTATGTTTACACAAATTATCGAGTAGCACATCTGTGCTCCATTACTATACAAGAAAGTATAGTACTAAGATGTTTTCTTAAATGCATTTCAGTGCATTTTGAAATGAGAAGTGTAAAACAATTTGAATGGTGTTCCCCACTCTGCTCTAATCATGGAAAAAAAATATATATACTTGAATAAGTTTTAGAAGACAATGTTTAATAAACTCTATAAATAGTGAATTGTTTATCATAACATTGGATAAGGGAAGTTCATAGGAACCTAAACAGCTCAACACTTTCAATGATAAAAAATTTCAATCCCTACGTATAAAGACGTTTGATCTCACTTATAATTAAGTTGTGCTTTGGACAAAAGTATGTAATATTTATACGACTGACATTTTAAAAAGTTATTGTCTCATAATATTTAATATGATTTTGAATTACAAATAATAAAGAATAAAAGAATGTCAGAATAAATTATATTTGTTCTGACTCAGATAAAGATAAACTTTGGAACATCTTAAATGCTTTAGTTAGAAATGATATTTTATTGAAGAAAATGTTTTAATGGCGTGGTTGATTTTTTGCCAGCTGCCAAAGACAATTTGTAACGAGACCCACTATAGTTGTGCCATAAGTCACAATGGCGTATTTCTATGGCAGAATTTTTGGCCTCCCACTAATTAATAAACTGGTAAAGAAATAAATCAATCATCAACCCACCTAATGCCACATATTTTGTTCGGAGGGGTAGGGGTCAATAACAGATTTACGTTCAATCATATGAATAAATATTAAAAGCTCAAATTTGTGTAAAATCAAATGCAATGGTTTCAAATTTGAACTTAGAATTTTGTTGAAAATGTTCCTAACTCTAAACATTTTACCAATGCTAAAACTACAAGGCAAGAACTTAGAATAAGAAAGAAAAGTTTTGTGCCAGATATAGACAAAGCATCGTAACTCGCACCAGTTGAAAATGTTCATCCAGCAGAACTGAAGCCAAATGACTTGACAATTGTGCTCACTCTTTCTGCAAATGTTTTGGAGGTTATCTTTTTGCCTGGCACATGGAATGGGTTTGAAACTGCATCTACATATGCGGCATGGAACCTCCTAAAAAACTGTACAGAAATACAATCCACCAGAAGTTAACAAGAAAATAACATCAAATAGAACAATATTTCATCCATACGAGCATATTTCTGAGTAAGGAGACAAGGAAAAGATAGTAGCTAAATTCATGTATTTCTATCTCCTACAACCATAAATATTACCCGTCAGTTTGCAATTAACAAGAAAATGCACATGAAAAGTGGTATCATAACATAGTGGCACTTAAAATTGAAAAATTTTAAGCAACTTATTGAAGGAAAACAATAATATAAGGGATCTTAAATGTAGACAGCAAAAGTCATAAACAAAATAAACTACTTCATAACGGAGAAAATGACAACAGGGAATCACGAAAACATCGCATTCCTAAGTAAAACATCCTTGTCAACAATTAA
The DNA here is from genome assembly GCF_029865625.1 of Vigna umbellata. Taxonomy (NCBI): domain Eukaryota; kingdom Viridiplantae; phylum Streptophyta; class Magnoliopsida; order Fabales; family Fabaceae; genus Vigna; species Vigna umbellata. The sequence continues at coordinate 8,641,968 of NC_142168.1, forward strand.
AACAAGTAATTCAAGTTTTTTTAATTCTTTATAAAACAAACATATTAATAAACAGAAGGATGTCGAAAAGAACAGAGTACAACGAAGCAAGAAAATCCATCAGCAAAAGAATGTACAAATCCCTTTGCATTTCTCAGTTTAACAATGAAATCCCTTGAAGATGTGGAGTCCATCAAAGCTAAGCCTTGAAAATGAACCTATAAGAAAACGCGGTAGTCTCTCACCTCAACACACTGCATCACTTCTATATGATATATAGCCGTATTGCGCTCAATATTAAATTTAAATTCATTCACGTAGCTGTGCAGAATTATAGAAATAGTGAAAGAGAAAAAAATATACATAAACCAGTAATAACTCACCCTAGTGTTTCTTACCTCTACTATCTCCCAGCCTCCTTTTATATTCTACCGATTCCCTCCCTTACCTTCCTAGTCCTACCAGCCTGTCATGGGTGCAGCCATGCAGGGTAACTGGTTACTTTTAAGATAACTAAGGTCCTCCCTCCTTGCACTTTCCCTCATCACCACCAAGGGTTAATAATCCACTGCCACCCTTTCTATTTCCTGTAACACCCACTTTAATAACTGGGCCAAACAAGACCAGATTCTAAAATAGCATAGCAACTACATATTTCAAACATCGTAATACCATTTACTGATCATGATCAAGAAACATCAGCATTTCCTTTGTCAGAATTGATATGTGCTCCAACTCATAAAAAGTAATTGGTAACAACAGTCAACTTACGTGACAGACAAGATATCCAATATCTTTCGACCACAATATAATGATCACAGGACTACTAGTACCACCCATCAGTATTTACTTCGATATATCCTAAATACCATTGCTAAGAGAACTATTACATCACCCAGTAAGACAGGAAATTACACCCAAATGAAAAGAAATTTCATACTCACATTTCTTACATCCGCATCTTTAACATCCAGATCAGTGGTCACCAATATAAACTTCACCTTCGTATTAGTTAGATATCCATAGCTGCAAATCTCGTCACAGGCAAAGCCACAAACTTTTCATTTGTTGGATTAAGCATGAATCAAACAAAACTCTAACAGAAAACAAATGCACTCACACTTTGTAATTCTCGATGGGATAAAGCAGTCCAAGAAACGTCTCATTGAGCATAGGCCCAGACCTTTTAGGATTGTTCACTGCCAAGTAAACAACACATTACATCAGATTCAGAGTTCCACCTAAAACTGGAGGCTCTTGCTGAATTATCACCAGGCTTAAAGATCTCAAAACCCCAACCATTTGTTTAAAAACAAAACATCACAGATAAATTAAAATTTACGAAATCTCAAATAAAAACTTTGGGATCTCCAGTTCATAGTAAACAAAACGCACCTCGCTCGTCGACCACATCCAGCGAGCAATGGACGATGTGGTGGAGCTTGAGAGCATCATCGGCCTCGGTGAAACTCTGTATGTATAGCGGATTGTTCTGCACGATTTCATAGGAAAGAAGAGTTTGACTTCAGATCGGAGATCGGAAAACCGGAATTTTCGCCGGCGAAATTGAAATCGAGTATGGAAAGGTGAATGGGACTCACCTGGTGACCGACGACGGCAACGCAGACGATCATGTTGTACTCCGGCCGTGTGCCGATGACCGATCAGAATCTACCCGGTTTTGGTTGCACCCACCCAATCAGTGAACTGAAGGAAATGAAGGTTTGTAAGAAGTGTTCTGCTGTGCACGGGTCCAGTGGAATTAAACTACACATTATGTTTAAATTTTGTTATTAAATTTTTGGCTTAATTGCCTATTTTCTCGGTTTGCTCATTTTTTTTTCTTAAAAATTTCTTTGTTCGAAAAGAGTGTAAACTTGATCTTTATTTAGTAAATAGTTTTTTCGATTAAATAAATAAATTGTGTTAATGAATTGATAATTTGACAGAAGATAATGGTAATATGTTATTTTTAAAATTTTATGTATGGTAACGTGTTTAGTATTTTTTTTAATTACAATTAATTTGAATTAATGTTATGAATTTTAATTAACAATTCTGAATTAATTCCTAAATCTTAATCCGATACATAAGATTGAATCTACATTAACTTTCAAATGGATGACTCAGGTTTTTATAAGAATTTAGATCTTCTTTTCTCAACTTTTGGTTTTTGGTTTTTGAAAACCCTTGGCTCGTTTTTATTTTCTCTCAATCAAAACCAGTTTGGGTTGGTTCTTCTTCGCGCAATGAGCATGGCAAGGAGCAGGCCTTCGTCTTCTCCATTTCGATTTGAGTTCATTTTTGGCAGAGAAGGGAGACACCTTTCTTATCCCTCATCTCCGTTGTTGTTTCAATCTTGCAAAGTAGCCTTCTTCTTCTTTTTCCCATTTTGGTTCATTTCGCAAGGAGGGAGCCTAGGTCCAGTGGCTCAGACGCGACTTATGTCCTTGACGTGTGGGTTTGTTTGCCGGCATCTCTACAGCAACGAGGGTCTTAGTTAGTGGGCGTTTTCGTGGCAGTGCATGGCGTTGGATTGGGGTTTCGTTTGGGGGATCTTGGGGTTCCTTTTGGATTTTCGTTTTCTCCTTCTCTGATTCGACTTTGCAGAGGACTAAGGTTTATGAAATATGGAATTTGGGGATTTTGGAATTTGGTTCTTACGATTGGGTTTTCCTTAGGTATTTGGGTCTACGAATTGGGTTTCTTGAATCTTCTGTGCAGGTTGCGTGATTTGGGGGCGAGAGTGTTGATTTGGGAATCTTTGGTTCTTCCCTGTTATCGCGAATGGGTGGAGATTTTGTTCTTCTCTACGATTTAGGGTTTGATTGGGGTCTTGGTTATTCTTGGAATTCTTGGTTCGTTTGATGTAGAGGGCTTTTGCATGGAGAGACTTAGTGGTTGTTGTGAGTTTGGGTTTCTCTTAGTCATGGAAGAGGGTTTGGGCTAGTCATGGAAGAGGGTTTGGGTTAGATTGGCAGTGTCCATCCCTTGGCGCTAACGAGACAATGTCACCAGTGATCTTGGTTGGGCAGTTGAACCTAATTTGGCATGGAAGCCCAAAGTTGAATTTAGGATTGGATACTGAAACTGCAATGGCAGAAAAAAATAAGGTTTAATAGCTTATTTTGTCGATATTTTTCTAAGTTGTGTCAATTAAGTCTATTCTTTTAAAAAAGTGTCAATTGTATGCCCATTTTAAGAAATTTGTCTCAATCAACTCCCTTCCTTAAATACTCACAAACTGTATTAAATTTTTTTCTCTTTCTTTTGCTTTTCTGTGTAAGACAATTTGTCAGTATTTTTTCCTCTGCAACTCGAAATAAAGTGATACATTTCTATATTGTATTTTGTTTTGGAATTACTACTTTATTATTCTTTTATTATATTTTCTTTTTCGGATTTTAAAATATTCTTAGGTCTCCCGTGTCCAACAAACAACCTAAAAAGTCGTTTTCAAAGGTTTTTAATAGATGAATAATTACCTCATTTAACACGATACACTGAAAAAGTGACAGAAAAATTAATTTAAAAATATATTTTTAGTTGTATAGTATAAAAAAAACTTAACTTTAGTAGCTGTTAAATCGATAAGTTAGTTTTAATTTTCTTAAATGAGAATTTAATATGTTTAATTCTGTACGAGTAAAACGATTTGACTGCAAAATGTATAAGTTGACTAATTGAGTACATTTTCAAATAGGAAAATATTTCATGTATCTCTACACCTCACCCATTGGAGAGACAAAGTAACATATGTTAAAAAAGATAAAAACTGTATAAATTTATGAGTGATAAGGGAGAGATTGAAAAGACTAGCGATGTACAAAAATAGTTTATAAAATAAAGAGGTTTATACGTATATATTTCGTAAAATATTAAAGAAGTAAATCAGGAATTTGAACGACAGTAAAAACATAATTTTCTTGATAAGGTAATATTTTTGTAGAATTCAGAATGAGATGATTGCGAAACAACGTCACGTAGCCATTAACAAGCAAAGAGATTGAAGAGTGGAAAAGAGTCGAAGTGAGTAGATAATTAAGATGATAATGATAAAAAGAAGAAGACAAAGAAAAGAAAAAGGGACTCGAGTAAACGACGTGGTTGAAGACATCAGCGGTGGTACCCCGTAAGTGGCAGGCTGGGGGAAGTTTTGCATCAGAAGCTTGCAGATGAACTTCACACTATTTCCTCATTTCAGAAAGCGAATGATGAGAAGAACCAAACATATAATGGAAACAGAAATGTATAGTAGCGGTACAGATATTACAGATATTAAGGAGAATATGAAAAACAGAGAGATAGAAGATATGCAGTAGTATATTACAAAATGAAATAATAGTGTTTTTATACAAGAGAAAACTAACTGTAAGAATGAGCTAATTGACTTATAAACTAAGGACTTGAATTATATATCCAATACACTTCCTTAATTCAAGTCACTTAGAGCTAATACACCTATTCCAGATCAGAGACATTCAAATCTGTCATGTTTGAGTGCTTTATTAAATAGGTCAGCCAGTTGTGATTCAGTTTTGCAGTAAATCAACTCAACTTTGCCTTTATTCACCATATCACGTAAAAAATGATATTTCACATCAATGTGTTTGCTTCTTCCGTGGCTCACATGATTCTTAGCCAAACTTATAGGAGATGTGTTGTCCATCTGTAGCACAAATGATCTCTCAATTTGCACCTTTAAATCTTTTAGAACTTCATTCAACCACACACCCTGACATACCGCATGACAACCAGCTACATATTCTGCTTCACAACTTGATAGAGCAACAATAGTTTGCTTCTTAGAACTCCATGATATAGGTGTTGTGTTCATGAAAAAAATATTCCCTGACGTGCTTTTTCTCTCAGTTTGATCTCCACCAAAATCTGAGTCAGTGTAACCAACTAGTTCCAACTTATCCTTCTTCACGCCGTATGGAAACAAAATACCATATCTAGTTGTACTTTTAACATACCTTAGAACACGTTTAGCAGAAATCAAATGGCTCTTCTTTGGATTGCTCATAAATCGGCTCAATAGACCAACCTCATACATCAGATCTGGCCTGCTATTACATAGGTACCGCAAGGAACCAATGAGTTGCTTATAAGCTGTCTTATCCACGATTTCTTCATTTATATCAAATTTTAGCTTAACATTAACCTCAATTGGATTCTTGGTAATGTTACACTCAGTCATCTTAAATTTCTCCAACAAATCCTTCACGTATTTTCTCTGGTGCATAACTAAGCCTCTAGTTGTGTGCTTAAATTCCATTCCCAGAAAGTAGCTGAGCCTCCCAAGGTCTGTCATCTCGAATTCTGCTTCCATCCTCTGCCTGAATTCGTCAATACAATGTAGACTGGAACCCGTCACCAGTAGGTCATCGACGTACAAACATACGATCATTATATCATCACCACTCTTCTTCACATACAGGCTATGTTCAGCAACACATCTCTCAAGTCCATAGCTTATAAAAAATTCATCAATCCTTCTGTTCCATATCCTGGGAGCTTGCTTCAATCCGTAGAGCGCTTTGAATAGCTTATACACTTGATGCTTCTTCTCTTTGATAAATTCTGGAGGTTGTTGTACATATACTTCCTCCTCCAACAAGCCATGCAAAAATGCAGACTTAACATCAAGAGCAAACAATGACCACTTCTTAGCACATGCAATAGCAACAAGTAAACGAATAGTTTCTAACCTTGCAACAGGTGCGTAAACTTCCTTGAAATCAACTCCTTGTTGCTGCAGAAATCCTCTTGCCACAAGCCTAGCCTTGTATTTTGAGATTGTACCATCTAGATTAAGCTTAGTTTTGAAAACCCACTTAACTCTAATGCATTTCTTTTCGGGTGGCAAATCGACCAGCTTCCATGTTTTATTCTTCTCGATCGATCTAAGCTCCTCCATCATAGCTTCCTTCCAGAGTGGTTGTGATAAGGCATCATCAACATTCAAAGGTTCACTCCCGACCATTAATGCTAGGTGAATTATATCACCTTCTTCATCCACACCAGCATCAGAATACATTTCATATTCTGTAAACCGAGAAGGTCTTACCACTTGTCTTCTCGATCTCGTTGAAAACTCTGCATTATTATCGCCGCTTCCAGTATTGCTAGTAACTATCGAATTATCAACTTCTTCTTTGACTTGCATAGGTATTTGCAATACTACTCTTGATTTCTTCATACTGGTTTGATTGCATTCCCAGTCCCAATTTTCATCTTCGAGAATCAATACATCTCTGCTAACGATCACTTTCTTCCTGATAGGATCAAATAATTTGTATGCTCCAGTAGGATGATAACCCACAAACATCATTGCTTCTCCTTTCTCATCCAGCTTCGTTCTCTTCTGCTCTACAACATGACAAAAAGCCAAAGAACCGAAAATCTTAAAATGCTTAACAAAGGGTATAGTACCTAACCAAACTGCATGTGGGACGTTGTCTGTCAACTTCTTTGTAGGACACCTATTCAGTACATACACAGCTGTTGCCACCGCTTCTCCCCACAATTCACGCGATACGCCCTTCTCTTTAAGCAAACATCTGGCCATATTCATTATTGTTCGATTTCGTCTTTCGGCCAAACCGTTATGTTGTGGTGTATAAGGGGCTATAATCTCATGTGCTATTCCCTGTGCCTGACAAAATTCATCAAATTCACGCGACGTATACTCACCTCCACCATCTGTCCTGATCAGCTTTATCTGCCTATCAATTTCTTTTTCAACACGATTCTTGAACTGCTTGAAAATTTCTAGAACCTCACTTTCCAGTCTTATGAAGTATACCCATATCATACGACTGTATTCATCTATAAATGTAACGAAGTATCGATTACCAGCTAGTGTTGATATCTCAAGTGGACCGCACACATCTGAATGAATTACTTCAAGACGTTCTTTAGACCTCATCTTCAAGTGCGTTTTGAAAGGTCTTCTCGTTTACTTTCCTATGATGCAAGATTCACAAGCTCTCTGAGGTATAAATATATCTGGTAACCCAGAAACTATCACCTTTTTGCTTAACAGTTGCAGATCTCTGAAATTCAGATGTCTGAATCTCAGATGCCATCTCCAATTCTCATCCACTTCCATGTAGATAAACACTGCAGATTCTCAATTATATCCATATGAACCTTGAAGGTACAATTCTTAGAAATCTTACTTTCCAGGACTAGCCTTTTGTTTTTATCAAACACTTCCACTTTTCCTTGATTGCCCATCATCACAGTGAAACCTTTCTCTACCAGTTGATCCAGACTAAGCAAGTTGCATTTATCTCTAGTACAAAAAGAACATTTTCTATCGTAGCCTTCAGTCCATTCTTCTGCTTTATGATAATATTTATGATCCCTTCAACCTTCAATGTACTATCATCGGCAACTCTGACCCTGTTTTTCTTTCTTTCGTTCAGATTAATAAGCCACTCTGTATTGTATGTCATGTGGTTTGAACATCCTGAATCCAGATACCATAATTTGTTTGTTTGGTATGACATAGCAACGCTTTCTGAAGAAGTTGTAACCATAAGGATTAATGGCTCTGAGTCAGACTCGTCTTTTACAAAATGATCTTGCTTGCTTTGATCTTTCTTCAACTGTCTACCTTTGTTGAAATAACACTCATAGGAGAAATGTCCCATCTTATGGCACGTAAAACACTCTATATTTCTTCTGTCTTTCTTCTTGTAGTATTTGTTGTCTCTTCCTATGCTTTATGCAGAATCACCTCTTTCCTCTTGTTCTTCAACGCCATCATTCTTCCACTTCCTTTGTACAGAATTATCATTCTTCCATCTACTTTGTGCAAATTATCATTCTTCCATTTACCTGGTACATTGGATTTACCTTTCCAAGTCTTGAATTTCTTCTTCCCATCACCTCTAACATGTTGCACCTTTAATGCCTGATCATCAGCTCTGACAGGATCTCTACCAAGAAGCCGCATCTCGTGAGCTTCCAAAGAACTCTGAAGCTCTTCGATTTTTATCTTTTCAAGATCTTTAGATTCTTCAATAGCAACAACGATGAAATCAAATCTCCGAGGTAATGATCTCATTATTTTCTCCATAATCAACACATCACTAAGCTCTTCCCCACAGCTCTTCATTTGGTTTGTAATCGTTAAAACTTTGTTGAAGTAGTCATTGACCTTATCACCATCTTCCATTTACAACAATTCGTACTGCCTCCGCAAAGTTTGTAGCCGTACTTTCTTGATTTTCTTTCCGCCGACATGACAACGTACCAAAATATTCCAAGCCTTCCTCGCCGTATTCGCATTTTGGATCTTCTCGAAGTGTGTATCATCTACACACCGATGAATGATCAAGAGCCTTATCGTCCTTCTTACTAATCTCCGCCTTCTGATCTTCTGTGCCACAAAACTCAGTTGCAGACTCCACCCCTTCTATCACGCTGCTGACTCCTTGTACCCGAAACAGCACCCGCATTTGCGTGCTCCATCTACTCGAATTCTTTTCGGTTAGAATAGGAAGATTTGTCGTGGAAAAATCTGCCATCAACGCTTACTTTTTGCTTCAAGAGCCTTCTTCTTTAGACGCTTCTTGGTTAACCGCACTGAACCAAACACTCAAACACCTTACGTCTCTTTTTCAAGAACCTAGGCTAACCGATACCACTAATGGAAACAAAAATGTATAGCAGTGGTACAAATATTAAGGAGTATATGAAAAACAGAGAGAAAGAAGATATGCAGTAGTATATTACAAAATGAAAGAATAGTGTTTTTATACAAGAGAAAACTAACTGTAAAAATGAGTAACAAAAATAACTAACTAACTTATAAACTAGGGACTTGAATTATATATCCAATAACATACACAACGCTTTTCCTCCGCTCAGTTTAAGCTCCTTCACTTTCTTCCCCATGCCTACACCTTCTTTATCCTCCATCACCCTTCTCACCCCGTTGCAGGATGTTCCAGGATCTTGGCCTACGAGGCTCACATGGGAACCACAACCCCCACCCCCTCCGACCTTTTCAGAAACCCTTTCGGCAAGTAACTCATTGCAGCATCACCGCCACTCGCGTCACTTTTGCAAGGTGGCCGCACCACCCAAACAAACCTATGTTGGCTCAGCTCTAACCTCAACGCCACCTCCCTCATTTGGTTCCCCGACATTGTCCCACCGCTCCCAAACGACACGTAGACCATCGACTCAGCCGATTGCTCGTCCATCCATTGCAAAACGTCACCCTTCTTTCCATCCTCCTGTTTCTTCTCCACCCTTCTCACCAACGGTCCAACCGCGTACACCTCTTCCTTCCTCTTCCTTTGTAAACCGTCCCAAAATCCCATCCTCTGTCAGCGCCTTCGTCATAGCGGGCTCCAGATCTTGCCACGTATTCATCAAAATTCCATCAAAACATACAATAAAAGAATAATAAAGTAGTAATTCCAAAAAAAAACTATAGAAACAATTTTTTACTTATTTTGTATCACTTTATCCAGAGGTGCAGAGAAAAAAATACTGGACAAATTGCTTTACACAAAAAAGCAGAAGAGAGAGAAACAAAATTTAACACTTTGTGAGTATTTAACAGAAGGGACTTGATTGAGACAATTTTTAACAAGTGAGGATGCAATTGACACCTTTTTAAAAGGAGGAATCTAATTGACACAACTCACCCGGGGACAAAATAAGCTATTAAACCAAAAATAATAATAATAATTTTAATTGCGTTGTAGGTCCAGAGTCTGTACTATCCACCTCAACCTCTAATTACTTAACACGTCATCACACATATAACCTTAAAAATGACACGTTACCATTATCTTTTGCCAGATTATCAATCCATTAACGTTGTTTGTTTCTATTTAACGGAAAAGACGATGTTGACGCAATATTTACTAAGCGAGGACCAAATTGATACTCTTTTCAAACGAATGACCTTTTTGAGAAAAATCAGCAAAATTAGGGATAAAATAGGTTATTAAGCCTAAATTTTTTATTTGAATTTTTACCAAATGTTTAAAATGTTTACATATTTATTTATAAACAGAGAGTGTACTCCAACACAGTTTTCACCCTAATTCATTGATTCCAAGAGCTTAAACAATAGATTTTTTGTGTCATGTGTATAGATTTTGTTTACATGACAATTGATTTTAAGATTATTCACTTGTGAAAATCTTTATGTATGAAAATTCTCACTTAGTTAAAAAGAACAAGTAAAGATTTTTCTACAAATATTCATGTTTTTTCTCCAAGATTGCAAAAAATTTATTTTAAACGAAAGTCGTCACTCTAATTGACGATTTAAGTGTAATTGACATTTACGATTTGTAATTGATTTTAAACTAAAGTTATTATTAACTTCAATGTAATTAATTGCCATTTCTTCTCCTCCTTGCACAACTTTACTTTTACAGAATAAAGTCGTTTATAAACATGACGACTTCTTCAAAATATAATCATGTTTATATAACGCAATTTAATGGTATTTTTTTTAAAAGAATCTATATTAATAATTTTGAACAAAAATTAACCCCTTTTTGTTAAAAAGTCATGTCTAGGCGTTGTTATCCGTAAACATACGGCGTGTGACTACATTTTTTTGTTTATGAATAAAACAATGTTACAATTTATTTTATATTATATTAATTTATAGGATTGTTCATCAGTTTTAATAAACCCAACTGATATGACAATCCAGACCAATTAGATTAGTTCAAATTTGTAACTTAAATTAGTTTTATATGAATTTGCTTCAAATGGTTCAATCATTTAAAACTGAACTTAATACTTGACAATGTACAATTTCAAAAACACGATTATTATAAATAAAATTAAATATATTTTTTATTCTTTAATTTTCAGTAAAAATTAAAATTATTCACTGTTAGTCCAAAGTTTTAAAAAAACTAATTCCAATTTTCACTTAAAATAAAAAATATATTTAACTTATAAATGATAACTCCCCTCATATAGTTAACGTATTAATTCAAAATTATTAATTAAACTAAAACGATCATATAATTAGCCATGTCCAGAACATTATTTCTTGATTTTAATGTATAGTTAAATTATATAATTAAAAAATATACAACAAAAACAAAACTATGCTTTGTAGCATATTTTTAAGATAAATTATGCCAATATACATATAATATTGTGTTAGATAAAGCTTATTTATTAAATTAAGAAGTTGTGTTATTAATACAAAATATATTTTTTTAATTATAAAATATACATTGGATTGAATTAATCAAAAGTGCCAAAAAGGTAATGAGGCTAACTGAAAGGAGCCTCCTTAATAAAATAGCATACTCAATCTGGACAAAATAAGCAAATAAAAAATCAAGGAGTTTAGACATTTTACTATACTTTTAATTAAATTGAAAAATCCAATTTATTAAAGACTCTTTAACATCCTTCCAGTCCTTTTGTTTTTTTTTTTATGAAACAACTTGGATTCAATGCTACTCTAAATCTACAAAGCATCTGAAATCTCATGAGTCATCATAACCCCCCACTTGAATGAGAATATATAGTTTTATATTAGAATGAATTAGTGTAGCTAGGTCATTTTTCCCCTGAAAGCATAGAAAAACAATACAATCAAATAAAGTTACTAATGGAAAAATAAAATCAATTCAAACTTGTGCTGAATGCTTCAGCTAAGTCCTTCACAACCCACCCCTAAGCCCAAAAATATGGCTCCTAAGGCCTTAATATGACATAATATTAAACAATTTTCTGCCCAAGGAAGTTAAACAATTGGCTCGTGTTGATGAGATGAAGTGTTTGTTTTATGTGTGTTAACGAGGTGAGTTGCCATCTGAGAATATGATCCAACAGAAGATGGAGAGCATAGCATATTTTCAGTCAATCAAAATAGTTCAGAGATTTGGCAAAACAGCTATTCATGTAACCATCATACCAAGGTTTTGTGAACAAGGAACAATTGCACCATAGATATACCTTCAAATAAACCATGACAAGGTTTCAAAAAATAGTGATCATCTTAACAATTGAGGATACTTATTGTTGGCTAAATTGAAATGAGCATATGATATGATATTACTGTTCTATTCAGGACAAGAAGAACATTCTTACTGTATACACCATTTGACCTATCTCAATTTCAATCACCTAAAGGTCACCCTGATAAACTCCACATTCATCCAAGGATTGGATGCTGAATTCAATCAAAGATAGGATATATCAATTAGTCGGCATCTTGGGAAATTTCCTACTCCATATGGACTAAGAGTGCAAGAACTACTCATTTTCAATACGCCGGTACCATCTCAGTCCAAAATAAAGCAGGACACAAAATGCAACAGTTTAAACTCAAAATACAATACTTTAGGGTTAATCAAGTAGCAATCAAATGATCTTATACCCGTAACGATCAAATAATCTTTATAATCATGTCCACTAAACTATCCACATTCTTGGGATAAAAAATCACCATATATCCAGCTCTCATCACAAATAAACCTAAGCCTATACACTGATTTGGTATTTCTATCCCATCTACTTCTTTTCCCTTTCTTCCCTCTCTATTTACCTGAAACAATGCTATGTGGAAAAGCAAATTCATTAATTCAAAATTTTATTCCTTATTCCAATTTTACTTCTAAAACCATGAAAACGAACTAGACACAAGTTACATGTCTCATCATTCTCACTGTTACAAAGTATAAAAACGTAATTTTAACCAATTAGAAAATTTTGAAAGGATAAAACAGACTAAATTTTGTAAGTGCCTTTGGCGATAACCTCTAACATCAATGGAACTTTAAGTTGGCAATTTGCATCATAAAAGTTTGCATTGAGTTGCACAATAAAAGTTTTACATAAGGAGAGTGTATCCTCTCTAGTACAGGGTAAGTTAAGTTGATGAGAGATACACACAAACCTATCCCTCAAAATCATCACACTTATATTAGTTTTTGTGTGTATTTCTTTCCAACTAAGACTCCCATTCTGATGATAGAACAATATCAAAATGACCTTTTAGAATTGCACGTAAGTTTTGTCCACTCGATTACTCCAGCCAACCCAATGAATTAAACTAAGTATATACCAGGACCTTTATTAAGCAGAAAAACTAGTTCTTAGAAAAGTAAAACCCTTTTGTTATTCCACTTTCAGGTCTCAAAAAACCCATCCATGCAACAAGGTATACTAATATAAATATAATCTCACGATCCGCGTCACAAGAAAGAAGAATACACCACGCACCGAATCCAGGTCAGACACCGCTCTTGACGATGTTCCTCCGCGCCAGGAACCTTGCGATTGGGGGAGTGAGCGCGACGGTGATGGGAACGCGCACGGGGAACAGCGCCTTGTTGCAGAGGATCGCAAGCGTGAAGGCTCCGCCAGCGGAGGCGGCGAGCTGCGCCGTCCGGTTCTTAGGAGGTTGAGAGGCGTCTTCGTCGTTAGGGTTAGGGTTTTTCTGGTCGGAGACGGCACCCATGTGGAACTTCTCGAGAATGGCTTCGACGTCGACGTTGTTCTTTATGGCGACGTATAGACTGGCAATGGAAACTGTGGAAACGCTCAGGTGAACGCCGAGAGCCACTTTGCCATATTTCTTCATCAGTTCGCGGAATCGACCACCAGCCATTGTTTCTGTGTGGTTTTACTTCTTTGAGATTGATACAACGTTGTTCCACTGAGGATAGCACCGTGCTTTGTGTATGCGAGAGAGATAGACAGAGAGAGAAAGAGAGTGAGAGCGAGAACAATGGAAAATTTTAGCTAGAATAGGAACGGTGGCGGTGAAGAAGGCGGCGGCTTCTCTTCGGTGAGTGGCTTAGGGTTTTAAACTTCTAAAGGTAACTAACCCAGCATTACGACACCGTTTCAGAAATATGAATATTAGCTTTATATACACGTGGAAATACATGTGTCCTTTACATAATTAATTTAATAATTTAAATAAATAATGATTCAAAATACTAAAATTATAAAATAATTATTTTAATTTAAAAATACGTAAATTAAAATTGATAATCATTTAGAAAATAAAAATTTAGTTTAAAATAGATAAAATTTAAAATATTTATATAATAGAGAAGGAGAATTTCAGTTATATATAGGTATAATAGATACACACTCATAATTACTTTAGGACAAACTTCACTTATTACTGAATCATTAGAAGAATTTTATGCTATGCAATAATTTTTTGTATTAACATACTTATTTTATTCCAATTTATAATTGATTTAAACTAAATTAGGTGAATTAAATTTTATTTTTTTATTTTAAAACTTTTTTTAGTCTTATAAAAAACAAACAAACTATATTATTTAATACTTGAATAATTTATTATAAAAAATATACACTTAATTAATATAATAATAAAATAAAATAAGTTATCATTGTATTATTATTATTATTAATTATTAATGATATTTAATAGTTGTTTTTTTACTTAATACTCTTTCATCATATAAAACCCAGTTTTTCTTCTTACACACGTATATTGTTTCCTTTCATTCGCATCATATAATAAATTTTCAATCCATAATCACTTTGAAACTATATTCAGAATATATATATATATATATATATATATATATATATATATATATATATATATATATATATTATGGTGGTAATGGAATAAAATATTAAGATAGAGGAAAAATACCTATCCCCCACCTCAGACAAAATTGTATTGGATTTGATTTCATTAAATCTTAAAAAAATCCAACCTACTTTATTTTTGTTGGAGTCACTAATGAACAACAAGACAGACAAGAAATAGTAATGAACAAGTCTAAAATAGTGGGCAAGAAATAGTGATGAACAAGTCTAAAATAAATTGGTTTTAACAATTTTTCTCTTTTAGATCTCTTAAATATAAAAGAAAATTATTTAAATCATGACATCATCTTTGATTCAAAATATTAAAATAAAGTATTTATAATTTTTATATTAATTTAAATTATTTATTTCTAACCAATGGGTCACTTTGAAGGAATATTCAGATTCTTAATTAATCATTTTCATATAAATTATTGTCCTTACCAGAAGACTTTTGGTAAACCTTAGAAAAATCATTGCTAGAGGATAGTTCCATTCATACGTAGCATGTGTTTTCCATTACTTGTCTTATTCTTATCCACTCTTCGTACTATAAGAATTTTGGTAAACTCTATCCCTATTCTGCGGTTCCTCTGCAAGGCGTGTGCATTGGAACTTCCTATTTCCACATTTTGTTTGCTGCCAAATTCAATATCAAATTTCTCCAATAAGAAAATTAACACCACTACTTTTCTCTTTGATTTTTCCAACCTGAAATATAGTCTGTAAATACGACACTCAACTAAGCAGCTTGAATAATCTTAGACAACAAAAAAAAATGGTTACTGTTCCAGGCACAGGGAAGAATTGGCTAAGATACTTTCAGTATGAAGAAAGAAGAGACACAGCAACCGACACAAGAAACATTCTTCTAATCGTGTTTACTTTGGTTGCTGCAGTGACATTTCAGGCTGCAGTGAATCCTCCCGGTGGAGTGTGGCAACAAACTGAGGGTGATAAAAAAGCAGGAGAGGCAGTATATGCTTTGGATACAAAAGCTTACTATGTTTTCCTCATCTTCAACACTTTGGCCTTTGCTAATTCCATGTTCATCATTCTGTCACTGACACACAAGTTTCCTTTCCAATTGGAGATATGGGCAGCCACTGTTTCGATGTCTGTGAGTTATGGATCAGCCATTTTTGCAGTCTCTCCAAAGGATGCTATCCGTTTACGCTTTGTCCTTATCGCTGCTGCTGGGCCCTTTGCCCTTAGATTTTTGATTCTTATGTTCAACTTGTTCTTAAGGAAACATTTGGTGAAGGAGACACACACTACACCAAACACTGTGCAACTCTAGCAAGGACTACCTTCATTGTTTTTTCTATAGCTTGGAATGGATTTTGGATGAAATACTCCAAAACTTGTTTTCTTCTTGGTGAAACAGTGACTGTTAACATTCACGATGGATAATTATTTCTGCACTCTCCTATTTCAGTATAAATAGTTTAGTGTACAAAACTAGGTCTGAGATACTTCAAAAATTATATTATGTACTAGAAGAATTCCATATTTATTTATGAATTTGCTAGAAGCGGTTTTCGCTATAAACTCTTTCTGCGTGAGAAAAATCTCTAAAATAATTTTTTTCTAAATTTTTAGTTTTATCCATAAGTTACTCCTAGTTATAAAAAAGTTATTTTTCCTTTACTTATAAAGTCAATTTTTATGTTTTTTCCATTATTGAAATTGTTAATTTTTTTATTAAAAATATTGGTGCATGAAAATATAAATTTAGGTTTGTTGATGGATGCATTAATTCCTGCACCAGGCAAATTGGATTCAATGTTTGAGTGCTGGGAAGGATGTAATGTGTTACTTTAAATAATTATACTTTAATTTTGACCCGTGCGATTTCTTTTAAGACAAATGTTTCTATTTTTTATAAGAACACTTGAAATTGGATTGCAATTTATAACTTGTCATTGTCGACCAGGTAAATTGATTTTTTAGTTTTAATTTTTTTTCTTACCAAATATAATATCATCAATATTTCTATGTTTGGTTTAGATGACGGTTAGTTTGTCATTGTTATAACTATCGAACTGTTGTACTTTGGTTTGGATGCGTGTCGAGTTGTTAGTGTCATAATTGTCAAACTGTTTTACTTTGGTATGGATGATTGTCGGATTGGTCGTTTGGTTTGGTCTGGTCTAAATCAGTGTCAAACTGGTTTGATTGAATTGAAGATCTTTAGCAAAAAATACAATAACTTTCTTCATGATAGTTGAGATAGTCAAATATTGTGACAAAAATGGTAGATATATGCACATATATGCACCAAAGAGATACCACATGCAAATATATGTATGGTGGTCAACGAAAAAAGAAGAAAAAGAAATAGTAGAATTTTTGGTGGACTAACCTTATGTTGTATATGGATTGAGCTTGTCTCCACGTTTTTCATGTCGAGCTTGTCTCCTATCGAGTTTACTAAGGTTGTCTCCTGCCTAGCTGGTCTCCATTTTCTCCTGTCAAGCTTTAATGGAAATGAGTTTGTCTTCTTACCAACTTTGTCAATCTCTCTTTTAAGTCCAACACAGGATCAAAATTCCAATTATATCTACATAAAACAACAAACAATTAGAATAATAGAGATGAGAGGAGAATGTAGGGTTGTATTTACGGTGGAGGGAAGTTGGGTTGTGTTACTGTTAATGAAACTGGATTGTTGAGATAGTCTGACTTGACCCGTGGACTAACTTATCGGGTTGCCAGACTTGGCGTGCTTGGTTGGTACGGACTCCCGAGTTTTAAACAGGGAGTTGCTCCCTCCACCACCACCAACCTCCCTGCACCTCCCCATACCTAATTTGTCCTTCTATAAAACGGATGTCAACATCCGTTTCACCTTCAACGGATGTTGACATCCGTTTAATAAATTTTTAAAAAGTATTTTATTTATTGTTTAAATAATAATATATACATTAAATTAATAATAATTATTTTATTAAATAAAATAAAATTAATTTATAAATAATTAAATAATAATTTTTAAAAAATTAAATAACATTTATATATTAATTTAAAATATAAAAAATTAAAAACAAAAAAACAAAAAAGGTAACTGTGAGACCCTTAATAATTAGCTTAAGTTAATCCTGATATCTCACCCTTAATGCTTGCCACCTCATTCCCAGCCATTTAAAACCACTCCCTAGACTGATCCCATTCCCTCTGACGTGCACAAAACACCACGCCCATCATTCTCTGATTTCATTAAAACGCACTAAAGTCTGCATGCAAGCATGCCACTTGTCATGTTGGAAGTTTCTGAAATCAGAGTTGGTGTGCATGTGGCTACATGTGAGTAGTTCTCAAATTTTAACGTTAGTTTAACAAAATCAGACTTTTCGAAAAAACACTTTCACTTACACGAACTCATCTTCAACCTCTGAAACTCACCCTTTCATATTCTCCAACTTCTCTCTTGAAACAGTGAACTTCCTTTTTACTGTAAAAACTTATATCTCTTCTCCAATCACGATTTCAGCACCATAGGAGAGTTCGTCCAGCCTTGATCTTCATTTTGGACCGAACAGAAATTAAATCCAACCTGGTAAGTCTCTTCGCGGTAGTTCATCCTTTAGGTTCCTGGAAAATAGGATTTTTAGTTGCATGCAAACTGGTATACTGAGTGTTCTGTAAAATTTGGTTAGATTCTAGTTCGGAAGAGTCAAGATCATAAAAAAAAAAAAGTGTTGGACAAAGCCATTTCTACACCTAGGACAAGTTTGAATTTCAATCCGGGTAAGGGAAGTTTATATGTTTAATTTATACTGTTTGATTTATGATCTGAGATGCATATATGGAAAGCATGATGTTTGAGTATTTAGAAACGTTTACTGATATGGAATATGATTTCTGGTTTGTTTTGCATGTGTGAAAAATATGAAGTTGAGTTGTTAGAAATGATCACTGATATCTGATATGCATTCTGGTTTGGATGAATCTGTCATGAACTGATACGGCTTGTATGAATTATATTTGATGTTGAATTTGATTTAAATGCATGTTGAGTTGATTATGGATGAATGGAGAATGGCTATTGTGTGGTTGGAATGATTTTAAATGTTGAAATCTGCATGATGATGATGTTTGAAGGGAATTAAACCTGAAATGGAAGTATAAAGTTGGAAAATGGAAATCTGGAAAAATTCTGCTAAGTGTGAAAAATCTAAATTTTCTGATCATTCTCTGTTGCTAAAAGGTCGTTCGTCACTGTACGGTCTTAGACCGTTCGGTTTTTGGTTAACATGACTTAGATTGGAATTCATTCATTTGGAATGAATTCTGCTCGAGAACGAGCGTCCCCCAATTGAGTGAATGAGCGTTCGTTCTGCTCAGTATAGATCAATATTTAAAACTTTATAAATAAGTGACGTTCGGTCTTAAGTCGAGCGTTCGTCCTCAATGACGTTCGGCCTCATGTCGAGCGTTCGTCCTTATTGTTGTTCGACCTTATGTCGAACGTTAGTTCTAGAGAGCGTTCGTCCTTATACTGAACGTTCGTCCAAAGTTGGCGTTCGGTCCTATACCGAAACGCTCGTCCTATAAAGCGCTTGGGTTATAACCAGCGTTAGTGCTGATTCGTGCTTGGTCATTGACCTAGCGTTCGTCCACAGCAGGGTTCGGTTTCTAACTGAACGCTCGTCCTTATTATTGAGTTCTGAGCGAACGTAATTGATGTTCGTCCAAATTGAAATTCTGAACGTTCGTTCTTTGACTGGCAGTGCTGTTTTTCTGAAATTCAATTATATTGGTTGTTTATCTAAACATTTTCTTACTGGTTTTATCCTTTGGATTCTACCTGAACTCTGTACACTCAAAATCTTTCTAAGTATCATCCACCTCTTTAAAAGATCAGTATTTTCAAATTATTAAGTATTGAAACGTATTAAGTGAGTACACGGTTCGTTTCTTTTATTCAGAAACGCGTGGTCAAAAGTACTGTAATACTTTCGTTTTATTTGATCAAAGAATGAATGTTGTAAAATGTTAAGGGAATGAAACACAGAATGAGAAAGGGAATAAAGAGAACTGGTTATTATGAACGAATGATATATTTTGAAGAAATTATTGGAAGTGGATATTAAAGAGCGTTCCAAGGAGGAACGTCTCTGATGTGTTGAATGTGAAATATTGAATGGTAAAGTATGAACCTGGATAAGTTAGGACTCGCTGTCCGTCCTGATATTCCGTGATACTCATCTTCACGTAGAAGGGGGTAGTCATGCGTGGGAATGGCAGGAGGTTCTTCGTTCATCGCTTAGATATGGGCGAGGGACTAACCTCGAGTGGCAGCTGTTTAATGTTATCCAGTTACTACATCACTCGGGTGCAAGGACGCTTGTAACTACATGGTTCATACAGTCCGGACAGTCTGTCTTTTATATTTATTTTATGATTGCGAATTGATAATTTATGTGCTGCACGTTTGAATTGATATGTGAACGTATGTGTTAATTGTATAAATTAAATATTATAAGCTTACCCTTGCGTTTTCCATTGTGTTGTCTATTGTCCATGTACTTCCGTCTTGTCAAATGCAATGATCATCCGTTGTGGATGTGAGCAGATGGTGGTGCATCCCTTGAAACAATGCTGGAAGAAGAAAATTTGGAGGATGCCAACTTGGTAGAAGTGGAAGTTAAATCGGAGCAGTAGGGATTAGATCCATAGTAGCTGTTAGTTATTTTCTGTACTGTATTTTAACAGTTCTGTGTACAGTACTGCAGACGCGTTTTATCCAGAACTGTTTTATATTTTGATTAGTTTATGAACACTGTAAAGTGCTGTACTGTATTTTGGTATACTGTATATAATTATGCAGACATGTAAATCAGTACTGGTTTTAGTAAATTAGATGAATTCTGAACATTTTAAGTTGTACTGTAAATTGCTGTTTTATTTTGGAGCAGCTACTGTAAATATTAGCCAGTAGGCTTTTATTTCTGTTTTAATGCAAAGACTGTTTATGATTACTGTTAATTGTAATTAATTCTGAATTATAGTGATTACTGTATTTTGGGATGTTACATTTATTGGTATCAGAGCAGTTTTGTTCTTGTTAAAGGACACTGTAGGGTTATGAGTGCACTGTGTTTTGCTGTGTGCTTATTGTATGTTTAATGAGTTACTTTATTTTAACTCTTGAACATAACTAACGTTAGTTTGTTTTCTCTGTATCCAGAGAACAAATGGCACCTAGATTGCCTCCTCCTCCTCAACCGAATGAGTCCGAGACGTCCAGCAACACTAGATTGTTGGAAACCGTGGTGGAAAGACTGCATCAACAGAATACCACGTTACTGGAGCAGAATGCTACCTTGATGCAGCAAAACCAAGCTGCTATGCAAGGTTTGGAGGCTTCGCGTGTTAATTCTGAAAACACGCAAAGACAATTGATGGAGATACTGGCTGCAACTAGAGGTGCGCCTGGAGCATCTTCTTCAAACGCTGCCCAACCAAATGCCGAATGGAGTTTGGAGAGTTTTCTCCAACACCATCCATCTAAATTCAATGGAAAGGGCCTCCCTGATGAGGCAGACCAATGGTTAGGGGACATGGAGAGAATCTTCAACGCAAAGAGGTGTCCGGACGAGAACAGGTTGTCTTACACAGAATATTTGTTGACTGGGGAAGCAAGCCATTGGTGGGCGAGCACAAGAGCTATTCTGGTAGAAGCTCAACGTCCTGTCACTTGGGAAGTATTTCGTAGTAAGTTTTACGAGGAGTATTTCCCTGACAGCGTACGGTTTGCGAAGGAAGTGGAGTTTTTACAACTGGTTCAAGGTGGGATGACAGTTTCAGAATATACCAACAAGTTCAAGCACCTTGTTCGGTTTTATACGATGGCCACCAACGAGGAGTGGCAGTGTAGGAAGTTTGAGAACGGCCTAAGGAGTGACTTGAAAGTCATGATTTCAAGCTTGTGCATAAGGACATTTCCTGCCATGGTTGAGAGGGCTAAGGTGTTGGAGAAGAACATGGCAGAGGCTGAACGACATAAGAAACAGCAACAAGTGAGTAGGGGACCAATAGTGTCCAGAGGAGGTTCTGTTCAAAGAAGATTACCTTACGCTCGTCCAAACCAACCAGCTAATACAAGCGGATCACAAGCGATCGTTCCTGTTGGACAGCCTGTACAAGGGAACGTTATTTGTTACCGGTGTGGAGGACCACACTATAGAAATGCATGCCCTCAACTAGCTGGAGGAAAGTACTGCAGTCTTTGTGGAAGGAACGGACACTCAAATAACGAGTGTAATATGAGTGGACGGGCAGTGACGAGACCACCTGTTGCTGGAAGGAATCAACCGAGAGGTGGTAGAGCACAAGCAGCGGGTCGTGTGTATGCAATAACTGGGGCGGAAGCAGCTAACTCAGGTAACCTTATAACCAGTGAATGCTTGCTGTGTGGAGTATCCTGTCATGTGTTGTTTGATTCGGGGGCGACTCACTCCTTCATCTCGAAGGCGTGTGTTGAGAAATTGGGATTAGTGGAGAGGAATATGCAG
The DNA here is from genome assembly GCF_029865625.1 of Vigna umbellata. NCBI lineage: Eukaryota > Viridiplantae > Streptophyta > Magnoliopsida > Fabales > Fabaceae > Vigna > Vigna umbellata. The sequence continues at coordinate 8,664,062 of NC_142168.1, forward strand.
TTCGACCTGGTGGTTTCTACCCCGGCAGCTGGAGAGATTAGGACGTCTACTGTATGCATTAGATGTCCTATTGTGGTTGAGGGACGTAGTTACAAGGTGAATTTAATTTGCTTACCTCTCCAAGGGTTGGAGGTGATTCTAGGGATGGATTGGTTGACCACCAATCACATTCTTATAGATTGTGGTAACAAGGAATTGGTGTTTCCTAATGATGAAGAAGAAGAGTTAACAGTAACGCTTGGCCAGTTGAAGGAAGATATAATGGAAGGTGCAAGCTGTTTTCTCATCATGACGCATGAAGACCAAGAGCTTGGAGATTTGAGACATGAACGAACGTCCGCTATTGGCAGTCGAGAGAGAACGTCAGTTGTGGAGGAATTTATGGACGTTTTTCCAGATGAGATACCAGGGTTGCCTCCTGTTAGAGAAGTTGAATTCACCATTGATTTGGTGACAACGGCAGCCCCTATATCCGTTCAGCCATACCGGATGGCACCTGCGGAATTGGTTGAACTCAAGAAGCAGATTGAGGAGCTTATGGAGAAACAATTCATTAGACCGAGTGTGTCACCATGGGGAGCGCCTGTACTCTTAGTGAAGAAGAAGGATGGCAGCTCTCGGTTGTGCATAGATTACAGGCAATTAAACAAGCTGACCATCAAGAATAAATACCCTTTACCAAGGATAGATGATTTGCTAGATCAACTGCATGGAGCTGCAGTGTTCTCAAAGATTGATTTGAGATCCGGTTATCATCAAATCAGAGTTAAAGATGAAGACATCCATAAGACAGCGTTCAGGTCACGGTATGGACATTATGAATATGTGGTGATGCCATTTGGAGTGACGAACGCTCCAGCCGTGTTTATGGAGTACATGAATCGCATCTTCAGGCCCTATTTGGACGAGTTCGTAGTTGTATTCATAGATGATATTCTCATCTATTCCAAGACCGAAGAGGAGCATGAGACACATCTTAGACTGGTACTTGGAGTGTTACGTGAGAAGAATTGTATGCCAAACTGTCCAAGTGTGAATTCTGGATGAAGGAGGTGCAGTTTTTGGGACATGTGGTCTCGGCTGGAGGTATTTCAGTGGATCCAGCTAAGGTGCGTGCAGTGTTGGAATGGAAAAGTCCTCGTTCAATCACGGAAGTGAGGAGTTTTGTTGGTCTTGCGGGCTACTATAGGCGTTTCATTGAAGGGTTTTCCAAGATAGTAGCACCGTTGACGCAGCTTACAAGGAAAGATCACCCTTTTGCTTGGACGGATTTGTGTGAAGAACGCTTCCAAGAGCTGAAGAATAAGTTGACAAGCGCTCCAGTTTTAGTGATTCCGGACACTGCCAAACCGTTTGAAGTTTACTGTGATGCATCTCACCAAGGTTTGGGGTGCGTTCTCATGCAAGAGAAGAAGGCAGTGGCGTATGCTTCTCGGCAATTGAAGATACATGAGAAGAATTATCCAACGCATGATTTGGAGCTGGCAGCAGTTGTGTTTGCATTGAAGATTTGGAGGCATTATCTATACGGATCCACTTTCCAAGTCTTCAGTGATCACAAGAGCCTCAAATATTTATTTGACCAGAAGGAGTTGAACATGAGGCAGAGGCGTTGGCTGGAATTCCTAAAAGATTATGATTTTGAGTTGCTTTATCATCCTGGTAAAGCAAACGTAGTGGCAGACGCATTAAGCAGGAAGGCAGTGCATGTCTCGTTAATGATGGTGAAGGAGCTGCACTTAGTGGAGAGTTTCAGAGATCTAAGGTTGCAGTATGAGTTAGAACCGAACAGCATCAAGTGCTGCAACCTTAGGATATCAAGCAATGTGTTTGATCGTATATGGACGAAGCAACGTGAAGATGAAGACTTGGTGAAAATCTTTGATGCACTTGGTACAGACAAGGCTAAAGAATTTAATGCTGGAACGGATGGTATGTTACGTTACCTTGGTAGAACGTGCATTCCCAATGATGGAGAGCTGAAGCGGATTATACTGGAGGAAGCACATCATAGCCGTCTTAGCATACATCCCGGTATGACTAAGATGTACCAAGATCTTAGGCGTTCGTTCTGGTGGCCTGGAATGAAGAGTGATGTTGCACGATTTGTAGCATCTTGCTTGACTTGCCAACGTGCCAAGGCTGAACACCAACGTCCAGGAGGTCTGCTTCAACCACTGGAAATTCCTG